>NC_133429.1:43674252-44040502 GCF_011762505.2 Arvicanthis niloticus
CCTTCCCTGCACAAGAAACCCTTATCCCATTCCTCATCCTCCTATTTCTATAATGGTATGCTCCCACCACCATCCCATTCATGCTTCCCTGCTCTGGAATTCCCCATCACTCGGGAATCCAAACATTCAGCCACCAAGGCCCTCTCCACTTCTACTGATGCCTGAGAAGGCCACCCTTAACTAACTATACAAGTGGAGCAATGAGTCCCTCCCTTTGTGTTCTCAGCCTGGAGGTTTTAGAATGGCAATTCCAGCTTGTTTCTTAGGACAATTTGATGGAAAAATTGTTTTCCAGCCTTTTACTCTAAGGTAGTGTCTGTCTTTGTCATTGAGGTGAGTTTTCTGTATGCAGCAAAATGCTGTGTCCTGTTTACATATCTAGTCTGTTAGCCTATGTCTTTTTGTTGAATAATTGAGTCCACTGATGTTAAGGGATACTGAGGAGAGGAGATAGTTACTTCCTGTTAATTTTGTTATAAGCAGTGGCATTGTTTGTGTGGCTAGCTCTTTTTGGATTTGTTGGAAGAGGATTACTTTCTTACTCTTTCTAGGATATAATTTCCCTCCTTGTATTGGAGCTTTCCTGCTATTACCCTTTGTAGTGCTGGGTTTGTGGAAAGATATTGTGTAAATTTGGTTTTGTCATGGAATATCTTGGTTTTTTTCCATCTATGGTAATTGAGAGTTTTGCTGGGTATAGTAGCCCAGGCTGACATTTGTGTTCTCTTAGGGTCCGTAAGACATCTGTGTGGGATCTTCTCGATTTTATAGTATCTATTGAGAAGTCTGGGGCAATTCTGATAGGTCTGCATTTATATATTACTTGGCCTTTTTCCCTGACTGCATTTAATATTCTTTCTTTGTTTTGTGCATTTGGTGTTTTGATTATTATGTGAGGGGAGGTATTTCTACTCTGGTCTAGTCTATTTGGCGTTCTATAAGCTTCTTGTATGTTTATGGGCATCTCGTTATTTAGGTTAGGGAAGTTTTCTTCTATAATTTTGTTGAAGATATTTATTGGCCCTTTCTGTTGAGAATCTTCACTCTCTTCTATACCTATTATCCTTAGTTTTGTTCTTCTCATTGTGTCCTGGATTTCCTAGATGTTTGGGTTAAGAACTTTTTGCATTTTGCATTTTCTTTGACGGTTGTGTCAATATTATCTATGGTATCTTCTGCATCTGAGATTCTCTCTTCTATCTCTAGTTTTCTCTTGGTCATGCTTGAGTCTATGACTCCTGATTTCTTTTCTAGGTTTTCTATATCCCGAGTAGTCTCCATTTGTGATTTCCTTATTTTTTTCTACTTCCATTTTTATGTCCTGGATGGATTTGTTCAATTCCTTCACCTGTTTGGTTGTGTTCTCTTGTAATTATTTAAGGGATTTTTGTGTTTCCTCTTTAAGGGCTTCTACCTGTTTACCTGTGTTCTCCTCAATTTCTTTCAGAGTGTTATTGTGTCTTTCTTAATCTCTTCTATCATCATCATTAGAAGCTGTTTTAAATCTGAATCTTGCTTTCCTGGTGATATGGGGAATGATGGGGAGTTATGAGCTTTCACTGTCCATGTTGGCATGACTGTTGGGGTTGTCATTGTCTAGGACTGGCTTGGGGAGGCCATTTTGTTAAAATGTCCTATATAGAAGTCCCAGTCACACAACAGACATTAGGGTCCTCTGGCTCTTGCCATCTTCTGCCTCCTTCTGTGATGTTCCCTGAGCCTCATATGTAGCAGCTGTGTTGGAGGTGTATCAGCTGTGGCAAGACAGCCTAAAGTCAGGTGTTGTGTGGGTTTTTACTTAGTAGTACCTCTTGTTAGTGGGTCCTGTCTGCTGAAATAAAGAAGCCTCTTTGGTAGGAGCTATACTTACTTGAGGGTATTAAGTATTTATCAAGTATGTTTAAATCATCATAGCTTAGGACAGTGTCATTGTTGGTTTCTTCTCTATCTTCCATGACTTCGCCAACCAAGGCAGCTGCCTGGTTTAAATGGTCAGGCAGGAAATTCTTCCTCTAAGAAGGGCTTCAGCCCAATTACATGGGTGTTGATTCTTTCCAAGAAATGTCACAATTGAACTTTTGGGGATTATAGGGTTAGATTTTCAATATCTACTTTTAATAGGGGTGCTCAAATACTTTGACCCCACTTCTAGTCCGCCATCCAAAGGTAGGGGAGAAAAAATGGTAAATAGGACAATGGGATGTGAACTTGTTTAGAAGTAGTTCTTAGGGGTGCTTCTAATCTCCCTTTGGCAAGATAGCACCAGTCTGGTTCAGTAGTGTCAGGATACCAAACACAAATTAGCAGAGTGGCATGATCCTGCAAAACCTGCAGGCCTCCATGAATGGGTTCCAATCAGCAGGAGTGACTGGGACCAGCTGGGTCTCAAGGAGAAGTAATCTGCCATGCCTCTTTCAACCAAGTGAACATCAGCCAAGATCCAGACCAAGGTAGCTTTGCAAAGCTAGCTATGCATGAGCTCTGTCACTGTCTGTTGACTCCTATGTATGCTCATCACGTATCACACGTCCCCCATGGGTTCTGACTTGGCAAAACACAACCTAGGTGAGTCTCCATCACATGACATGACCAGAAACTTTCACTTAAGGGGATATCTTCCTATGCCAGTCATTACTTAACAGTCATTACTTAACATTCTTCAGACACACACATGCACAAACACATACACAGAAAGAGAGAGAGAGAGAGAGAGAGAGAGAGAGAGAGAGCCAGACTGACAAAGAGAAAGAGAGAAACACAGACAGACAGAGAGACAGACAGACAGAGAGACTAGTCCACAGTTTTAACATTTGGTTAGAAATCTGTTACTTTAGAAGGTCACCAGTTATCAGTTATAGTCTATGAATACACACCTATGGGGCCCAATTCAGCTATGTTTGTGGCTCTTCTCTAACACAGGTCTCTTTCCTCTTATCTAATAGCACAGCCCTCGTTTCCTTACCTCCCCACATTCTTTCATATGTTCATTTCTACCAACAGTCAGCCTAGAATATTCTGTGAGTTAGGACACTGAAGTGCTATTGTGAACCTTGCTCTTCTGACTCTTCCTGACTCATTGTACTTTGTTAGTCATTGTACATCTGTTAGTCTCCTGCAGTCTGTTCAACTTAGACTCATCTAGGCTTTCTTAACAGAAAGTCATGTTTTGATGTCTAACCATGGTCTTCAGCTGGGCTGCATCTGAAGTCAAATCCAAAACAAGCTGAGCATTCCTCTGGGGGATTTGATTGATCAGGTTATTTGAAGCAGAATGAAGCACCCTGAACATCACTGCCACCTTTTGGTGGCAGTCCACTTACACTGACAGGGAAGAGAGACTTGGCTTTTTGCTTACTTGCCCTCTTTTCTTTAAAGTTGTAAGATTCATTATTTAAAACAGTTTTTAAATTTAAAAGCATTTTGATCATATTCTTTCCCTCCTCCAAATCCTTCAAGATCCTTTTCCCTCCCTACCTCACCATCTCTGAGTTCTTTCTAAAAAACAAACAAACAAACAAACACCCAGTACAACAAACCAGCCTTGGACCAAGAATACAAAATAAAATACCATCCAAAAATAAAACTCAAATACGAAACAACAACAACAAAACTGAGTAAGACAACCCACCAAGATATGACCTAATACAATCACACACACATAGAGAGAGAGAGAGAGAGAGAGAGAGAGAGAGAGAGGGGGGGGGAGTGGGGTAGGGAGGTAGATGGGGGAGAGAGAGAGAAAGCTGCATTATATATCTGAGACCATTTGAGAAAACTCCAAGCAAACAAGTGTCTTGTAATCTCTGTCCCTTGACAACATGGGATTTTCTTAGAATGTGCTTTTCCAGCCCCTTCCAGATGTAACTGATGGGAGTGACTTCACTTTAGATTATTCATTACAATGGGCTATTGTTTATATGACTATATACCTGTGTGGAGAAACATGGTTTGGCCACATGCAGGTTGACCTTGTGATTATAAACTTCACTCAGGTGACTCTTCTTAACCCTCAGAGTATAAATTGTCTGATGCTCTGTATAAAGTTGGCTAGTGCCTGAGACTTTAGGCTCCCTCATTTTTAGACTTTGCTTGCCCATGTTCACACTGCCAACTAGAGCAAGAAACAATGCAACTATGTGTATTTAACAAAGACCAAATTCTCAGGCTAAGCCTTTAAAAACATATTTATTTACTGATGTATATGTGTGTTTGGTGGTGGTGGGGTATACATGTTACAGACAGAAGAAAACTAACTTCTGGGAGTCTCTTCTACTGTGTGGGTGAGGGATTGAAATGAGGCACCCAAACTTTGTTCAAAGCACCTTTACCCATTAAGGTATTTATAGGGAATTAGGATTTAAACCCATGTTCTCATGTCCTCTTTGTTTATAAAGGAGGTATTTTATTTGTCAAAATGAGCAAATCCATTTCATCCCTTACCCACATACATCTTCTCAACTCCACCACATGTGAAAAAGAAAATTAGCAGATTCTTATACATATCACTATTAATGGATACTTTTTCATCTTCAGGCCTTTGTTGATCTACTCACATTCTCAATCATATAATCATCTCTATTGTATAATGATTGGATCTTTGGCAGGTAAATGTTAATTGTACACAGATCACAGTTGGAGAAATGCAGACCCACTATGTAAGAGGCTCTGTCCTGTCAACCAAACGGATTGGTATTGCACAAATACTTTTTCTACAATGAATATGAGAGAGTGGAAGGTTTGATACCAAACTCTCTTGTTTAGTTTTGTTTCTCTCTTCCTTGAGGTGTGTTGTTTTCTACAGCTTCCTCACTGGCCCAGCTGTAGTTCCTGGGTCCTTCTCCACAGATGTAGACAATGTGGTTCTTGCTTTAAATGGAAGAGAGAAAGCAAAGATTGTCCATGCCACCCAGTGGTTCCTTTATGCCCAGAATTTAATACAAACTCCAAAACTGCAGCATCTGGCTGTTGTCTTGCTTGAAATGAGCACTTCGAGAATGACTGGATCATGCAGTTCCTCAAAAGAAGTGGAGGCTTTGTGGACCTGCTTTTCATAACATACGACAACCCCTGGTTAATGGTGCAGAAGTTCTCCAGGGGCCTTTAGGTGTAGCGACATAAGTACAAGATAAGATAATGCATCCTAAAACTCCAAGGATTTAATATTCTAAACCAGGGTGATGGTGTTTTAAATGGCGATAAGATCACAAATGATGAGGCTGGGACAATTTTTCCTACCGTCAAAAAGAGTGTGGCTTCATGCCTCAGTGACAATAGTGAGTGGTTTATATGTTATTTGTGAGGTTCCTCTGGTGCTTTATGAAGAGAATTGACCTAGTTATGTACAGTTAATAGGCTGGAGTTAGCTTTGTACCATGGGAGGATGTGCACATTTTGAAAAGTAGAGGGGCTGGAAGGATGACTCAGTGGTTGGGAGCACTGACTGCTCCTCCCAGAAGTCCTGAGTTCAATTCACATGGTGGCTCACAACCATCTGTAATGGAACCTGAGGTCCTCTTCTGGTGCTTCTGAAGACAGCTACAGTATACTCATGTACATAAAATTAATAAATCTTAAAACCATTTTTAAAAAGAAAAGAAGTATATTTTGGATTTATTTATTTATTTTAATGTGGTGAAAAATAATTACATCATTTCCTCTCCCTTTGCTCTGCCAGTACCTCCCAACTATCCTGCTCTGAACTCCTGCTATGCACCCCCCAAATCATGCTCTTTTTGTTTTTTATTGTTTCATACACAAAAATGTATGAGGAATATGCATGCACACACACACACACAGAAAGGAGCACTAGAGAGAGAAAAGATAGCTGTCAAAATGGCACAAACAAACTGTCCAGATGGGAAGTGATTTGGAGAAAACTGTGTTGGCTATGATGGGTTGTCAACTTGATTACATCTGGAATTTACTAAAACTCTCAATTGAGGGTGTTTACCTGTGGAGAGTGTTTGCTTAATTAAAATGGGAAGGTCGATGTTTAACCCTTATCTTTGAAGTGAGATAAAACAAACAGGTCAGAGGTCTTTAGAGATGGATTAGATAGTATACACCCACCCCTCATCTTGGCCACACCCAATTCTCCCAGCATATATAAGGCTGTGCAAGAAGGAGGTTCTGTTCTTTGCCTCATTGTTCTTGTGTGGGTCAGAGGTCCCATTCCTCCACTGTCCACCAGAACTTAAGTTTTTGGGAATTTAGCATTGACTAAAGACCAGCTGAGATATCCAGCCTGGTTGACTGCAAGACTACTGGACACTGAGATCTTCCATTCATAGGCAGCCATCATTGGATTAGCTGGACCACAGTCTGTAAGTCATTATAATATAAGTCTCTATCTACAAGTATATGTGTGTGTTTATGTATATGTTTATCTATAGTTTATGTATGTATATATTTATACAATGAGTATAGTTTTGGTATAATAATTGCTGACTAATACAGCAACCTAGGGATCTTAATTCAATCAGATTCAGAGGCAGATGCCACAGGCTAAAATTCCCAGAGTCTGTACTGGCATCAGACCTTTTCCTTTGAGGTAGTGTAAGGCCCCCAAGAAAGGAGGACCTCACCCAAGCCTCAGGAATTCTCGGCCACCCAATAACTCACAAGACACCGACTTGATGTAATCAGCAAGAGGTATATTTGGATCAACATGTTGAGGTCAAGACCCGTAGCCCACATAGGGGCAATGGGGTCTGACCTCAGGGCTTTGGAGACAGAGAATACTTAAAGGAAAAAAACACAACTCAAGGGGAGTGAAGGAGGCTTATTGGAGAGTACCTGCAGAAAGTCCCACCCATTATTCAGTTTGTGACAGGATCCAAGGAACACTCATGGGGAACATTTGGTGTAGAATATTTCAAAGAGCCTATTTGTAATCAACCATCTATCTTGTGGTCAGCCAAATTCCTGAAACACAGAGCCCACGACCAAGCTTACTTCTTGCTTCTGCTCAGCTTGTTTGGAGTTTTTGAAAAATTTTAACTCTTTCAGTAGCAGGGATAGCTCAGATTCCAGCAGTCTCCTTAGATGAGAGAACCTCTTCCTATTTTTAGTGTTGCTGGTTTGTTGTATTTGAGTTACACTGAGGCACATCAGGTGTCTTCATGGAGGTAGGATGTGTCTTCCCCAAGAGAGCACAGGCAGAATCAAAGAGTAGTAGTATCTCAGTAGAGCTTAGGCAAAGAACACAAGAACATACCCTACCTGTTTGGTGTCTCCGGAACACCAAGAAATACACCATAATAGGCCTCTCCTTGTGCTAAAAATCTCTTTAAGGTTTCTCTGGGTACCATGCCTACAATCCAGTCATGGCTCAGTATCTTTGGATGGGATCTAGTCACATTTGAAAGAACAAAAGTGAGACCATGAATGTGTGTGACCCATCTGTGCATATCTGCACAAATTACTATGATATACAGATGTGTGTGTGTGTGTGTGTATCTGCTAATGTGTGTGTGTTTGTCTGTGTGGGTGTTTGAGTGTGTTTTGTGGATTTGCATACACATATAAGAGGTTATCACTTGTTTTCCTCTATTGATCTTCACAAGATTGAATCCAGATTGAATCGGGCGGGTGTTTCCTTATAATCCAGTTCTGGGGAGGCAAAAATACAAGTAGATCTGGGAAATTTGCTGGTCAGCCAACCTTGCAACTAGGAGAATGCTGCCAATGAGAGACCCTGCCTCATTAAAAAAAAAAAAAAAAAAAAAAAAAACTAGAAAGTTCCTGAGAACAACAATTTTTGCTCCTGTGGCTTGAACACCTTACACACATTTGCAGTGTGTGTTTGTGTTTGTCAGTGTGTGTGTGTGTGTGTGTGTGTTTGTGTATCTGTGTTTTCTGGTCAACTCGGGAGTTTATGCCAGATCCCCTAGAACTTCATATACAGGTGGTTGTAAGCTGCCAAGTTGAGTCTAGAAACCAAATTGGGGTCTTTTGTCAAAGCATCATCCTTAGCACTGAAGAATTTTTTTTTTTTGACTCCACATTAAAAGATTTATAGAGCCAGGTGATGGTGACACCTGCCTCTATGGATGGTGAGGTCCAGCACATGTATGTTCTTGGGTTGGTGGGTCAGACTGTGAGAGTTTGTAGACAGATATATGGGCTTGGTCACAGCACTGTCATTTCTTGGACCTCCATATTTCTCATCATATATGAAATAAGAACACACTACACACACTCTGATACACAGGCACATGGATCCAAGCACATGGTAGATTTTAGGTTTATTTATGTTTTGTGTGTGGATGCCGGTCAGTGTGTGGCCAGGCATGTGGCAATGCATGAATGTGGAGAACAAAAGACATCACCAAGGGATGGGTCTCTGTTTCCTCCATGTTATTACCAGAGACCTCTGTGTGTGTGTGTGTGTGTGTGTGTGTGTGTGTGTGTGCCTATGTTTTTATTGATTTCTTAAGTTTTGATTTTGCACAAGAAGAATGTGGATCCTTTTTCTTGTGGATATAGAAAACCACTGTATCCCACTCTAGTGCCAAAGTTAGATACTACTTTGGGATTTCAATATTTACTGAAGACCAGCTTAGACATTTAGATTCATGGACTTTGGGAATCTTGAACTTTCTGTTGAGAGACAGCCATTGTTGGAACACTGGGCCGAGTAAGACTCTCTGTCAAGCCCTTTTAATAGAAATTCAGTCATCAGTTCTGTAATTAGAGAACCTGACATTCACCATATCTATTTCTGATTGTAAAATGGTTGTTGGGGTTAAGCCATAGTCTTTGTGTATAAGAGCACACACTAAGTAATAACTTATCTACCCTCTCTGCCTGTATCCTACTATAGCAGACAGAGCTCTTTGTATCCAAGGCTTCCTGTGAATGTCTTGTGCTGCCTAAAAGGATTTTGAGCTTTGGATTCCCCTTTCTTAGATCGTGAGATGGAGAATGAGAAGCATTTACCAAGACATGCAGTTGTATATGGTGGTGGGAATCAAACTCAGGAGTTCTTATAGCTAGGGCACACTCCCTATCAGTGAGACCAAAGTACACATCAGCTCTATATGTGGGGAGAGTCCTAGGTCCAGCACATGTATGTTCTTGGATTGGTGGGTCAGACTCTGAGAGTTTGTAGACAGATATATGGGCTTGGTCACAGCACTGTCATTTCTTGGACCTCCATATTTCTCATCATATATGAAATAAGAACACACTACACACACTCTGATACACAGGCACATAAATATGTATACACACAGAGAGAGGATTGCACTAGAGAAAGAAAAAAAATACAAGTCAAAAGGTCACAAATTAACTGTTCAGATCTGAAGACATTTGGAACCAACAGTGTTGGCTATGCTGGGTTGTCAACTTGATTACATCCGGAATGAAATCAAATCCCAAAAATGGGTGGATTCCTCTGGTGAAAATTTGCTTAAATACTGTAAGGTCTACTTTTAATCCTTATTTCTGAAGTGGATTAAAACAAACAGGTCAGAGGTCTTTAGAGATGGATTCCATAGTATACACCCACCTCTCATCTTGGCCACGCCTACTTCTCTCAGCATATATAAGGCTGTGCAAGAAGGAAGTTCTGTTCTTTGCCTCATTGTTCTTGTGTGGACCAGAGATCCATTCCTCCACTGTCCACCAGAGCTTAATTCTTTGGGAATTTGGCATTGACAAAAGACCAGCTTAGGTATCCAGCCGGGTTGACTGAAAGACTACTGGACACAGATCTTCCATTCATAGGCAGCCATCATTGAATTAGCTGGACCACAGTCTGTAAGTCATTATAGGTCTATGTCTACAAGTATAAACACACACACACACACACACACACACACACACACACACACACACACATAGCTTATGGGTGTATGTGTGTGTATGTATGTATGTATGTGTGTGTGCATGTGTGAGTATAGGTTTTGTATAATGTCTGCAGACTAATTCTGCAACCTAGGGAACTTGATTCAATCAGACTCAGAGGCAGATGCTCCCAGGCTAGAATTCCCAGACTCTCTATTGGCATCTGACCATTTCCTATCAGGTAGCAGGGATACCTCAGATTCCAGCAGTCTCCTTAGATGGGAGAACCTCTTCCTATTTCTAGTGTTGCTGGTTTCCTGTATTTGAGTAGCACTGAGGCACAGCATGCACTCTTCAGGAAGGTAGGATGTGTCTTCCCCAAGAGAGCAGAGGCAGAAGCAAAGAACACTGTCTCAGTAGAGCTTAGGCAAAGAAGGCAAGTACTTATCCATGTGGTTTGCCTTGCGGGCACCAAGAAAGGCCCCACAATTGGCCACTCCTCATGCTCAAAATCCCTCTAAGTCTTCTCAGGATACCATGCCTACAATCCATTCATGGCTCAGTATCTTTGAATGGGACCTTTAGCAATTTAAAAGAAGAAAATTGAGACTGAGGGTGTATGACACATGTGTAAATATCTGTACAAGTAACTATGATAAGCAGAGGTTTGTGTGTGTGTGTGTGTGTGTTTGGGTGTGTGACTGTTTCTTTAGATTTGCATACACATACCAGAGGTTAACACCTGTTTTAGTCTATTGATATGCACATGATTGAATCAAGGCTGGGTGGCCATTTTGGCTAGGGTGCCTACACAGCCAGCTGTAGAGACCAGCCTGTCTTCTCTGAGAACTGGAGATACAGGTAGTTGTAAGCTGCCAAGTTGAGTCTAAAAACCTAATTGTGGTCCTTTGAAAAAGCATCACCCTTAACCATTGAACAATTTTCCTGACACCTCATTAAAATATTTATACAGCCAGGTGATGGTGGCACCGGCCTTGAATCCCAGCACAATGTCCCTCCTCTGTTGCCACTAGTGTTCACTCCCTGCCAACTGGTTGTCTGCTTTCCCTCTACAACTACAGTTGACTTTATTCAACCCTAATTATGGAAAGGCTTTGAATTAAAGGTGTGTGCTAGGACTGAGCCGCACCACAACAAGAAACAGGTTTTTCCAGTCCAGTCTTAGGGTTTACAGTGTGATCAAATATCCTGCACTAAGTTGCTTTCCTGCTGAGGTTGCTGCTCCTTCTATACCTGCTGATGAGCCTGTTGTGGAATGATGTGAGAGCCACTTGGTTTCCCATCTCTGCCAAGCTGGGGCTCATCATTGCACACGCTCCTAGATATACAATGGGGTCACATCTTACCAAGCCAAACTAACCCAAAGATATTTTAAATGCAAACTTTACTACTATACTCACAGTTTAACACTGTTGATACTGAGGTGGCATAGCTAGCTAGAACTACCCCTAACTGGAATCCCGACATATTACTGAAAAGAACATTACTACTCCCTCTTCCAGTCACCCCTTCTACAATCCTTCAAACCCCTTGTCTCATGTTTCCCTTTCCTTCTTAAAGGGTGTGGACTCCCATAGGTACACCCATACCCTGGCACATCGGTCTCTGGGAGGCTAGGCACATGCTCTTCAACTAAGGCTAGACAAAGCAGCCCAGCTATGCCATGTACAGGCAGCAGCTTTTGGAATAACCCAAGCTCCAGGTGTTGGGGACTTACAAGTAGACTAAAGTACACATCAGCTCTATATGTGGGGGGAGTCCTAGGTCCAGCCCAGTATATCCTTTGATTGGTGGGTCAGATTCAGAGAGTTTGGGGACAGAGATCTGGGCTTGGTCACAGCTCTGTCACTTCTTGGACCTATGTATTTCTCCTAATATGTAAAATAAAGACACACTACATAGACACTGAAGCACAGGCCAAGGCATGGGCACACACACACACACACACAAACACACACAGGAGTGGTAGAGAGAGAAAAACCATAGGTCAAAATGACACAAACTAAATGTTTTTCAACCCTTGTACAGAAGTGAAGTTGTTTGGACTCAATTGTGCTGACTATTATGGGTTGTCAACTTGATGAGATTTGGAAGTAAATAAAACCCTCAAATAAAAGTGCATACCTGTAGAAAATCTTTGCTAAATTTAAACTGGAAAGGTCTGCTTTTTATCCTTATTTTTAAAGTAATCAAAAATTTTGTTAGGCATATTTGAGATTGGTTAGATTTGGTGTTATTGACCCACCTCTCATCTTGGCCACGCCCATCTCTCCCAGCATATATAAGGCTGTGCAAGAAGGAAGTTCTGTTCTTTGCCTTGTTGTTCTTCCCTCAGTAAGAGGACCATTCTCCACTGTCTTCCAGAGTTTTACCTCTTTGCGAATCTGTGATATACTGAAGACCAGCTGAGACATCCAGACCAACAGGACCAGTATGGATAAGACACCTCCAACTGCACTAACTGAACCTTCTGACATGAAGACAGCAACTCAAGAGCCCCCACCAAATGACTGGCTGACTTCCACTGTGACTTGGAAATCAGAAAGCTATGCCTCTGGAGAGAGCCAGCATGTGAGCAAAGGCGATCCAAGCAGCTCCTCTTCATGGCAACCTTGCAAGTCACTTGGGACTTTGTATTCTCAACATTCAGGGAAAGGCCAAAAGAGGAAATGCCAGATGGAAGGTGAAAAGGATGTCTGGTCAGAAAAGCCAAGCCAACCTCTAAAGCAGCAGAAGCAGGAAGACCATGAAAGAGAGCTTGGGTGTGAAGAGCTAGGCAAGGGTCAGATAAAAAAACTCCCAAAAGAGGCTGGATTACAGCTGAAGCCCTCAGAGTGCACCAAAGACCCTGGGCAAGAGGCTGTGACTGAGGTGAAGTGTGTTGATGGAGGCAAAGGTCCCAAGCATCCCCACATCAACATGGAGGATGGTGTTCAGAAACACCACAATGGAATGTACCCAAGTTTAGTGGTACACCTTCAACCCAGTGATCCTGCAAGCTCTGACTTTGTCGGTTCTCACAAGATTCCAGTGGATGCCTCAGAAAAGATCAGTGTCTGTGTACATGAGCAGATTCATGCTCCTCAAACACTTCAAATCTGCACAGACAGAGTCAGCAACAAAGTGCCAATACCCAAGGCCAAAGGAAAGACTCCTGAAGACCAAGACAAGAGCACAGGGCTGGACCATGGCCCTCACATCACAGAGGACATGCAAAAGGAAATCAGTAGTGCTCTAGGCCCAGGGCCACAGGAGGAGATCTTGAGTCATGCCTTCAATATGAAAATTACTCGAGGAGACATGCACACCTTGAGGGATACCCAGTGGCTCAATGACACAGTCATCAATTTTTACATGAATCTTCTCATGGCCAGAAATCAAAGTCAAGGATACCCTGCACTTTATGCATTTAATACCTTCTTTTACACCAAGTTACAGAGTGGGGGCTACAGGTCAGTCCAAAGATGGACCAAGACAGTAAACCTCTTTGCCAAGGAACTGATCCTGGTGCCCATTCACCAGGGTGTTCACTGGAGCCTGGTGGTGACAGACCTAAGAGAGAAGAGTCTTGTCTACCTGGACTCAAGGGGCCACAAGAGACCAGATGTCCTCCAGCTGATTTTCCACTATCTGCAGGATGAGAGCCAAGTGAGAAGGAATGTGGAGCTGAACCCTTTGGAGTGGAAGCAGTACAGCATGGCAGCAGAGGACATTCCTCAGCAGAAGAATGGCAGTGACTGTGGCATGTTTACCTGTAAATATGCAGACTACATCTCCAGAGGCCAGCCCATCACCTTCTCTCAGCAGCATATGCCTCTATTTAGGAAGAAGATGGTGTGGGAGATCCTGCACCAGTGCCTACTGTAGCCCCACCCACTTGGCTGCTTTTGTAGATGGAGCCAAGTTCTTCAGGCAGGGTGGGTTGAAGAGCCTGGACACAGGTACTGGGCTGTAAAGAGTGGGGGATGCCCCCCAGCTTTCTAGGTAGTGCTAACTTGGGACAAGGGAGAGCTGCATCTGAAGGCATCTATGAGACAGCTGTCCCCAGCACAAGTTAGAAACTATTCAATGCACAGAGCACATGCTCACCAGCATGCTGCTTTAAAGGTTGTATAGGGGACCTTGGGTCTATTTTGGGATCGCCATTCAATTTTCTTCCAGTTTTGTGGTTCCTCTTTATAAGTTTTGGCTAATTGGAAATGGATGTTTCCAGAGTTTTTAGTCTTTAATACTCAGGAATTCACAATTTTGTACTGTGACCCCGGTGCTCTAGGACTCAACCATCAATTACTATTGATAAAAGTAACACTGATATTTCAAGATACTTTATTCCTGGAACTAAGGAGATCTGTCTCATTCTTGAAAGTTGAGAGAAGTCACTGTATAGCAGATGTGTCTTTAAACCCAGGACTCTTTGAATAGAAGTCTCACCCTTATATGTGCTGTACAGAACTTCATAGTCCAAATAATGTTGAAGTTTAAGATATTTTTGAAAAAGTTTTCTTAGTAAGCTGAAGTTAAATATTTTCATCATTAATGTATTCTACCTCCTTACCCACATTCCTAGATAGACTTAGTGATGTTTAATGTATATAGTATATATTTACATCAATCTATTTTACATAGTGAATTTTGAAAATAATTCTCTTCATTGTAAATCTTAAATTTCTGTTCATGAAGTTCTTACTGAATAAAGGTTAGTCTTGTTTGAACATATTTTGTCATGTCTGAATCCTGCTACTCTTTCCCTGGTGTAGTGAGGTTGTCTGAGAGAACTGGAAAGCAGATATCCAGGGGGAGAGTCCAACCACCAAGCTATAATCTAATACAATCACACACACACAGACACACACACAGACACACAGACACACACACACACACACACACACTGAGAGAAAGAGAGAGAGAGAGAGAGAGAGAGAGAGAGAGAGAGAGTGAGACAGAGACAGAGCTGCATGATATATCTGAGATCTTTTGAGAAAACTCCAAGTAAACAAAAGTCTTGTAATCTCTGTTCTCTCTCAACATGGGTTGTTCTTAGAATGTGGTTTTCCAGCCCCTTCCAGATGTAATTGATGGGAGTGACTTCACTTTAGATTATTCATTACAAAATCCCTCTAAGTATTCTCAGGATACCATGCCTACAATCCATTCATGGCTCAGTGTCTTGAATACGACCTTTAGCAATTTGAAAGAAGAAAATTGAGATTGAGGGTGTGTGACACATGTGTGAATATCTGTACAAGTAACTATGATAAGCAGAGGTGTGTGTGTGTGTGTGTTTGGTTGTGTGAGTGTTTCTTTAGATTTGCATACACATACCAGAGATTATCACCTGTTTTAGTCTATTGATCTGCACATGATTGAATCAAGGCTGGGTGGCCATTTTAGCTAGGGTGCCTACACAGCCAGCTCTAGAGACCAGCCTGTCTCTGTTCCCAGTGTGTCTCAGTCAACTCAGGAGAGCCTGTCAGATCCCTGAGAACTCGAAATACAGGGAGTTGTAAGCTGCCAAGTTGAGTCGAAAAACCTAATTGTGGTCCTTTGAAAAAGCATCACCCTTAACCATTGAACAATTTTCCTGACTCCTCATTAAAATATTTATACAGCCAGGTGATGGTGGCACCGGCCTTGAATCCCAGCACAATGTCCCTCCTCTATTTCACTAGTGTTCACTCCCTGCCAACTGGTTGTCTGCTTTCCCTCTACAACTACAGTTGACTTTATTCAACCCTAATTATGGAAAGGCCTTGAATTAAAGGTGTGTGCTAGGACTGAGCCGCACCACAACAAGAAACAGGTTTGTCCAGTTCAGTCTTAGGGTTTACAATGGGATCAAATATCCTGCACTAAGTTACTTTCCTGCTGAGGTTGCTGCTCCTTCTATACCTGCTGATGAGCCTGTTGTGGAATGATGTGAGAGCCACTTGGTTTCCCATCTCTGCCAAGCTGGGGCTCATCATTACACATGCTCCTAGATACACAATGGGGTCACATCTTACCAAGCCAAACTAACCCAAAGTTATTTTAAATGCAAACTTTACTACTATACCTCACAGCTTAACACTGTTGATGCTGAGGTGGCATTGCCAGCTAGAACTAGCCCTATCTGGAATCTCGACATATTACTGAAAAAAACATTACTGCTCCCTCTTCCAGTCACCCCTTCTACAATCCTTCAAACCCCTTGTCTCATGTTTCCCTTTCCTTCTTAAAGGGTGTGGACCCCTATGTGTACACCCCTAACTTGGTACATCAAGTCTCTGGGAGGCTAGCCACAACCTCTTCAACTAAGGCCAGACAAAGCAGCCCAGCTATGCCATGTACAGGCAGCAGGTTTTGGAATAACCCAAGCTCTAGTTGTTGGGGACCTACATGGAGACTAAAGTACACATCAGCTCTATATGTGGGGGGAGTCCTAGGTCCAACCCAGTATGTCCTTTGATTGGTGGGTCAGATTCTGAGAGTTTGGGGACAGAAATCTGGGCGTGGTGACAGCTCTGTCACTTCTTGGACCTGCATATTTCTCCTCATATGTAAAATAAAGACAAACTACATAGACACTGAAGCACAGGCCAAGGCAAAGGCACACACACACACACACACACATACACACAAACACACAAAGGAGTGCTAGAGAGAGAAAAACCATAGGTCAAAATGACACAAACTAAATGTCTTTCAACCCTTGTCCAGAAGTGAAGTTGTTTGGACTCAAGTGTGCTGACTATTATGGGTTGTCAACTTGATGAGATTTGGAAGTAAATAAAAGTGCATACCTGTAGAAAATCTTTGCTAAATTTAAAGTGGAAAGGTCTACTCTTTTTCCTTATTTTTAAAGTAGGTAAAAATTTTGTTAGGCATATTTGAGATTGGTTAGATTTGGTGTTATTGACCCACCTCTCATCTTGGCCACGCCCACCTCTCCCAGCATATATAAGGCTGTGCAAGAAAGAAGTTCTGTTCTTTGCCTCCTTGTTCTTCCCTCAGTAAGAGGTCCATTCTCCACTGTCTTCCAGAGTTTTACTTCTTTGCGAATCTGTGATATACTGAAGACCAGCTGAGACATCCAGACCAACAGGACCAGTATGGATAAGACACCTCCAACTGCACTAACTGAACCTTCTGACATGAAGACAGCAACTCAAGAGCCCCCACCAAATGACTGGCTGACTTCCACTGTGACTTGGAAATCAGAAAGCTATGCCTCTGGAGAGAGCCAGCATGTGAGCAAAGGCGATCCAAGCAGCTCCTCTTCATGGCAACCTTGCAAGTCACTTGGGACTTTGTATTCTCAACATTCAGGGAAAGGCCAAAAGAGGAAATGCCAGGTGGAAGGTGAAAAGGATGTCTGGTCAGAAAAGCCAAGCCAACCTCAAAAGCGTCAGAAGCAGGAAGAGCATGAAAGAGAGCTTGGGTGTGAAGATCCAGGCAAGGGTCAGATAAGGAAACCCCCAAAAGAGGCTGGATTACAGCTGAAACCCTCAGAGTGCACCAAAGTCCCTGGGCAAGAGGCTGTGACTGAGGTGAAGTCTGTGGATGGAGGCCAAGGTCCCAAGCATCCCCACATCAACATGGAGGATGGTGTTCAGAAACACCACAATGGAATGTACCCAAGCTTAGTGGTCCACCTTCAACCCAGTGATCCTGCAGGCTCTGACTTTACCGGTTCTCACAAGATTCCAGTGGATGCCTCAGAAAAGATCAATGTCTGTGTGCATGAGGAGATTCATGCTCCTCTAACACCTCAAATCTGCACATACAGAGTCAGCAACAAATTGCCAATACCCAAGGCCAAAGGAAAGACTCCTGAAGACCAAGACAAGAGCACAGGGCTGGACCATGGCCCTCACATCACAGAGGACATGCAAAAGGAAATCAGTAGTGCTCTAGGCCCAGGGCCACAGGAGGAGATCTTGAGTCATGCCTTCAATATGAAAATTACTCGAGGAGACATGCACACCTTGAGGGATACCCAGTGGCTCAATGACACAGTCATCAATTTTTACATGAATCTTCTCATGGCCAGAAGTCAAAGTCAAGGATACCCTGCACTTTATGCATTTAATACCTTCTTTTACACCAAGTTACAGAGTGGGGGCTACAGGTCAGTCCAAAGATGGACCAAGACAGTAAACCTCTTTGCAAAGGAACTGATCCTGGTGCCCATTCACCAGGGCGTTCACTGGAGCCTGGTGGTGACAGACCTAAGAGAGAAGAGTCTTGTCTACCTGGACTCAAGGGGACACAAGAGACCAGATGTCCTCCAGCTGATTTTCCACTATCTGCAGGATGAGAGCCAAGTGAGAAGGAATGTGGAGCTGAACCCTTTGGAGTGGAAGCAGTACAGCATGGCAGCAGAGGACATTCCTCAGCAGAAGAATGGCAGTGACTGTGGCATGTTTACCTGTAAATTTGCAGACTACATCTCCAGAGGCCAGCCCATCACCTTCTCTCAGCAGCACATGCCTCTATTTAGGAAGAAGATGGTGTGGGAGATCCTGCACCAGTGCCTACTGTAGCCCCACCCACTTGGCTGCTTTTGTGGATGGAACCAAGGTCTTCAGGCAGGGTGGGTTGAAGAGCCTGGACACAGGTACTGGGCTGTAAAGAGTGGGGATGCCCCCCCAGCTTTCTAGGTAGTGCTAACTTGGGACAAGGGAGAGCTGCATCTGAAGGCATCTATGAGACAGCTGTCCCCAGCACAAGTTAGAAACTATTCAATGCACAGAGCACGTGCTCACCAGCATGCTGCTTTAACGGTTTTATAGGGGACCTTGGGTCTATGTTGGGATCTCCATTCAATTTTCTTCCAATTTTGTGGTTCCTCTTTATAAGTTTTGGCTAATTGGAAATGGACATTTCCAGAGTTTTTAGTCTTTAATACTCAGGGATTCACAATTTTGTACTGTGACCCCGGTACTCTAGGACTCAACCATCAATTACTATTGATAAAAGTAACACTGATATTTCAAGATACTTTATTCCTGGAACTAAGGAGATCTGTCTCATTCTTGAAAGTTGAGAGAAGTCACTGTATAGCAGATGTGTCTTTAAACCCAGGACTCTTTGAATAGAAGTCTCACCCTTATATGTGCTGTACAGAACTTCATAGTCCAAATAATGTTGAACTTTAAGATATTTTTGAAAAAGTTTTCTTAGTAAGCTGAAGTTAAATATTTTCATCATTAATGTATTCTACCTCCTTACCCACATTCCTAGATAGACTTAGTGATGTTTAATGTATATAGTATATATTTACATCAATCTATTTTACATAGTGAATTTTGAAAATAATTCTCTTCATTGTAAATCTTAAATTTCTGTTCATGAAGTTCTTACTGAATAAAGGTTAGTCTTGTTTGAACATATTTTGTCATGTCTGAATCCTGCTACTCTTTCCCTGGTGTAGTGAGGTTGTCTGAGAGAACTGGAAAGCAGATATCCAGGGGGAGAGTCCAACCACCAAGCTATAATCTAATACAATCACACACACACAGACACACACACAGACACACAGACACACACACACACACACACACACACACACACTGAGAGAAAGAGAGACAGAGAGAGAGAGAGAGAGAGAGAGAGAGAGAGAGAGAGAGTGAGACAGAGACAGAGCTGCATGATATATCTGAGATCTTTTGAGAAAACTCCAAGTAAACAAAAGTCTTGTAATCTCTGTTCTCTCTCAACATGGGTTGTTCTTAGAATGTGCTTTTCCAGCCCCTTCCAGATGTAATTGATGGGAGTGACTTCACTTTAGATTATTCATTACAAAATCCCTCTAAGTATTCTCAGGATACCATGCCTACAATCCATTCATGGCTCAGTGTCTTGAATACGACCTTTAGCAATTTGAAAGAAGAAAATTGAGATTGAGGGTGTGTGACACATGTGTGAATATCTGTACAAGTAACTATGATAAGCAGAGGTGTGTGTGTGTGTGTGTGTTTGGTTGTGTGAGTGTTTCTTTAGATTTGCATACACATACCAGAGATTATCACCTGTTTTAGTCTATTGATCTGCATGTGATTGAATCAAGGCTGGGTGGCCATTTTAGCTAGGGTGCCTACACAGCCAGCTCTAGAGACCAGCCTGTCTCTGTTCCCAGTGTGTCTCAGTCAACTCAGGAGAGCCTGTCAGATCCCTGAGAACTCGAAATACAGGGAGTTGTAAGCTGCCAAGTTGAGTCTAAAAACCTAATTGTGGTCCTTTGAAAAAGCATCACCCTTAACCATTGAACAATTTTCCTGACTCCTCATTAAAATATTTATACAGCCAGGTGATGGTGGCACCGGCCTTGAATCCCAGCACAATGTCCCTCCTCTATTTCACTAGTGTTCACTCCCTGCCAACTGGTTGTCTGCTTTCCCTCTACAACTACAGTTGACTTTATTCAACCCTAATTATGGAAAGGCCTTGAATTAAAGGTGTGTGCTAGGACTGAGCCGCACCACAACAAGAAACAGGTTTGTCCAGTTCAGTCTTAGGGTTTACAATGGGATCAAATATCCTGCACTAAGTTACTTTCCTGCTGAGGTTGCTGCTCCTTCTATACCTGCTGATGAGCCTGTTGTGGAATGATGTGAGAGCCACTTGGTTTCCCATCTCTGCCAAGCTGGGGCTCATCATTGCACACGCTCTTAGATACACAATGGGGTCACATCTTACCAAGCCAAACTAACCCAAAGATATTTTAAATGTAAAGTTTACTACTATACCTCACAGCTTAACACTGTTGATGCTGAGGTGGCATTGCCAGCTAGAACTAGCCCTATCTGGAATCTCGACACATTACTGAAAAGAACATTACTGCTCCCTCTTCCAGTCACCCCTTCTACAATCCTTCAAACCCCTTGTCTCATGTTTCCCTTTCCTTCTTAAAGGGTGTGGACTCCCATAGGTACACCCATACCCTGGCACATCGGTCTCTGGGAGGCTAGGCACATGCTCTTCCACCAAGTCCAGACAAAGCAGCCCAGCTCTGCCATGTACAGGCAGCATCTTTTGAAATACCCCAAGCTCTAGTTGTTGGGGACTTACATGGAGACTAAAGCACACATCAGCTCTATATGTGGGGGGAGACCTAGGTCCAGCCCAGTATGTCCTTTGATTGGTGGGTCAGATTCTGAGAGTTTGGGGACAGAGATCTGGGCTTGGTCACAGCTCTGTCACTTCTTGGACCTCCATATTTCTCCTCATAGATGACAGAAGGAAAAAAGTATACCCACTACACGGACACAGATCACAAACAGACAAAGAAACACACACACACATACACACAAACACACAAAGGAGTGCTAGAGAGAGAAAAACCATAGGTCAAAATGACACAAACTAAATGTCTTTCAACCCTTGTCCAGAAGTGAAGTTGTTTGGACTCAAGTGTGCTGACTATTATGGGTTGTCAACTTGATGAGGTTTGGAAGTAAATAAAACCCTCAAATAAAAGTGCATACCTGTAGAAAATCTTTGCTAAATTTAAAGTGGGAAAGTCTACTTTTTATCCTTATTTTTAAAGTAGGCAAAAATTTTGTTTGGCATATTTGAGATTGGTTAGATTTGGTGCTGTTGACCCACCTCTCATCTTGGCCACGCCCATCTCTCCCAGCATATATAAGGCTGTGCAAGAAAGAAGTTCTGTTCTTTGCCTCCTTGTTCTTCCCTCAGTAAGAGGTCCATTCTCCACTGTCTTCCAGAGTTTTACTTCTTTGCGAATCTGTGATATACTGAAGACCAGCTGAGACATCCAGACCAACAGGACCAGTATGGATAAGACACCTCCAACTGCACTAACTGAACCTTCTGACATGAAGACAGCAACTCAAGAGCCCCCACCAAATGACTGGCTGACTTCCACTGTGACTTGGAAATCAGAAAGCTATGCCTCTGGAGAGAGCCAGCATGTGAGCAAAGGCGATCCAAGCAGCTCCTCTTCATGGCAACCTTGCAAGTCACTTGGGACTTTGTATTCTCAACATTCAGGGAAAGGCCAAAAGAGGAAATGCCAGGTGGAAGGTGAAAAGGATGTCTGGTCAGAAAAGCCGAGCCAACCTCAAAAGCGTCAGAAGCAGGAAGAGCATGAAAGAGAGCTTGGGTGTGAAGATCCAGGCAAGGGTCAGATAAAAAAACCCCAAAAAGAGGCTGGATTACAGCTGAAGCCCTCAGAGTGCACCAAAGACCCTGGGCAAGAGGCTGTCACTGAGGTGAAAGCTGTGGATGGAGGCCAAGGTCCCAAGCATCCCCACATCAACATGGAGGATGGTGTTCAGAAACACCACAATGGAATGTACCCAAGCTTAGTGGTACACCTTCAACCCAGTGATCCTGCAAGCTCTGACTTTGTCGGTTCTCACAAGATTCCTGTGGATGCCTCAGAAAAGATCAATGTCTGTGTGCATGAGGAGATTCATGCTCCTCAAACACTTCAAATCTGCACAGACAGAGTCAGCAACAAAGTGCCAATACCCAAGGCCAAAGGAAAGACTCCTGAAGACCAAGACAAGAGCACAGGGCTGGACCATGGCCCTCACATCACAGAGGACATGCAAAAGGAAATCAGTAGTGCTCTAGGCCCAGGGCCACAGGAGGAGATCTTGAGTCATGCCTTCAATATGAAAATTACTCGAGGAGACATGCACACCTTGAGGGACACCCAGTGGCTCAATGACACAGTCATCAATTTTTACATGAATCTTCTCATGGCCAGAAGTCAAAGTCAAGGATACCCTGCACTTTATGCATTTAATACCTTCTTTTACACCAAGTTACAGAGTGGGGGCTACAGGTCAGTCCAAAGATGGACCAAGACAGTAAACCTCTTTGCCAAGGAACTGATCCTGATGCCCATTCACCAGGGTGTTCACTGGAGCCTGGTGGTGACAGACCTAAGAGAGAAGAGTCTTGTCTACCTGGACTCAAGGGGACACAAGAGACCAGATGTCCTCCAGCTGATTTTCCACTATCTGCAGGATGAGAGCCAAGTGAGAAGGAATGTGGAGCTGAACCCTTTGGAGTGGAAGCAGTACAGCATGGCAGCAGAGGACATTCCTCAGCAGAAGAATGGCAGTGACTGTGGCATGTTTACCTGTAAATATGCAGACTACATCTCCAGAGGCCAGCCCATCACCTTCTCTCAGCAGCACATGCCTCTGTTTAGGAAGAAGATGGTGTGGGAGATCCTGCACCAGTGCCTACTGTAGCCCCACCCACTTGGCTGCTTTTGTGGATGGAGCCAAGGACTTCAGGCAGGGTGGGTTGAAGAGCCTGGACACAGGTACTGGGCTGTAAAGAGTGGGGGATGCCCCCCCAGCTTTCTAGGTAGTGCTAACCTGGGACAAGGGAGAGCTGCATCTGAAGGCATCTATGAGACAGCTGTCCCCAGCACAAGTTAGAAACTATTCAATGCACAGAGCACATGCTCACTAGCATGCTGCTTTAAAGGTTGTATTTGTAACCTTTTGTTGATGTTTGTTCTTTATAACCTTTTTTTTTCAATTTTTCTGTTTTTTTCTTATTTTTTCCACAGCTCTCTAGTGTTTAACACTCACTGTTACCCAGTGTTGTACTGTAACTTTGGTGCACAGGGAACCCGGGCCATCAATTACTATTGATAAATGTTGCAAAGACGTATCAAGATACAGTATGCCTTGAACTAAGGAGATCTGTCTTGTTCCTGGAAGTTAAGTGAAGTGACTATACAGCAAATGTGCCTTTTAAACCCCGGACTCTTTTAATGTAAGGCTCACCCTTGTGAGTGCTGTGCAGAACTTCATAGCCCCCAAAATTAGTCAATTTGAAAATATTTTTGCAAATGTTTTCATTGTATTTAGTAAGCTAAAATCAAGTATTTCATCGTTCATGTGCTGTACCATCTGACTCACATTTCTCGTTAGACTTAGTGGTATTTAGTGTATATACTGTGTAGTGTATAGACTGCAAACTTACAGCAATCTACTTTATTTGTGAAATTTTGAATTCAAGTCTCCTATTAAATGTAAAGCTTGCATTCCTGTTCATGAAGTTTTTATTGAATACATTTTCATGTTGTTTGAACATATTTTGTCTTGTCTGATTCTTGCTGATTCTTACATGCTTTAATGAGGTTGTCTGAGAGATCTGGAAAGCAGGTACCCTGGGGGAGATTCATCAGTGTAAACTGTTCATATATTTCCATGTTAGGTATTGGTCGTTTTTTTTCTCATCCCCTGATGTGAAGACAGAACACTCTAGTGAGGACCTCTCCTCTACCCTGGATTGTCAGGGAACACAGGAGAAACTCAGTAGAGCAGATCTCAGCAACGTCCTGTAAAGATTCTGCAATGTATACCTTCCCTGTAATGAGAGCATTGCTCTCTGCACTGTCTGTGCATGGGCAAGCATACCTGTGCACATGTGCACCCCCATACATACAGGGCAAGCATACCTGTGCACATGTGCACCCCATACATACATACAGGGCAAGCATACCTGTGCACATGAGCACCCCATACATACAGGGCAAGCATACCTGTGCACATGTGCACCCCATACATACAGGGCAAGCATACCTGTGCACATGTGCACCCCATACATACAGGGCAAGCATACCTGTGCACATGTGCACCCCCATACATACAGGGCAAGCATACCTGTGCACATGTGCACCCCATACATACAGGGCAAGCATACCTGTGCACATGTGCACCCCCATACATACAGGGCAAGCATACCTGTGCACATGTGCACCCCATACATACAGGGCAAGCATACCTGTGCACATGTGCACCCCATACATACAGGGCAAGCATACCTGTGCACATGTGCACCCCCATACATACAGGGCAAGCATACCTGTGCACATGTGCACCCCATACATACAGGGCAAGCATACCTGTGCACATGTGCACCCCATACATACAGGGCAAGCATACCTGTGCACATGTGCACCCCATACATACAGGGCAAGCATACCTGTGCACATGTGCACCCCCATACATACAGGGCAAGCATACCTGTGCACATGTGCACCCCATACATACAGGGCAAGCATACCTGTGCACATGTGCACCCCCATACATACAGGGCAAGCATACCTGTGCACATGTGCACCCCATACATACAGGGCAAGCATACCTGTGCACATGTGCACCCCATACATACAGGGCAAGCATACCTGTGCACATGAGCACCCCCATACATACAGGGCAAGCATACCTGTGCACATGTGCACCCCATACATACAGGGCAAGCATACCTGTGCACATGTGCACCCCATACATACAGGGCAAGCATACCTGTGCACATGTGCACCCCCATACATACAGGGCAAGCATACCTGTGCACATGAGCACCCCATACATACAGGGCAAGCATACTTGTGCACATGAGCACCCCCATACATACAGGGCAAGCTCACATCTTCCAATGAGTCCAAAGCCAACAGTAGGAAAACTAAGCTGTGTTTCCTTTGGGACCAGCACTGCCTAGATGGCTGTTTCCTTTCTCCTCCACCTCTGAGCCCTATATGGTCAACACGAGTTCATATGTGTCTGCTCTGTTACAATATGGACCACTACAGTCAAGTCATTTCAACAGAAAGCCAGGCCATAGGTTAGATGTATCGACATCTGATCCCGGCCCTCTTGGGTGGAGGTAAGAATGTTACTATGGTGGGGGCAGTCCAGGTTGTATATGAGCACCTCATCTCACAACCAAGGGACTGACTGATCCACATCCGAAGCCACCTTTGCCTTGGTGTGCTTACCCTGTAGAATCTTCCGGTCAATACAGAATTGACGTCCTTGGAATTGGTAGCAACAGTGTCTCTATTCTCCCAACTTCACTTAGCTTCACTGTTGTATATTTGGTTGCTGAAAGTTAATTAACTAAAGCTTTTAAAATATTTAGTTTTCAAGGAAACCAGTATAGTGACTAAATGGAGCTGATGTATGTAAAACTAATTCTCATTTGACATGAAACCACTCTCGCATATTTATAGGGACCTAAATATCGTTGATAGCATTCTAAAGGTCATGGCTGAGAAGCTATGCAATTTCAAGTCATTTTCTAGATCAAATAAGATTTTTCAGGAAGAAGAATTCTACATTGTTACTTACAGGGTATTACAAAAATAATTAATTTTAGGACATCACTTATTTTCTGCAGTAGAAATTTGTCATTGCCTGAAAAAGATTGCATATTGTTTTAAATGCTGTGAAAAATAATATAAAATTAATCTATACAAATACATGAATTTTAAACAAAAGCAAGGAAACATTTCAAATATCCTAATTTTATTATTAGGCAGATTCAGAAAAATTATTGGATTAATTTTTGTTTCATTTAATTGTGATCATTTATGGAATATTAAGTCTAGCATACAAAGTACAAAGGCTTGTTAAATACATTATTAAAAGTATAGCTTTAGATCTATTTTATTTCATGTGAGTGAATATTTTGCCTGTGTGTGTACCAGGGGCATGTGTGGCACCTGTAGAAATGAGCAGAAGATGTCAGAGACGGGGAACTGGAGTTAAATATGGTTGTGAGGCACGAGGTAGGTCTGGGACTTGAACTTGTGTCATTTGCAAGGGTAACAAGTGCTTTGAACTATTAAGCTGTTTTTATGCCCCTTCCCTTGTGATGTCCAGGCACTGCTCCACACCAAGTGGGGAAACATGGAAGAGAACCAAGTTCCATGGTCCTTGGAGTCTTCCATTGTGGTGTCCATGCCCCAATGTACACTGGGCAAGAAAAGGTGAAGGGAAGTCAGAGCGGGTGGGTCAGCAGGATCCCCATCTTGCAGTGATTCTTGGGGAGAAGGTCTCTGAAGATTTCAGAGTTACAGCTCTTTGACAAAATGTCCCTCTTAGAAGATGGTCGACAAAAGAGTTTCTGCTCTTTACTAGGAATGAACAAGGACTATATAAACTTTCAAAATTGGGAAGGGTTTTTTCTTAGGGTGAAGTTTTATTGGCTAAGGTTTAAGGTTTGGGGGCTACTTTGTTTAAGTGGAGAGGCATTCCAGGAAGTTGAACCTGTAATTTCTGCCAAAGATTAAGTGACATTCCTCAGGTAGGGTGTGGGGTTTGGGTCTCCTCAGAGAGGATAGGGAAGAGGAAAACTTGCTGGGAAAGGGAGTCCTCCATTTTGCCCCACGCTACCCAGACATGGTAGACTTCCACCTCAAGTCACAGATTTTTTCAATAAGCTATCTCCAGCTCTTCTTTTAAAAAGATTAAAATTAATACTTGTTTAGTGTGTGTTCGTGCATGTGTGCACACGTGTGTGCATGTGTATGCAAGGGTCCACACCACATCCTCTAAGTGAAGTGGGTCTTGGGGGTATGGGGTGGTACCGGAGAGAGGGATTGTGGGATGGAGCCTGGCCTTAGAGAAGTTCTCTGGCTCTGGCAGTTTGTGAGGCAGGGTAAGAGTAAGGCTGGAACATGGAAGGGCACAGAAGGACAGGGCTAGCCTAAACAAGGCTCTGCGTGTAGAATCTGGCCATCACTGGGGCTCTGGGCTTCCATGACTCAGGTCCAGCATCCCAGGAGCCCAGGATACACACCGTGTCTTCTTAGGATATTTAGCCAGCCCTGAAGGTGATCTTTAGTGCATGGCTATAGCCTTGACACCTACCCCCCCCCCAAAAAAAAAAAAGTGTTTCGAACTTTTACCCTAAGAGATTTTAAAGTAGATCAAAGCAAAACAAACATAAACACAAACCAAAACAATGCACAGATAAAACCAATGTATCTTACAAAGACTGCTTAGTGCAAATGACCTATTCCCTTGGGCACTCCATAATAAGAATGCAACTGTATGCCTGTAATAACCCCCCTTACAGGAGATCATTATGGACACTGTGTTATGTAATGTTCTACTGTACAAGTTGTCTCTCACACAGTGGGATGTTTAACAGCATCCCTGTATTCTGCCCAGTAGATGTCCCCGGGACAAGTCCCTGTAGTTGCTTTACCCAACAATATTGTAGTCCTTTCCAAATGCCTTCTGAGGCTGTTCTGAGTGAGACTACTTAGCTCACAATTGGAATTTTAAGACAACATTGTCACATCCCATCTTCTGCTAGATGAATGGGAGATGTAATGTTCTGTGAAGAAGTCAAAGGTTTCAAGACACTTTACAGATACAGTCTCTTCATTTGGATAGATTTATCAGAAGGCTTGAAGCTTGGATCTCCTTTAAAACCTTCCAGACTGGCTCTACCTGAAACCCAATCAGTTGGGATGTTGTAAAGGGACAAGTGTGGATAGGTGTCACCAGATGCTCTCTGGGGACATCTGTGCAGCTAGCTTGAGCAAGTCTAACTGTGCATAGTGGTGACCCGGGAAATAATAATGAACATGTAATCCAAACCTTCCAGGCAGGGAATCCATTTCTCACTACATGTTTATTGTCACTCCATTAATCACTATTCAAGAGCAAGTTAGAAAGGGGACAAAAGGACCTGAGCCAGTGGAAGAGTATTGTACAGTCTGCTTCGTGTCAATATAATGCCTAAGACCAGAAAGGTTAAAAGAAAAAAAAAACTACAAGAAACAAAAAACAAAAAAACAAAGTAAACAAAACAATCCTTATTGTATAGGAGGAGAAGAATCAGATATGGAGAAAACTTGACTGTGTCAAATTAATTTTTCCTTTTAATGAAGAAATTCATGTACATTGAGCCAAGTATATAGTGTGGTATCTACATTTAGAGTAGCTGGGAAGGCCTGGGGAGGAATGGGAGGTTGTGTTAACATCATTCTATTTCAATTAAAAATGTCTAAAAAGTGAAAAAAAAGGACCTTACTATTACTCTAAGTTATGCAGACTTTTTTGCACATTTGTGTTTTAGCCTCTCTTCAGGGAACTCTTAATAGACTTGATAAATTCTACTGTATCTTTATTAAAATAAACAGAAAAGACACTTTTCAGTTATCCTTTGAAAGGAGTAAAATAATCTAGAAGTTTTGCAATTGTTGCATATATATATATATATATATGTATATATATATATATATATATATATATGTGTGTGTGTGTGTGTGTGTGTGTGTGTGTGTGTATGGGGAGTCTGCATACATATATATCATACATATTGGTATATGCAACAAAAAACAAAAAAGGTAATCAATTTGGGTTTGTCATAGCAGGGATTCAGAGGAGGATCTTTGGGAGGTGCAAAGGAAGAGGAAATGATATAATTATTTTTCACCATATGAGAATAAATAAATAAACCCAATAACTTACTTAGAAGGCTCGTCTTCACTTTAAAATTTCTTTACTTTTCAAAATGTGCACATCCTCCCATGGTACAAAGGTAATTCCAGCCAATTAGGTGTACTTAACTACATCAACTCTCTTCATAAAGCACCAGAGGAACCTCACAAATGACATATAAACCACTCACTATTGTCACTGAAGCATGAGGTCACACTCTTTTTGACTGTAGGAAAGATAAGTATTTGCCTTCTTTGACTAAGCTCTACTGAGACAGTGTTCTTTGCTTCTGCCTCTGCTCTCTTGGGGAAGACACATCCTACCTTCCTGAAGGCACCTGATGTGCCTCAGTGCTACTCAAATACAGCAAACCAGCAACACTAGAAATAGGAAGAGGTTCTCCCATCTAAGGAGACTGCTGGAATCTGAGGTATCCCTGCTACCTGATAGGAAATGGTCGGATGCCAGTACAGACTCTGGGAATTACAGCTGGGAGCATCTTCTACCTCTGAGTCTGATTGAATCAAGTTCCCTAGGTTGCAGAATTAGTCAGCAGGTATTATACAAAACCTATACTGATACATGCACACATACATACGTACACACATTCATACATACATACAGACAGACACATACATAAGCTATATGTGTGTGTGTGTGTGTGTGTGTGTGTGTGTATGTTTATACTTGTAGATATAAACTTATAATGAGTTACAGACTGTGGTCCAGCTAATCCAATGATGGCCGCCTATGAATGGAAGATCTCAGTGTCCAGTAGTCTTTCAGTCAACCTGTCTGGATATCTCAGCTGGTCTTTAGTCAATGCCAAATTCCCAAAGAATTAAGCTCTGGTGGACAGTGGAGGAATGGACCTCTGGGCCACACAAGAACAATGAGGCAAAGAACAGAACTTCCTTCTTGCACAGCCTTATATAAGTTTGGAGAAGTAGGTGTGGCCAAGATGAGAGGTGGGTATATACTATCTAATCTATCTCTAAAGACTTCTGACCTGTTTGTTTTAACCCACATCAGATATAAGGATTAAATGTAGACCTTCCCATTTTAATTAAGCAAACACTCTCCACAGGTAAACACCCTCAATTGAGAGCTTTAGTAAATTCCAGATGTCATCAGTTGACAACCCATCATAGCCAACACAGTTTTCTCCAAATCACTTCCCATCTGGACAGTTTGTGCCATTTTGACCAGTATTTTTTCTCTCTCTAGTGCTCACCTCTGTGTTTCTGTGTGTGTTTGTGTGTATGCATGCATATTCCTCATACATTTTTGTGTATGAAACAATAAAAAACAAAGAAGAGCATCATTTTTGGGGTGCATAGGAGGGGTTCAGAGCAGGATAGTTGGGAGGTACTGGAGAAGCAAAGGGAGAAGAAAGAATGTAATTATTTTTCACCACATTAAAATAAATAAAAAATCCAACAACTTACTTTAAAGATTCTTCTTCACTTTATACTTCTTTTCTTTTTAAAAAATGTTTTTAAGATTTATTAATTTTATGTATATGAGTACATTGTAGCTGTCTTCAGAAACACCAGAAGAGGACCTCAGGTTCCATTTCAGGTGGTTGTGAGCCACCATGTGAATTGAACTCAGGACCTCCAGAAGAGCAGTCAGTGCTCCCAACCACTGTCCATCCTTCCAGCCCCACTTTACTTTTCAAAATGTGCACATCCTCCCATTGTACAAAGCTAATTCCAGCCTATTAAGTGTACCTAACTACATCAACTCTCTTCATAAAGCACCAGAGGAACCTTACAAATGACGTAAACCAGTCACTATTGTCACTGTGCCTTGAGGCCACTCTTTTGACTGTAGGAAAGATTGTCCCAGACTCATCATATGTGAGCTTATTGCCATTCAAAACACCATCAACCTGGTTCAGTACTTTACATCTTTGGAGTTTTAGGGTGCATTATCTTATCTTGTACTTATGTCGTTACACCTAAAGGCCACTGGAGAACGTCTGCACCATTAATCCACATGCTTTCTTATGTTAGGAAAAGCAGGTCCACAAAGCCTCCACTTCTTTTGAGGAACTGCATGATCCAGTCATTTTCACAGTGCTCATTTCTAAGCAAGACAACAGCCAGGTGCCGCAGTTTTTGGGTTTGTATTAAATTTTGTGCATAAGTTAACCACTGGGTGGCATGGACGATCTTTGCTTTCTCTCTTCCATTTAAAACAAGAACCATATTGTCCACATCTATGGAGAAAGACCTTGGACTACAGCTGAACCAGCAAGGAAGCTGTAGAAAATGACACACCACAAAGAAGAGAGAAACAAAACTGAAGAAGTATATTCAGTATCAAAACTTTCACTCTCTCATATTCATTGTAGAAATGTTATTTCTGCAAAACCAATCCGTTTGGTTGACAGGACACAGCCTTGTATAATAGGTCAGCATTTCTATCACTGAGGTTTGTTTTCAACTATGCATTTACCTTCCCAAAGTCCAATTATTATACCATAAAATTGATGTATACCATCAAGAATGTTATTAAATCAACAAAGTACTGATGTAGAAGTAAACATTAATAATGACATTTATATGAATCTGCTGATTTTATTTTTCGTATATAATTCCTTTGAGAAGATGTATGTAGGAGGGGGATGAAATGGATTTACTCTTCTGAAAGGAAAATACCTCCTCTATAAGGAAGAGATCATGAGGACACGAGTTCAAATCCTAATGCCGTATAGAAACCTTTATAGGTAAAGAAGTTTGGCCACCTGAGTTCATCCCCAACCCAAAGAGTAGAAGAGACTCCCAGAAGGTTTCTTCTAACTTTAACATGTAAACCTACACACACACACACACACACACACACACACACACACAAACGCACACACACATAAATAAACAAGTAAATAAATGTGTTTTTAAAGGCTGTGGTGGCATGTGCTTATACTCCCAGGACTGAAGACATATCAGGATAGCTGGGGCTCCCAGAGTCAAGTATGAGATAATTTGTTCTGGCAGCTTACAGGAAACTATGGGTTATCTGGGTGATTGTGGCACCTGGAGGTGTGGTACTATCACAAATATTTAAAGTGGGATTGACCTTGGCATTGGGGGATGAGGGAAGGCTGGAAGAATTCTGAAGAGTGAATATGTTAGAGTCTCTTAAGGGCAAACAGAACTGATGGAATAAATGCATATTAAAGGGGATCTGTTAGATTGGCTTATGGGATACAATCCATATCATCCAAAATGGGCTGCCTCAGCCTGGAGTGCCTGAAAATCTGGTCTTTGTTAAATACACATAGATGCATTGTTTCTTGCTCTAGATGGCTATGTGAACATGGGAGAGCATGGGGTCTAAAAATGAGGTAGAGTAAAGTCTCAGGCACTAGCCATCTTTATTCAGAGCATCAGACAATTTATACTCTGAGGGTTAAGAAGGGTCACCTGAGTGAAGTTTATAATCACAAGGTCAACCTCCATGTAGCCAAATCATGTTTATCCACCCAGGTCTATAGTCATATATTCAATAGCCCATTGTAATGAAAAATCTAAAGTGAAGTCACTCCCATCAATTACATCTGGAAGGGGCTGGAAAAGCACATTCTAAGAACAACCCATGTTGTCAGAGAACAGAGATTACAAGACTTTTGTTTACTTGGAGTTTTCTCAAAAGATCTCAGATATATCATGCAGCTCTGTCTCTGTCTTTGTCTCTCTCTCTCTCTCTCTCTCTCTCTCTCTCTCTCTCTCTCTCTCCCTCTCCCTCTCCCTCTCCCTCTCCCTCTCCCTCTCCCTCTCCCTCTCTCTCTCTCTCTCTCTGTGTGTATGTGATTGTATTAGGTTATAGCTTGGTGGTCTGACTCTCCCCCTGGGTATATGCTCTCTAGTTCTCTCAGACAACCTCACTACACCAGGGAAAGAATAGCAGGATTCAGACATGACAAAATATGTTCAAACAAGATTAACCTTTATTCAGTAAGAACTTCATGAACAGAAATTTAAGATTTACAATGAAGACAATTATTTTCAAAATTCCCTATGTAAAATAGATTGATGTAAATATATACTATATACATTAAACATCACTAAGTCTATCTAGGAAAGTGGGTAAGGAGGTAGAATACATTATGATGAAAATATTTAACTTCAGCTTACTAAGAAAACTTTTTCAAAAATATCTTAAAGTTCAACATTATTTGGACTATGAAGTTCTGTACAGCACATATAAGGGTGAGACTTAGATTCAAAGAGTCCTGGGTTTAAAGACACATCTGCTATACAGTGACTTCTCTCAACTTCCAAGGTGAGACAGATTTCCTTAGTTCCAGGAATAAAGTATCTTGAAATATCAGTGCTACTTTTATCAATAGTTATTGATGGTGCCAGTCATGGAGCACCAGGGTCACAGTATGCGAAAGTGTGAATCGCTTACTATTAAAGACTAAAACTCTGGAAACATCCATTTCCAATTAGCCAAAACTTATAAAGAGGAACAACAAAATTGGAAGAAAATTGAATGGAGATCCCAACATAGACCAAAGGTCCCCTATAAAACCTTTAAAGCAGCATGCTGGTGAGCACGTGCTCTGTGCATTGAATAGTTTCTAACTTGTGCTGGGGACAGCTGTCTCATAGATGCCTTCAGATGCAGCTCTCCCTTGTCCCAGGTTAGCACTACCTAGAAGGCTGGGGGGCATCCCCCACTCTTTACAGCCCAGTACCTGTGTCCAGGTTCTTCAACCCACCCTGCCTGAAGTCCTTGGCTCCACCCACAAAAGCAGCCAAGTGGGCGGGGCTACAGTAGGCACTGGTGCAGGATCTCCCACACCATCTTCTTCCTAAACAGAGGCATGTGCTGCTGAGAGAAGGTGATGGGCTGGCCTCTGGAGATGTAGTCTGCATATTTACAGGTAAACATGCCACAGTCACTGCCATTCTTCTGCTGAGGAATGTCCTCTGCTGCCATGCTGTACTGCTTCCACTCCAAAGGGTTCAGCTCCACATTCCTTCTCACTTGGCTCTCATCCTGCAGATAGTGGAAAATCAGCTGGAGGACATCTGGTCTCTTGTGTCCCCTTGAGTCCAGGTAGACAAGACTCTTCTCTCTTAGGTCTGTCACCACCAGGCTCCAGTGAACACCCTGGTGAATGGGCATCAGGATCAGTTCCTTGGCAAAGAGGTTTACTGTCTTGGTCCATCTTTGGACTGACCTGTAGCCCCCACTCTGTAACTTGGTGTAAAAGAAGGTATTAAATGCATAAAGTGCAGGGTATCCTTGACTTTGACTTCTGGCCATGAGAAGATTCATGTAAAAATTGATGACTGTGTCATTGAGCCACTGGGTGTCCCTCAAGGTGTGCATGTCTCCTCGAGTAATTTTCATATTGAAGGCATGACTCAAGATCTCCTCCTGTGGCCCTGGGCCTAGAGCACTACTGATTTCCTTTTGCATGTCCTCTGTGATGTGAGGGCCATGGTCCAGCCCTGTGCTCTTGTCTTGGTCTTCAGGAGTCTTTCCTTTGGCCTTGGGTATTGGCACTTGGTTGCTGACTCTGTCTGTGCAGATTTGAAGTGTTTGAGGAGCATGAATCTCCTCATGCACACAGACATTGATCTTTTCTGAGGCATCCACAGGAATCTTGTGAGAACCGACAAAGTCAGAGCTTGCAGGATCACTGGGTTGAAGGTGTACCACTAAGCTTGGGTACATTCCATTGTGGTGTTTCTGAACACCATCCTCCATGTTGATGTGGGGATGCTTGGGACCTTGGCCTCCATCCACAGCTTTCACCTCAGTGACAGCCTCTTGCCCAGGGTCTTTGGTGCACTCTGAGGGCTTCAGCTGTAATCCAGCCTCTTTTTGGGGTTTTTTTATCTGACCCTTGCCTGGATCTTCACACCCAAGCTCTCTTTCATGCTCTTCCTGCTTCTGACGCTTTTGAGGTTGGCTCGGCTTTTCTGACCAGACATCCTTTTCACCTTCCACCTGGCATTTCCTCTTTTGGCCTTTCCCTGAATGTTGAGAATACAAAGTCCCAAGTGACTTGCAAGGTTGCCATGAAGAGGAGCTGCTTGGATCGCCTTTGCTCACATGCTGGCTCTCTCCAGAGGCATAGCTTTCTGATTTCCAAGTCACAGTGGAAGTCAGCCAGTCATTTGGTGGGGGCTCTTGAGTTGCTGTCTTCATGTCAGAAGGTTCAGTTAGTGCAGTTGGAGGTGTCTTATCCATACTGGTCCTGTTGGTCTGGATGTCTCAGCTGGTCTTCAGTATATCACAGATTCGCAAAGAAGTAAAACTCTGGAAGACAGTGGAGAATAGACCTCTTACTGAGGGAAGAACAAGGAGGCAAAGAACAGAACTTCTTTCTTGCACAGCCTTATATATGCTGGGAGAGATGGGCGTGGCCAAGATGAGAGGTGGGTCAACAGCACCAAATCTAACCAATCTCAAATATGCCAAACAAAATTTTTGCCTACTTTAAAAATAAGGATAAAAAGTAGACTTTCCCACTTTAAATTTAGCAAAGATTTTCTACAGGTATGCACTTTTATTTGAGGGTTTTATTTACTTCCAAACCTCATCAAGTTGACAACCCATAATAGTCAGCACACTTGAGTCCAAACAACTTCACTTCTGGACAAGGGTTGAAAGACATTTAGTTTGTGTCATTTTGACCTATGGTTTTTCTCTCTCTAGCACTCCTTTGTGTGTTTGTGTGTATGTGTGTGTGTGTTTCTTTGTCTGTTTGTGATCTGTGTCCGTGTAGTGGGTATACTTTTTTCCTTCTGTCATCTATGAGGAGAAATATGGAGGTCCAAGAAGTGACAGAGCTGTGACCAAGCCCAGATCTCTGTCCCCAAACTCTCAGAATCTGACCCACCAATCAAAGGACATACTGGGCTGGACCTAGGTCTCCCCCCACATATAGAGCTGATGTGTGCTTTAGTCTCCATGTAAGTCCCCAACAACTAGAGCTTGGGGTATTTCAAAAGATGCTGCCTGTACATGGCAGAGCTGGGCTGCTTTGTCTGGACTTGGTGGAAGAGCATGTGCCTAGCCTCCCAGAGACCGATGTGCCAGGGTATGGGTGTACCTATGGGAGTCCACACCCTTTAAGAAGGAAAGGGAAACATGAGACAAGGGGTTTGAAGGATTGTAGAAGGGGTGACTGGAAGAGGGAGCAGTAATGTTCTTTTCAGTAATGTGTCGAGATTCCAGATAGGGCTAGTTCTAGCTGGCAATGCCACCTCAGCATCAACAGTGTTAAGCTGTGAGGTATAGTAGTAAACTTTACATTTAAAATATCTTTGGGTTAGTTTGGCTTGGTAAGATGTGACCCCATTGTGTATCTAAGAGCGTGTGCAATGATGAGCCCCAGCTTGGCAGAGATGGGAAACCAAGTGGCTCTCACATCATTCCACAACAGGCTCATCAGCAGGTATAGAAGGAGCAGCAACCTCAGCAGGAAAGCAACTTAGTGCAGGATATTTGATCCCATTGTAAACCCTAAGGCTGAACTGGACAAACCTGTTTCTTGTTGTGGTGCGGCTCAGTCCTAGCACACACCTTTAATTCAAGGCCTTTCCATAATTAGGGTTGAATAAAGTCAACTGTAGTTGAAGAGGGAAAGCAGACAACCAGTTGGCAGGGAGTGAACACTAGTGACATAGAGGAGGGACATTGTGCTGGGATTCAAGACAGGTGCCACCATCACCTGGCTGTATAAATATTTTAATGAGAAGTCAGGAAAATTGTTCAATGGTTAAGGATGATGCTTTTTCAAAAGACCACAATTAGGTTTTTAGACTCAACTAGGCAGCTTACAACTACCTGTATCTCCAGTTCTCAGAGAAGACAGGCTGGTCTCTAGAGCTGGCTGTGTAGGCACCCTAGCCAAAATGGCCACCCAGCCTTGATTCAATCATGTGCATATCAATAGACTAAAACAGGTGTTAACCTCTGGTATGTGTATGCAAATCTAAAGAAATACTCAAACACACACACACACACACACATACACACACACACACACACACCTCTGCTTATCATAGTTACTTGTACAGATATTTACACATGTGTCACACACCCTCAGTCTCAATTTTCTTCTTTTAAATTGCTAAAGGTCCCATTCAAAGATACTGAGCCATGAATGGATTGTAGGCATGGTATCCTGAGAAGACTTAGAGGGATTCTGAGCATGAGGAGTGGCCAATTGTGGGGCCTTTCTTGGTGCCCGCAAGGCAAACCACATGGATAAGTACTTGCCTTCTTTGACTAAGCTCTACTGAGACAGTGTTCTTTGCTTCTGCCTCTGCTCTCTTGGGAAAGACACATCCTACCTTCCTGAAGACTGCATGCTGTGCCTCAGTGCTACTCAAATACAGCAAACTAGCAACACTAGAAATAGGAAGAGGTTCTCCCATCTAAGGAGACTGCTGGAATCTGAGGTATCCCTGCTACCTGATAGGAAATGGTCAGATGCCAGTAGAGAGTCTGGGAATTCCAGCCTGGGGGCATCTGCCTCTGAGTCTGATTGAATCAAGTTCCCTAGGTTGCAGAATTAGTCTGCAGACATTATACAAAACTATACTCATACATGCACACATACATACATACATGCACACACACATACATACATACATACACACACATACACCCATAAGCTATATGTGTGTGTGTGTGCGTTTATACTTGTAGACATAGACTTATAATGACTTACAAACTGTGGTCCAGCTAATCTAAGGATGGCTGCCTATGAATGGAAGATCTGTGTCCAGTAGTCTTTCAGTCAACCCATCTGGATATCTAAGCTGGTCTTTTGTCAATGCCAAATTCCCAAAGAATTAATCTCTGGTGGACAGTGGAGGAATGGACCTCTGGGCCACACAAGAACAATGAGGCAAAGAACAGAACTTCCTTCTTTCACAGCCTTATATATGCTGAGAGAAGTAGGCGTGGCCAAGATGAGAGGTGGGTGTATACTATGGAATCCATCTCTAAAGACCTCTGACCTGTTTGTTTTAATCCACTTCAGAAATAAGGATTAAAAGTAGACCTTACAGTATTTAAGCAAATTTTCACCAGAGGAATCCACCCTTTTTTGTGATTTGATTTAATTCCGGATGTAATCAAGTTGACAACCCAGCATAGCCAACACTGTTGGCTCCAAATGTCTTCAGATCTGAACAGTTAATTTGTGACATTTTAGTTTATATTTTTTTCTTTCTCTAGTGCAAACCTCTCTCTGTGTGTATATATATTTATGTGCCTGTGTATCAGAGTGTGTGTAGTGGGTTCTTATTTCATATATGATGAGAAATATGGAGGTCCAAGAAATGACAGTGCTGTGACCAAGCCCATATATCTGTCTACAAACTCTCAGAGTCTGACCCACCAATCCAAGAACATACATGTGCTGGACCTAGGACTCTCCCCACATATAGAGCTGATGTGTACTTTGGTCTCATTGGTAGGGAGTTTGCCCTAGCTATAAGAACTCCTGAGTTTGATTCCCAGCACCATATACAACTGCATGTCTTGGTAAATGCTTCTCATTCTCCATCTCAGGATCTAAGAAAGGGGAATCCAAAGCTCAAAATCCTTTTAGGCAGCACAAGACATTTACAGCCAGCCTTGGATACAAAGAGCTCTGTCTGCTATAGTAGGATACAGGCAGAGAGGGTAGATAAGTTATTACTTAGTGTGTGCTCTTATACACAAAGACTATGGCTTAACCCCAACAACCATTTTACAATCAGAAATAGATATGGTGAATGTCAGGTTCTCTAATTACAGAACTGATGACTGAATTTCTATTAAAAGGGCTTGACAGAGAGTCTTACTGCTCTGACTGTTCCAACAATGGCTGTCTCTCAACAGAAAGTTCAAGATTCCCAAAGTCCATGAATCTAAATGTCTAAGCTGGTCTTCAGTATATATTGAAATCCCAAAGTAGTATCTAACTTTGGCACTAGAGTGTGATACAGTGCATTTCTACATCTACAAGAAAAAGGATCCCCATTCTTCAAAACTTAAGAAAACAATAAGAACATAGGCATACACACACACACACACACACACACAGGTCTCTGGTAATAACATGGAGGAAACAGAGACCCATCCTTCATCGATGTCTTTTGTCCTCCACATTCATGCATTGCCACATGCCTGGCCACACACTGACCGGCATTCACACACAAAATATAAATAAACCTAAAATCTACCATGTGCTTGGATCCAAGGCAGGTGTCACCATCAACTGGCTGTATAAATCTTTTAATAAGGAGACAAAAAATTCTTCAGTGCTAAGAGTGATGCTTTGACAACAGACCCCAATTTGGTTTCTAGACTCAACTTGGCAGCTTATAACCACCTGTATATGAAGTTCTAGGGGATCTGGCATAAACTCCTGAGTTGACCAGAAAACACAGATACACAAACACGCACACGCACACACTGAGAAACACAAACACACACTGCATACATGTGTAAGATGTTCAAGCCACAGGAGCAAAAATTGTTCTCAGGAACATTCTAGGTTTTTTTTTTTTTTTTTTTTTTTTTTTTTTTTTTTTTTTTTTTATGAGGCAGGGTCTCTCATTGGCAGCATTCTCCTAGTTGCAAGGTTGGCTGACCAGCAAATCTCCCAGATCCACTTGTCTTTTTGCCTCCCCAGAACTGGATTACAGGGAAACACCAGCCTGATTCAATCTGGATTCAATCTTGTGAAGATCAATAGAGGAAAACAAGTGATAACCTCTTATATGTGCATGCAAATCCACAAAACACACTCAAACACCCACACAGACAAACACACACACATTAGCAGATACACACACACACACACACACACACACACACACACACACACACCTGTATATCATAGTAATTTGTGCAGATATGCACAGATGGGTCACACACATTCATGGTCTCACTTTTGTTCTTTCAAATGTGACTAGATCCCATCCAAAGATACTGAGCCATGACTGGATTGTAGGCATGGTACCCAGAGAAACCTTGAAGAGATTTTTAGCACAAGGAGAGGCCTATTATGGTATATTTATTGGTGTTCTGGAGACACCAAACAGGTAGGGTATGTTCTTGTGTTCTTTGTCTAAGCTCTACTGAGATACTACTACTCTTTGATTCTGCCTGTGCTCTCTTGGGGAAGACACATCCTACCTCCATGAAGATGCCTGATGTGCCTCAGTGTAACTCAAATACAGCAAACCCGCAACACTAGAAATAGGAAGAGGTTCTCTCATCTAAGGAGACTGCTGGAATCTGAGGTATCCCTGCTACTGAAAGAGTTAAAATTTTTCAAAAACTCCTAACAAGCTGAGCAGAAGCAAGAAGTAAGCTTGGTCGTGGGCTCTGTGTTTCAGGAACTTGGCTGACCACAAGATAGATGGTTGATTACAAATAGGCTCTTTGAGAATATTCTACACTAAATGTTCCCCATGAGTGTTCCTTGGATCCTGTCACAAACTGAATAATGGGTGGGACTTTCCGCAGGTACTCTCCAATAAGCCTCCTTCACTCCCCTTGGGTTGTGGTTTTTTCCTTTAAATATTCTCTGTCTCCAAAGCCCTGGGGTCAGACCCCATTGCCCCTGTGTGGGCTACGGGTCTTGACCTCAACATGTTGATCCAAATATACCTCTTGCTGATTACATCAAGTTGGTGTCTTGTGAGTTATTGGGTGGCCGAGAATTCCTGAGGCTTGGATGAGGTCGTCCCTTCTTGGGGGCCTTACACTACCTCAAAGGAAAAGGTCTGATGCCAGTACAGACTCTGGGAATTCCAGCCTGTGGCATCTGCCTCTGAATCTGATTGAATTAAGATCCCTAGGTTGCTGTATTAGTCAGCAATTATTATACCAAACCTATACTCATTATATACATATATGCATACATAAACTATAGATAAACATATACATAAACACACACATATACTTGTAGATAGAGACTTATATTATAATGACTTACAGACTGTGGTCCAGCTAATCCAATGATGGCTGCCTATGAATGGAAGATCTCAGTGTCCAGTAGTCTTTCAGTCAACCAGGCTGGATATCTCAGCTGGTCTTTAGTCAATGCTAAATTCCCAAAAAATTAAGTTCTGGTGGACAGTGGAGGAATGGGACCTCTGACCCACACAAGAACAATGAGGCAAAGAACAGAGCCTCCTTCTTGCACAGCCTTATATATGCTGGGAGAATTGGGTGTGGCCAAGATGAGGGGTGGGTGTATACTATCTAATCCATCTCTAAAGACCTCTGACCTGTTTGTTTTATCTCACTTCAAAGATAAGGGTTAAACATCGACCTTCCCATTTTAATTAAGCAAACACTCTCCACAGGTAAACACCCTCAATTGAGAGTTTTAGTAAATTCCAGATGTAATCAAGTTGACAACTCATCATAGCCAACACAGTTTTCTCCAAATCACTTCCCATCTGGACAGTTTGTTTGTGCCATTTTGACAGCTATCTTTTCTTTCTCTAGTGCTCCTTTCTGTGTGTGTTTGTGTGTATGCATATTCCTCATACATTTTTGTGTATGAAACAATAAAAAACAAAAAGAGCATGATTTTGGGTGTGCATAGCAGGAGTTCAGAGCAGGATAGTTGGGAGGTACTGGCAGAGCAAAGGGAGAGGAAATGATGTAATTATTTTTCACCACATTAAAATAAATAAATAAAACCAAAATATACTTCTTTTCTTTTTAAAAAATGGTTTTAAGATTTATTAATTTTATGTACATGAGTATACTGTAGCTGTCTTTAGAAACACCAGAAGAGGACCTCAGGTTCCATTACAGATGGTTGTGAGCCACCATGTGAATTGAACTCAGGACTTCTGGGAGGAGCAGTCAGTGCTCCCAACCACTGAGTCATCCTTCCAGCCCCTCTACTTTTCAAAATGTGCACATCGTCCCATGGGACAAAACTAACTCCAGCCTATTAACTGTACATATCTAGGTCAATTCTCTTCATAAAGCACCAGAGGAACCTCACAAATAACATATAAACCACTCACTATATTCACTGAGGCATGAGGCCACACTCTTTTTCATGGTAGGAAAAATTGTCCCAGCCTCATCATTTGTGATCTTATCGCCATTTAAAACACCACCAACCTGGTTTAGAATATTAAATCCTTAGAGTTTTAGGATGCATTATCTTATCTTGTACTTATGTCCCTACACCTAAAGGCCCCTGGAGAAGTTCTGCACCATTAACCAGGGGTTGTCGTATGTTATGAAAAGCAGGTCCACAAAGCCTCCACTTCTTTTGAGGAACTGCATGATCCAGTCATTCTCGAAGTGCTCATTTCAAGCAAGACAACAGCCAGATGCTGCAGTTTTGGAGTTTGTATTAAATTCTGGGCATAAAGGAACCACTGGGTGGCATGGACAATCTTTGCTTTCTCTCTTCCATTTAAAGCAAGAACCACATTGTCTACATCTGTGGAGAAGGACCCAGGAACTACAGCTGGGCCAGTGAGGAAGCTGTAGAAAACAACACACCTCAAGGAAGAGAGAAACAAAACTAAACAAGAGAGTTTGGTATCAAACCTTCCACTCTCTCATATTCATTGTAGAAAAAGTATTTGTGCAATACCAATCCATTTGGTTGACAGGACAGAGCCTCTTACATAGTGGGTCTGCATTTCTCCAACTGTGATCTGTGTACAATTAACATTTACCTGCCAAAGATCCAATCATTATACAATAGAGATGATTATATGATTGAGAATGTGAGTAGATCAACAAAGGCCTGAAGATGAAAAAGTATCCATTAATAGTGATATGTATAAGAATCTGCTAATTTTCTTTTTCACATGTGGTGAAGTTGAGAAGATGTATGTGGGTAAGGGATGAAATGGATTTGCTCATTTTGACAAATAAAATACCTCCTTTATAAATAAAGAGGACATGAGGACATGAGTTCAAATCCTAATTTTCTATAAATACCTTAATGGGTAAAGGTGCTTTGCACAACGTTTGGGCACCTCATTTCAATCCCTAACCCACACAGTAGAAGAGACTCCCAGAAGTTAGTTTTCTTCTGTCTGTAACATGTATACCCCGCCACCACCAAACACACAAACACATCAGTAAATAAATATGTTTTTTAAAGGCTTAGCCTGAGAATTTGGTCTTTGTTAAATACACATAGTTGCATTGTTTCTTGCTCTAGTTGGCAGTGTGAACATGGGCGAGCAAAGTCTAAAAATGAGGGACCCTAAAGTCTCAGGCACTAGCCAACTTTATACAGAGCATCAGACAATTTATACTCTGAGGGTTAAGAAGAGTCACCTGAGTGAAGTTTATAATCACAAGGTCAACCTGCATGTGGCCAAACCATGTTTCTCCACACAGGTATATAGTCATATAAACAATAGTCCATTGTAATGAATAATCTAAAGTGAAGTCACTCCCATCAGTTACATCTGGAAGGGGCTGGAAAAGCACATTCTAAGAAAATCCCATGTTGTCAAGGGACAGAGATTACAAGACACTTGTTTACTTGGAGTTTTCTCAAATGGTCTCAGATATATAATGCAGCTTTCTCTCTCTCTCCCATCTACCTCCCCACCCCACTCCCCCCTCTCTGTCTCTCTCTCTCTGTGTGATTGTATTAGGTCAAAGCTTGGTGGGTTGTCTTACTCAGTTTTGTTGTTGTGGTTTCGTATTTGAGTTTTCTTTTTGGATGGTATTTTATTTTGTATTCTTGGTCCAAGGCTGGTTTGTTGTACTGGGTGTTTGTTTGTTTGTTTGTTTTCTGAGAAAGAACTCAGAGATGGTGAGGTAGGGAGGGGAAAAGGATCTTGAAGGTTTTGGAGGAGGGAAAGAATATGATCAAAATGCTTTTAAATTTAAAAACTGTTTTAAATAATGAATCTTACAACTTTAAAGAAAAGAGGGCAAGTAAGCAAAAAGCCAAGTCTCTCTTCCCTGTCAGTGTAAGTGGACTGCCACCAAAAGGTGGCAGTGATGTTCAGGGTGCTTCATTCTGCTTCAAATAACCTGATCAATCAAATCCCCCAGAGGAATGCTCAGCTTGTTTTGGATTTGACTTCAGATGCAGCCCAGCTGAAGACCATGGTTAGACATCAAAACATGACTTTCTGTTAAGAAAGCCTAGATGAGTCTAAGTTGAACAGACTGCAGGAGACTAACAGATGCTCAGAGTACAGTGAGTCAGGAAGAGTCAGAAGAGCAAGGTGCACAATAGCACTTCAGTGTCCTAACTCACAGAGTGTCCTAGGCTGACTGTTGGTAGGAATGAAAATATGAAAGAATGTGGGGAGGTAAGGAAATGAGGGCTGTGCTATTAGATAAGAGGAAAGAGACCTGTGTTAGAGAAGAGCCACAAACATAGCTGAACTGTGCCCCATAGGTGTGTATTTATAGAGTATAACTGATAACTGGTGACCTTCTGAAAGTACCAGATTTCTAACCAAGTGTTAAAACTGTGGGCTAGTCTCTCTGTCTCTCTGTCATCTGTCTGTCTGTTTCTCTCTGACTCTCTCTCTCTCTCTCTCTCTCTCTCTCTCTCTCTCTCTCTCTCTTTGTGTGTGTGTGTTTGTGTGTGAAGAATGTTAAGTAATGACTGGCATAGCAAGGTATCCCCTGAAGTGACAGTTTTGATGGTGTCATCTGATGCAGACTCACACAGGTGTGTTTGCCAAGTCAGGACCCATGGGGGATGTGTGATACGTGATGAGCATACATAGGAGTCAACAGACAGTGACAGAGTTCATGCATACCTAGCTTTGCAAAGCTACCTTGGTTTGGATCTTGGCTGACGATCACTTAGTTGAGAGAGGCATGGCAGATTACTTCTCCTTGAGACCCAGCTGGTCCCAGTCACTCCTGCTGATTGGAACCCATTCATGGAGGCCTGCAGGTTTTGCAGGATCATGCCACTCTGCTAATTTGTGTTTGGTATCCTGACACTACTGAACCAGACTGGTGCTATCTTGCCAAAGGGAGATTAGAAGCACCCCTAAGAACTACTTCTAAACAAGTTCACATCCCATTGTCCTATTTACCATTTTTTCTCCCCTACCTTTGGATGGTGGACTAGAAGTGGGGTCAAAGTATTTGAGCACCCCTATTAAAAGTAGGTATTGAAAATCTAACCCTATAATCCCCAAAGGTCCAATTGTGACATTTCTTGGAGAGAATCAACACCCATGTAATTGGGCTGAAGCCCTTCTCAGAGGAAGAATTTCCTGCCTGACCATTTAAACCAGGCAGCTGCCTTGGTTGGCGAAGTCATGGAAGATAGAGAAGAAACCAACAATGACACTGTCCTAAACTATGATGATTTAAACATACTTGATAAATACTTAATACCCTCAAGTAAGTGTAGCTCCTACCAAAGAGGCTTCTTTATTTCAGCAGACAGGACCCACTAACAAGAGGTACTACTAAGTAAAAACCCACACAACACCTGACTTTAGGCTGTCTTGCCACAGCTGATACACCTCCAACACAGCTGCTACATATGAGGCTCAGGGAACATCACAGAAGGAGGCAGAAGATGGCAAGAGTCAGAGGACCCTAATGTCTGTTGAGTGACTGGGACTTCTATATAGGACATTTTAACAAAATGGACTCTCCAAGCAAGTCCTAGACAATGACAATCCCAAAAGTCATGCCAACATGGACAGTGAAAGCTCACAACTCCCCATCATTCCCCATATCACCAGGAAAGCAAGATTCAGATTTAAAACAGCTTCTAATGATGATGATAGAAGAGATTAAGAAAGACACAATAAGACTCTGAAAGAAATTGAGGAGAACACAGGTAAACAGGTAGAAGCCCTTAAAGAGGAAACACAAAAATCCCTTAAAGAATTACAAGAGAACACAACCAAACAGGTGAAGGAATTGAACAAAACCATCCAGGACATAAAAATGGAAGCAGAAAAAAATAAGGAAATCACAAAGGGAGACTACTCGGGATATAGAAAACCTAGAAAAGAAATCAGGAGTCATAGACTCAAGCATGACCAACAGAAAACTAGAGATAGAAGAGAGAATCTCAGATGCAGAAGATACCATAGATAATATTGACACAACTGTCAAAGAAAATGCAAAATGCAAAAAGTTCTTAACCCAAACATCCAGGAAATCCAGGACACAGTGAGAAGAACAAAACTAAGGATAATAGGTATAGAAGAGAGTGAAGATCCCCAACTTAAAGGGCCAATAAATATCTTCAACAAAATTATAGAAGAAAACTTCCCTAACCTAAATAGCGAGATGCCCATAAACATACAAGAAGCTTATAGAATGCCAAATAGACTAGACCAGAAAAGAAATACCTCCCCTCACATAATAATCAAAACACCAAATGCACAAAACAAAGAAAGAATATTAAATGCAGTCAGGGAAAAAGGCCAAGTAATATATAAATGCAGACCTATCAGAATTGCCCCAGACTTCTCACTAGATACTATAAAATCGAGAAGATCCCACACAGATGTCTTACGGACCCTAAGAGAACACAAATGTCAGCCTGGGCTACTATACCCAGCAAAATCTCTCAATTACCATAGATGGAAAAAAACCAAGATATTCCATGGAAAAACCAAATTTACACAATATCTTTCCACAAACCCAGCACTACAAAGGGTAATAGCAGGAAAGCTCCAATACAAGGAGGGAAATTATATCCTAGAAAGAGTAAGAAAGTTATCCTCTTCCAACAAATCCAAAAAAAAGCTAGTCACACAAACAATGCCACTGCTTATAACAAAATTAACAGGAAGTAACTATCTCCTCTCCTCAGTATCCCTTAACATCAGTGGACTCAATTATTCAACAAAAAGACATAGGCTAACAGACTAGATATGTAAACAGGACACAGCATTTTGCTGCATACAGAAAACCCACCTCAGTGACAAAGACAGACACTACCTTAGAGTAAAAGGCTGGAAAACATTTTTTCCATCAAATGGTCCTAAGAAACAAGCTGGAATTGCCATTCTAAAACCTCCAGGCTGAGAACACAAAGGGAGGGACTCATTGCTCCACCTGTATAGTTAGTTGAGGGTAGCCTTCTCAGGCATCAGTGGAAGTGGAGGGCCTTGGTGGCTGAATGTTTGGATTCCCTAGTGATGGGGAATTCCAGAGCAGGGAGGCATGAATGGGATGGTGGTGGGAGCACACCATTATAGAAATAGGAGGATGAGGGATGGGATAAGGGTTTCTTGTGCAGGGAAGGGGAGAAGAGATAACATTGAATGCAAATAATTAAAACATCCAATAACAAAACAGATTTTAAAAAAACGGGCAATTGTAGTTGAGCAGTAGAGACTTTTGGTCAACAATTTAGTATAGGGATTTCTAATAATCCTCCAGGACAAGGTATTGTGGAAGAGGCTCATGGAACTTTAAAAAGATTCTTGACACATACTGTTGCTCAGACAAAGAATGATGCCAATCTGCAAGCTTGCTGAGTGCCCTGACAAGGGTGGCTGGGGAGCTGTATTGAACATGTGTTCCTCACCCACCTTTGCTTCACTATATCCCAGAAGGGACAAGATGCCTTGCCTCAAGTTTTTAGAACTTGTTGGATAGAGAATCAAAAAGAAAAATTATGTCTCTTTTATTCTTCTTAAAGGTGACCAGCTATTAGGACTCAATCATGTACTGGTCTAGAAATCAATTCAATATGGAAAATAAGTCTCTTTTTGGAAGACTGGATCTGGACTTTGTCAGAAGCATATTTGGAAGCTAGTTGTAGCACTCTCTAATGTTAGGATAGCAAGAGATAATGTTGGGAAAGGATCTGGATTTCAAACAAGGGAGGTTTTGAGGCTCTTTTAATTGTCAAGCTAAAATTAGTCTTGTCTCTTCTACAGTATTTTATTGTAAATTGCATTGACTGTATAATTTCCAATTGTGTTAGTGTGTTGAAACCTGTTATGTCTGTTATAGGATCTATGAACCAGCTTTCATCTCACTGCCCTGTGTATTAGAAAACCTTGATTTTCTGAAAAAAACTTGAAAGTGCTGGAAGAAGTGAGGCCTTAAGCAGAAGCAAGAGGGTAGCAGGCTTGATTGTTGCTGGTATAACAGCTTTAATTCCATTCATTGCTAGCACCACTGCTTCTGTAAGAACATTGATACTTGGATTTAAGACTACTATTTTTCTTAAACATCTAGTGCAAAAAATGTTACTAATGTATTGAGTATACAAAAGGATTTATATAGTTTTCTGGAACAACACATGATGCTCTATAACCCATTGAAATTATCTGAAGGAGGTTCAGGGTTCAAGAGTTAGGAGTCATCCCAAGTGTCATGACAAATATCATTGGAGTAGTGTTCCTTTTGAAATTCACAGTGGTTGTCATTATTATTAGAAAAAAGTTTAAAGACACCTGTAGGATATTTGGCATACTCCTGACACCTCTCTGGGTGTGTTAACTTTGTGTAGTGAGATTATGAATTTAAAGAATGCTGCTCTGCTGAGCTTTGATATGGTAGATGCTACTGATAAAATTACCAATGACCTGAGGTCATTAGTTCCATTTTGGTCAAACCTCAGGAATGGCATCTATATAGCTTGATCAGGCTAACCCTTCTTGTCCTAGGAATAATTTTATTCCTGCCCATTGTGTTAAAGCTTATCTTTAACAACATCAACATGTTGTCATCCAAATGCATGGCTTGAACCTGAAAATGAACCCCCAGGCAGAGTTATTAAATTAACAGGCTGCCAAGCCAGGGATGGGTAAAATTCTGCACAGAGCCTTACCAACTTAAGACAGAAGTGCATTGCCTTTGAGAATGCATATTCCATGACAGGTAAGGAAGGCTTTCTATTCAGAACCACCTAAGACAGGATCAGTCTTGTTAACAAAATGAAAAATTAGGAGAGGTGGAGAGCCTTTAGAGCTGCTTGGCAAGAAGCTGACATGGGCCAAGGACAAGGAAATGGGCTGCTTGGCAGGAATAAGACATTGGCCAAGGACAAGGAAGTAGGCTTCAAGCAGGAATCTGACATTAGACTAGAACAAAGAACTAATTTCAGGTAGGAAGCTAAATCATAGGCTACAACAAAGAAGTAATCCCAGGCAGGAATCTAAATTTTAGGCCAGAACTATGAACTAGGCTGCAGACATGCAAATGACCTTGTGCTGGGACAGGGAAGTAGGCTCAGATAATTTGGTCATCCTGATAAGCCTTTAGAAACAGTGATCATGGGAGTGTTCAGGTAACTGGGATTAATGCCTTGCCTTTTCTTTGACTATTTGTGTTTATTGTATTTGTCTTTTCTTGACTATTTGCAGCTATTGTATTTGAAGACCCTCAACCTAGAACTGCCCTAAATACATGCATGTATTTAAAATGGTATAAAAGCATAAAGTTAGAGGGAGTATAGGAAAAGGGGGCTGTAGGGAGGGGAAAGGGGGAAAGGGGTTGACATCTGTATTATAAATAAATAAAATATTCAATAAAAATGGTAAAACAGGAAAAAAGTAATAATAAATTTAAAGAAAATGAAACAAAACAAAACAACAACAACAAAAGCAGCCTTGTATCCTGAGCTCAGGGATGGCTAAAGATCCTGAGAAGACACAGTGCATCCTGGGATCCTGGGATGCTGGCTCTGAGTCATGCCAGCTCTGGGCCCCAGTGATGGCCAGATTCCAGGCACAGAGCCTTGCTCAGGCTAGCTCTGCCCTTCTGTGCCCCTACATGTTCCAGCCTTACTCTTGCCCTACCTCAGAAACTGCAACAGCCTGAGACCTTCACCCAGGCCAGGCTTCAAACCACACAGCCTTTCTCTGGTACCCACCCCACGACCTTAACTTTCACATCATTTATCTGATGGAGTGTCCACACTAGCATACACATGCACATGCATGAAGATGCATGTACACATTCATGCATGTGGACAAACACATGGGAAACAAATGTAAATTTTAATTTTTTAAAAGAAGAGCTGGAGAGCTGTCTTATTGAAAAACCTTGTGACTTGAGGTGGAAGTCCACCCTGTGTGCATAGCTCTCCTGAGCTTGGGGCACAATGAAGGTCTCCCTTTCCTAGCTGGGCTTTCTCTTCTCTACCCTATCTGGGAAGTCCCAACCCACACACCTAGGAATCTCAATACTTGGCAGAAATGACACATTTAATGTCCTGAAATGCCTCTCCATGCAAAGGAAGTATCCCCAGAACCTTAAGCCTCAGCCAACGGAATCTTTACCCTAAGAAGAACCCCTTTCCGTATTTCAAAGTTTGTATAATTCCTGTTGACCCTCCTCCCCAAAAAAGAGCAGAAGCTGTTTTGTAGACTAGCGTTCAAGAGTTCTGTTTTCTAAGAGCTGTAACACTGAAATCTTCAGAGACCTCCTCCCCCAGCACCTACTGCCAGATGGGGATCCTGCTGACACAAGTGTTACAGACTTTGCTTTATCTTTTACTGCCCAGTGTGCATCCGGGCTCTGACAGCCCACTGGAAGACTCCCAGGGCCATGGAACTTGACTTGGCTCCATCCTTCCCCTTGGTGTGGAGCAGTAGCTAGATAGTCCAAGGGAAAAGGCCACAAATGGCTTAGTAGATCAGAGCACTTGTTGCTCTTGCAGAGGACACAAGTTCAAGACCCAGAGCCACATGGTGCCTCACAACCATATATAACTCCAGTTCCAGGGTCTGACAACTTCTTCAAACTTCTGTGGGGACCACTCATGCATGTGGTGCATATACATACACACAGCAAATATTCACTCCCATGAAATAAACACATCTAAACTCATACTTTTAATAATGTATTTAACAGCCCTCTGCCCTTTGCATGCTAAAGTTAATATTTCATAAAATGATCGGAAATAAGACAAAAATGAATCTCATAATTCTGAGTCTACCTTAAAATCAAAACAAGAAATTTAAAATGCATCTTTGTTATTGTTAAAAATTCATATATTTGTATGAATTACGTTTTATTATTTAATTTTGACAGCTTTTAAAAGAATACATAATCTTTTGGGAGGGCAATAACAAGTTTCTACTACAGAAAATAGGTGATGAACTAAAATTGATTACTTTTATGAGATCCTGTGAGTAACACTGCAAAAGTTTTCTTCCTGAGATATCTTATTTCATCTAGAAAATGGCTTAAAATTGCATAGCTTCTCAGCCATGACCTTTAGAATACTATCAACAACATCTAAGTCCCATTAAACATGGGACAGTGGTGTCATGTCAAATAAGAATTAGTTTCATATACATCATCTGGCATTTAGTCACTGTACTCGTTTCCTTGGGAACTAACTGAACTCTTTAAATGCTTTGCTGGCGTTTGGGCTCATTGGAAGACATGATCAACCTTGCTATGTATGCACTGGGGTGCACATGTGCATAGGTATGCTCACCCATGCATGGACACTCCAGAGATCAATGCTACCTTTACACTGAGGGAATGCATTGCTGCAGCATTGTGGGACTTGGTTGAGATGTGCCCTACTGGTTTTCTCCTGTGTTCCCTGATAATCCAGGGTAGAGGAGAGGTCCTCACTAGAGAGTTCTGGCTTCACAACGGGGGATGAGAAAAAAAACAACCAATACCTGAAATGGAAATACATGAACAGTTTACACTGATGAATCTCCCCCTGGGTATCTGCTTTCCAGTTCTCTCAGCCAACCTCAATACCCCAAGGAAAGAATAGGAGGAATCAGACCCGACAAAATATGTTCAAACAAGACTAACCTTTATTCAATAAGAACTTCATGAACAGAAATGCCAGATTGACAATGAAGAGAATTATTTTCAAAATTTCCTATGTAAAATAGATTGCTGTAAATTTATACTATGTACATTAAACATCACTAAGTCTATCAAGGAATGTGGTTAAGGAGGCAGAATACATTAATAATGAAAATATTTAACTTCAGCTTACTATACACAAAGAAAACATTTTCAAAAATATCTTAAATTAAGTATTTTTGGATTATGAATTCTGTACAGCACTACAAGGGTGAGACTTCTATTCAAAGAGTCCTGGGTTTAAAGACACATCTGCTATACAGTGACTTCTCTCAACTTCCAAGAATGAGACAGATTTCCTTAGTTCCAGGAATAAAGTATCTTGAAATATAAGTGCTACTTTTATCAATAGTAATTGATGGTGCCAGTCGAGGAGCACCAGGGTCACAGTATGCGAAAGTGTGAATCACTTAGTATTAAAGACTAAAACTCTGGAAATATCCATTTCCAATTAGCCAAAACTTATAAAGAGGAACCACAAAACTGGAAGAAAATTGAATGGAGATCCCAACATAGACCCAAGGTCCCCTATAAAACCGTTAAAGCAGCATGCTGGTGAGCATGTGCTCTGTGCATTGAATAGTTTCTAACTTGTGCTGGGGACAGCTGTCTCATAGATGCCTTCAGATGCAGCTCTCCCTTGTCCCAAGTTAGCACTACCTAGAAGGCTGGGGGGGCATCCCCCACTCTCTACAGCCCAGTACCTGTGTCCAGGCTCTTCAACCCACCCTGCCTGAAGTCCTTGGCTCCATCCACAAAAGCAGCCAAGTGGGTGGGGCTACAGTAGGCACTGGTGCAGGATTTCCCACACCATCTTCTTCCTAAATAGAGGCATGTGCTGCTGAGAGAAGGTGATGGGCTGGCCTCTGGAGATGTAGTCTGCAAATTTACAGGTAAACATGCCACAGTCACTGCCATTCTTCTGCTGAGGAATGTCCTCTGCTGCCATGCTGTACTGCTTCCACTCCAAAGGGTTCAGCTCCACATTCCTTCTCACTTGGCTCTCATCCTGTAGATAGTGGAAAATCAGCTGGAGGACATCTGGTCTCTTGTGTCCCCTTGAGTCCAGGTAGACAAGACTCTTCTCTCTTAGGTCTGTCACCACCAGGCTCCAGTGAACGCCCTGGTGAATGGGCACCAGGATCAGTTCCTTTGCAAAGAGGTTTACTGTCTTGGTCCATCTTTGGACTGACCTGTAGCCCCCACTCTGTAACTTGGTGTAAAAGAAGGTATTAAATGCATAAAGTGCAGGGTATCCTTGACTTTGACTTCTGGCCATGAGAAGATTCATGTAAAAATTGATGACTGTGTCATTGAGCCACTGGGTGTCCCTCAAGGTGTGCATGTCTCCTCGAGTAATTTTCATATTGAAGGCATGACTCAAGATCTCCTCCTGTGGCCCTGGGCCTAGAGCACTACTGATTTCCTTTTGCATGTCCTCTGTGATGTGAGGGCCATGGTCCAGCCCTGTGCTCTTGTCTTGGTCTTCAGGAGTCTTTCCTTTGGCCTTGGGTATTGGCACTTGGTTGCTGACTCTGTCTGTGCAGATTTGAAGTGTTTGAGGAGCATGAATCTCCTCATGCACACAGACATTGATCTTTTCTGAGGCATCCACTGGAATCTTGTGAGAACCGGTAAAGTCAGAGCTTGCAGGATCACTGGGTTGAAGGTGGACCACTAAGCTTGGGTACATTCCATTGTGGTGTTTCTGAACACCATCCTCCATGTTGATGTGGGGATGCTTGGGACCTTGGCCTCCATCCACAGACTTCATCTCAGTCACAGCCTCTTGCCCAGGGACTTTGGTGCACTCTGAGGGTTTCAGCTGTAATCCAGCCTCTTTTGGGGGTTTCCTTATCTGACCCTTGCCTGGATCTTCACACCCAAGCTCTCTTTCATGCTCTTCCTGCTTCAGCCACTTTAGAGGTTGGCTTGGCTTTTCTGACCAGACATCCTCTTCACCTTCCGCCTGGCATTTCCTCTTTTGGCCTTTCCCTGAATGTTGAGAATACAAAGTCCCAAGTGACTTGCAAGGTTGCCATGAAGAGGAGCTGCTTGGATCGCCTTTGCTCACATGCTGGCTCTCTCCAGAGGCATAGCTTTCTGATTTCCAAGTCACAGTGGAAGTCAGCCAGTCATTTGGTGGGGGCTCTTGAGTTGCTGTCTTCATGTCAGAAGGTTCAGTTAGTGCAGTTGGAGGTGTCTTATCCATACTGGTCCTGTTGGTCTGGATGTCTCAGCTGGTCTTCAGTATATCACAGATTCGCAAAGAAGTAAAACTCTGGAAGACAGTGGAGAATGGACCTCTTACTGAGGGAAGAACAAGGAGGCAAAGAACAGAACTTCTTTCTTGCACAGCCTTATATATGCTGGGAGAGGTGGGCGTGGCCAAGATGAGAGGTGGGTCAATAACACCAAATCTAAGCAATCTCAAATATGCCTAACAAAATTTTTACCTACTTTAAAAATAAGGAAAAAGAGTAGACCTTTCCACTTTAAATTTAGCAAAGATTTTCTACAGGTATGCACTTTTATTTGAGGGTTTTATTTACTTCCAAATCTCATCAAGTTGACAACCCATAATAGTCAGCACACTTGAGTCCAAACAACTTCACTTCTGGACAAGGGTTGAAAGACATTTAGTTTGTGTCATTTTGACCTATGGTTTTTCTCTCTCTAGCACTCCTGTGTGTGTGTGTGTGTGTGTGTGTGTGTGTGTGTGTGTGTGTGCCTGTGCCTTGGCCTGTGCTTCAGTGTCTATGTAGTTTGTCTTTATTTTACATATGAGGAGAAATATGCAGGTCCAAGAAGTGACAGAGCTGTCACCACGCCCAGATTTCTGTCCCCAAACTCTCAGAATCTGACCCACCAATCAAAGGACATACTGGGTTGGACCTAGGACTCCCCCCACATATAGAGCTGATGTGTACTTTAGTCTCCATGTAGGTCCCCAACAACTAGAGCTTGGGTTATTCCAAAACCTGCTGCCTGTACATGGCATAGCTGGGCTGCTTTGTCTGGCCTTAGTTGAAGAGGTTGTGGCTAGCCTCCCAGAGACTTGATGTACCAAGTTAGGGGTGTACACATAGGGGTCCACACCCTTTAAGAAGGAAAGGGAAACATGAGACAAGGGGTTTGAAGGATTGTAGAAGGGGTGACTGGAAGAGGGAGCAGTAATGTTCTTTTCAGTAATATGTCGAGATTCCAGATAGGGCTAGTTCTAGCTGGCAATGCCACCTCAGCATCAACAGTGTTAAGCTGTGAGGTATAGTAGTAAAGTTTGCATTTAAAATAACTTTGGGTTAGTTTGGCTTGGTAAGATGTGACCCCATTGTGTATCTAGGAGCATGTGTAATGATGAGCCCCAGCTTGGCAGAGATGGGAAACCAAGTGGCTCTCACATCATTCCACAACAGGCTCATCAGCAGGTATAGAAGGAGCAGCAACCTCAGCAGGAAAGTAACTTAGTGCAGGATATTTGATCCCATTGTAAACCCTAAGACTGAACTGGACAAACCTGTTTCTTGTTGTGGTGCGGCTCAGTCCTAGCACACACCTTTAATTCAAGGCCTTTCCATAATTAGGGTTGAATAAAGTCAACTGTAGTTGTAGAGGGAAAGCAGACAACCAGTTGGCAGGGAGTGAACACTAGTGAAATAGAGGAGGGACATTGTGCTGGGATTCAAGGCCGGTGCCACCATCACCTGGCTGTATAAATATTTTAATGAGGAGTCAGGAAAATTGTTCAATGGTTAAGGGTGATGCTTTTTCAAAGGACCACAATTAGGTTTTTCGACTCAACTTGGCAGCTTACAACTCCCTGTATTTCGAGTTCTCAGGGATCTGACAGGCTCTCCTGAGTTGACTGAGACACACTGGGAACAGAGACAGGCTGGTCTCTAGAGCTGGCTGTGTAGGCTCCCTAGCTAAAATGGCCACCCAGCCTTGATTCAATCATGTGCAGATCAATAGACTAAAACAGGTGATAATCTCTGGTATGTGTATGCAAATCTAAAGAAACACTCACACAACCAAACACACACACACCTCTGCTTATCATAGTTACTTGTACAGATATTCACACATGTGTCACACACCCTCAATCTCAATTTTCTTCTTTCAAATTGCTAAAGGTCGTATTCAAGACACTGAGCCATGAATGGATTGTAGGCATGGTATCCTGAGAATACTTAGAGGGATTTTGTAATGAATAATCTAAAGTGAAGTCACTCCCATCAATTACATCTGGAAGGGGCTGGAAAAGCACATTCTAAGAACAACCCATGTTGAGAGAGAACAGAGATTACAAGACTTTTGTTTACTTGGAGTTTTCTCAAAAGATCTCAGATATATCATGCAGCTCTGTCTCTGTCTCTGTTTCTGTCTCTGTCTCTGTCTCTCTCTCTCTCTCTCTTTCTCTCTCTCTCTCTCTGTCTCTCTTTCTCTCAGTGTGTGTGTGTGTGTGTGTGTGTGTGTCTGTGTGTCTGTGTGTGTGTCTGTGTGTGTGTGATTGTATTAGGTTATAGCTTGGTGGTTGGACTCTCCCCCTGGATATCTGCTTTCCAGTTCTCTCAGACAACCTCACTACACCAGGGAAAGAGTAGCAGGATTCAGACATGACAAAATATGTTCAAACAAGACTAACCTTTATTCAGTAAGAACTTCATGAACAGAAATTTAAGATTTACAATGAAGAGAATTATTTTCAAAATTCCCTATGTAAAATAGATTGATGTAAATATATACTATATACATTAAACATCACTAAGTCTATCTAGGAATGTGGGTAAGGAGGTAGAATACATTAATGATGAAAATATTTAACTTCAGCTTACTAAGAAAACTTTTTCAAAAATATCTTAAAGTTCAACATTATTTGGACTATGAAGTTCTGTACAGCACATATAAGGGTGAGACTTCTATTCAAAGAGTCCTGGGTTTAAAGACACATCTGCTATACAGTGACTTCTCTCAACTTTCAAGAATGAGACAGATCTCCTTAGTTCCAGGAATAAAGTATCTTGAAATATCAGTGGTACTTTTATCAATAGTAATTGATGGTTGAGTCCTAGAGTACCGGGGTCACAGTACAAAATTGTGAATCCCTGAGTATTAAAGACTAAAAACTCTGGAAAAGTCCATTTCCAATTAGCCAAAACTTATAAAGAGGAACAACAAAATTGGAAGAAAATTGAATGGAGATCCCAACATAGACCCAAGGTCCCCTATAAAACCGTTAAAGCAGCATGCTGGTGAGCACGTGCTCTGTGCATTGAATAGTTTCTAACTTGTGTTGGGGACAGCTGTCTCATAGATGCCTTCAGATGCAGCTCTCCCTTGTCCCAAGTTAGCACTACCTAGAAAGCTGGGGGGGCATCCCCACTCTTTACAGCCCAGTACCTGTGTCCAGGCTCTTCAACCCACCCTGCCTGAAGACCTTGGTTCCATCCACAAAAGCAGCCAAGTGGGTGGGGCTACAGTAGGCACTGGTGCAGGATCTCCCACACCATCTTCTTCCTAAATAGAGGCATGTGCTGCTGAGAGAAGGTGATGGGCTGGCCTCTGGAGATGTAGTCTGCAAATTTACAGGTAAACATGCCACAGTCACTGCCATTCTTCTGCTGAGGAATGTCCTCTGCTGCCATGCTGTACTGCTTCCACTCCAAAGGGTTCAGCTCCACATTCCTTCTCACTTGGCTCTCATCCTGTAGATAGTGGAAAATCAGCTGGAGGACATCTGGTCTCTTGTGTCCCCTTGAGTCCAGGTAGACGAGACTCTTCTCTCTTAGGTCTGTCACCACCAGGCTCCAGTGAACGCCCTGGTGAATGGGCACCAGGATCAGTTCCTTTGCAAAGAGGTTTACTGTCTTGGTCCATCTTTGGACTGACCTGTAGCCCCCACTCTGTAACTTGGTGTAAAAGAAGGTATTAAATGCATAAAGTGCAGGGTATCCTTGACTTTGACTTCTGGCCATGAGAAGATTCATGTAAAAATTGATGACTGTGTCATTGAGCCACTGGGTGTCCCTCAAGGTGTGCATGTCTCCTCGAGTAATTTTCATATTGAAGGCATGACTCAAGATCTCCTCCTGTGGCCCTGGGCCTAGAGCACTACTGATTTCCTTTTGCATGTCCTCTGTGATGTGAGGGCCATGGTCCAGCCCTGTGCTCTTGTCTTGGTCTTCAGGAGTCTTTCCTTTGGCCTTGGGTATTGGCACTTGGTTGCTGACTCTGTCTGTGCAGATTTGAAGTGTTTGAGGAGCATGAATCTCCTCATGCACACAGACATTGATCTTTTCTGAGGCATCCACTGGAATCTTGTGAGAACCGGTAAAGTCAGAGCTTGCAGGATCACTGGGTTGAAGGTGGACCACTAAGCTTGGGTACATTCCATTGTGGTGTTTCTGAACACCATCCTCCATGTTGATGTGGGGATGCTTGGGACCTTGGCCTCCATCCACAGACTTCATCTCAGTCACAGCCTCTTGCCCAGGGACTTTGGTGCACTCTGAGGGTTTCAGCTGTAATCCAGCCTCTTTTGGGGGTTTCCTTATCTGACCCTTGCCTGGATCTTCACACCCAAGCTCTCTTTCATGCTCTTCCTGCTTCAGCCGCTTTAGAGGTTGGCTTGGCTTTTCTGACCAGACATCCTCTTCACCTTCCGCCTGGCATTTCCTCTTTTGGCCTTTCCCTGAATGTTGAGAATACAAAGTCCCAAGTGACTTGCAAGGTTGCCATGAAGAGGAGCTGCTTGGATCGCCTTTGCTCACATGCTGGCTCTCTCCAGAGGCATAGCTTTCTGATTTCCAAGTCACAGTGGAAGTCAGCCAGTCATTTGGTGGGGGCTCTTGAGTTGCTGTCTTCATGTCAGAAGGTTCAGTTAGTGCAGTTGGAGGTGTCTTATCCATACTGGTCCTGTTGGTCTGGATGTCTCAGCTGGTCTTCAGTATATCACAGATTCGCAAAGAAGTAAAACTCTGGAAGACAGTGGAGAATGGACCTCTTACTGAGGGAAGAACAAGGAGGCAAAGAACAGAACTTCTTTCTTGCACAGCCTTATATATGCTGGGAGAGGTGGGCGTGGCCAAGATGAGAGGTGGGTCAATAACACCAAATCTAAGCAATCTCAAATATGCCTAACAAAATTTTTACCTACTTTAAAAATAAGGAAAAAGAGTAGACCTTTCCACTTTAAATTTAGCAAAGATTTTCTACAGGTATGCACTTTTATTTGAGGGTTTTATTTACTTCCAAATCTCATCAAGTTGACAACCCATAATAGTCAGCACACTTGAGTCCAAACAACTTCACTTCTGGACAAGGGTTGAAAGACATTTAGTTTGTGTCATTTTGACCTATGGTTTTTCTCTCTCTAGCACTCCTGTGTGTGTGTGTGTGTGTGTGTGTGTGTGTGTGTGTGTGTGTGCCTGTGCCTTGGCCTGTGCTTCAGTGTCTATGTAGTTTGTCTTTATTTTACATATGAGGAGAAATATGCAGGTCCAAGAAGTGACAGAGCTGTCACCACGCCCAGATTTCTGTCCCCAAACTCTCAGAATCTGACCCACCAATCAAAGGACATACTGGGTTGGACCTAGGACTCCCCCCACATATAGAGCTGATGTGTACTTTAGTCTCCATGTAGGTCCCCAACAACTAGAGCTTGGGTTATTCCAAAACCTGCTGCCTGTACATGGCATAGCTGGGCTGCTTTGTCTGGCCTTAGTTGAAGAGGTTGTGGCTAGCCTCCCAGAGACTTGATGTACCAAGTTAGGGGTGTACACATAGGGGTCCACACCCTTTAAGAAGGAAAGGGAAACATGAGACAAGGGGTTTGAAGGATTGTAGAAGGGGTGACTGGAAGAGGGAGCAGTAATGTTCTTTTCAGTAATATGTCGAGATTCCAGATAGGGCTAGTTCTAGCTGGCAATGCCACCTCAGCATCAACAGTGTTAAGCTGTGAGGTATAGTAGTAAAGTTTGCATTTAAAATAACTTTGGGTTAGTTTGGCTTGGTAAGATGTGACCCCATTGTGTATCTAGGAGCATGTGTAATGATGAGCCCCAGCTTGGCAGAGATGGGAAACCAAGTGGCTCTCACATCATTCCACAACAGGCTCATCAGCAGGTATAGAAGGAGCAGCAACCTCAGCAGGAAAGTAACTTAGTGCAGGATATTTGATCCCATTGTAAACCCTAAGACTGAACTGGACAAACCTGTTTCTTGTTGTGGTGCGGCTCAGTCCTAGCACACACCTTTAATTCAAGGCCTTTCCATAATTAGGGTTGAATAAAGTCAACTGTAGTTGTAGAGGGAAAGCAGACAACCAGTTGGCAGGGAGTGAACACTAGTGAAATAGAGGAGGGACATTGTGCTGGGATTCAAGGCCGGTGCCACCATCACCTGGCTGTATAAATATTTTAATGAGGAGTCAGGAAAATTGTTCAATGGTTAAGGGTGATGCTTTTTCAAAGGACCACAATTAGGTTTTTCGACTCAACTTGGCAGCTTACAACTCCCTGTATTTCGAGTTCTCAGGGATCTGACAGGCTCTCCTGAGTTGACTGAGACACACTGGGAACAGAGACAGGCTGGTCTCTAGAGCTGGCTGTGTAGGCTCCCTAGCTAAAATGGCCACCCAGCCTTGATTCAATCATGTGCAGATCAATAGACTAAAACAGGTGATAATCTCTGGTATGTGTATGCAAATCTAAAGAAACACTCACACAACCAAACACACACACACCTCTGCTTATCATAGTTACTTGTACAGATATTCACACATGTGTCACACACCCTCAATCTCAATTTTCTTCTTTCAAATTGCTAAAGGTCGTATTCAAGACACTGAGCCATGAATGGATTGTAGGCATGGTATCCTGAGAATACTTAGAGGGATTTTGTAATGAATAATCTAAAGTGAAGTCACTCCCATCAATTACATCTGGAAGGGGCTGGAAAAGCACATTGCTAAGAACAACCCATGTTGAGAGAGAACAGAGATTACAAGACTTTTGTTTACTTGGAGTTTTCTCAAAAGATCTCAGATATATCATGCAGCTCTGTCTCTGTCTCTGTTTCTGTCTCTGTCTCTGTCTCTCTCTCTCTCTCTCTTTCTCTCTCTCTCTCTCTGTCTCTCTTTCTCTCAGTGTGTGTGTGTGTGTGTGTGTGTGTGTGTGTGTCTGTGTGTCTGTGTGTGTGTCTGTGTGTGTGTGATTGTATTAGGTTATAGCTTGGTGGTTGGACTCTCCCCCTGGATATCTGCTTTCCAGTTCTCTCAGACAACCTCACTACACCAGGGAAAGAGTAGCAGGATTCAGACATGACAAAATATGTTCAAACAAGACTAACCTTTATTCAGTAAGAACTTCATGAACAGAAATTTAAGATTTACAATGAAGAGAATTATTTTCAAAATTCCCTATGTAAAATAGATTGATGTAAATATATACTATATACATTAAACATCACTAAGTCTATCTAGGAATGTGGGTAAGGAGGTAGAATACATTAATGATGAAAATATTTAACTTCAGCTTACTAAGAAAACTTTTTCAAAAATATCTTAAAGTTCAACATTATTTGGACTATGAAGTTCTGTACAGCACATATAAGGGTGAGACTTCTATTCAAAGAGTCCTGGGTTTAAAGACACATCTGCTATACAGTGACTTCTCTCAACTTTCAAGAATGAGACAGATCTCCTTAGTTCCAGGAATAAAGTATCTTGAAATATCAGTGGTACTTTTATCAATAGTAATTGATGGTTGAGTCCTAGAGTACCGGGGTCACAGTACAAAATTGTGAATCCCTGAGTATTAAAGACTAAAAACTCTGGAAAAGTCCATTTCCAATTAGCCAAAACTTATAAAGAGGAACAACAAAATTGGAAGAAAATTGAATGGAGATCCCAACATAGACCCAAGGTCCCCTATAAAACCGTTAAAGCAGCATGCTGGTGAGCACGTGCTCTGTGCATTGAATAGTTTCTAACTTGTGTTGGGGACAGCTGTCTCATAGATGCCTTCAGATGCAGCTCTCCCTTGTCCCAAGTTAGCACTACCTAGAAAGCTGGGGGGGCATCCCCACTCTTTACAGCCCAGTACCTGTGTCCAGGCTCTTCAACCCACCCTGCCTGAAGACCTTGGTTCCATCCACAAAAGCAGCCAAGTGGGTGGGGCTACAGTAGGCACTGGTGCAGGATCTCCCACACCATCTTCTTCCTAAATAGAGGCATGTGCTGCTGAGAGAAGGTGATGGGCTGGCCTCTGGAGATGTAGTCTGCAAATTTACAGGTAAACATGCCACAGTCACTGCCATTCTTCTGCTGAGGAATGTCCTCTGCTGCCATGCTGTACTGCTTCCACTCCAAAGGGTTCAGCTCCACATTCCTTCTCACTTGGCTCTCATCCTGTAGATAGTGGAAAATCAGCTGGAGGACATCTGGTCTCTTGTGTCCCCTTGAGTCCAGGTAGACGAGACTCTTCTCTCTTAGGTCTGTCACCACCAGGCTCCAGTGAACGCCCTGGTGAATGGGCACCAGGATCAGTTCCTTTGCAAAGAGGTTTACTGTCTTGGTCCATCTTTGGACTGACCTGTAGCCCCCACTCTGTAACTTGGTGTAAAAGAAGGTATTAAATGCATAAAGTGCAGGGTATCCTTGACTTTGACTTCTGGCCATGAGAAGATTCATGTAAAAATTGATGACTGTGTCATTGAGCCACTGGGTGTCCCTCAAGGTGTGCATGTCTCCTCGAGTAATTTTCATATTGAAGGCATGACTCAAGATCTCCTCCTGTGGCCCTGGGCCTAGAGCACTACTGATTTCCTTTTGCATGTCCTCTGTGATGTGAGGGCCATGGTCCAGCCCTGTGCTCTTGTCTTGGTCTTCAGGAGTCTTTCCTTTGGCCTTGGGTATTGGCACTTGGTTGCTGACTCTGTCTGTGCAGATTTGAAGTGTTTGAGGAGCATGAATCTCCTCATGCACACAGACATTGATCTTTTCTGAGGCATCCACTGGAATCTTGTGAGAACCGGTAAAGTCAGAGCTTGCAGGATCACTGGGTTGAAGGTGGACCACTAAGCTTGGGTACATTCCATTGTGGTGTTTCTGAACACCATCCTCCATGTTGATGTGGGGATGCTTGGGACCTTGGCCTCCATCCACAGACTTCATCTCAGTCACAGCCTCTTGCCCAGGGACTTTGGTGCACTCTGAGGGTTTCAGCTGTAATCCAGCCTCTTTTGGGGGTTTCCTTATCTGACCCTTGCCTGGATCTTCACACCCAAGCTCTCTTTCATGCTCTTCCTGCTTCAGCCGCTTTAGAGGTTGGCTTGGCTTTTCTGACCAGACATCCTCTTCACCTTCCGCCTGGCATTTCCTCTTTTGGCCTTTCCCTGAATGTTGAGAATACAAAGTCCCAAGTGACTTGCAAGGTTGCCATGAAGAGGAGCTGCTTGGATCGCCTTTGCTCACATGCTGGCTCTCTCCAGAGGCATAGCTTTCTGATTTCCAAGTCACAGTGGAAGTCAGACAGTCAGTTGGTGGGGGCTCTTGAGTTGCTGTCTTCATGTCAGAAGGTTCAGTTAGTGCAGTTGGAGGTGTCTTATCCATACTGGTCCTGTTGGTCTGGATGTCTCAGCTGGTCTTCAGTATATCACAGATTCGCAAAGAAGTAAAACTCTGGAAGACAGTGGAGAATGGACCTCTTACTGAGGGAAGAACAAGGAGGCAAAGAACAGAACTTCTTTCTTGCACAGCCTTATATATGCTGGGAGAGGTGGGCGTGGCCAAGATGAGAGGTGGGTCAATAACACCAAATCTAAGCAATCTCAAATATGCCTAACAAAATTTTTACCTACTTTAAAAATAAGGAAAAAGAGTAGACCTTTCCACTTTAAATTTAGCAAAGATTTTCTACAGGTATGCACTTTTATTTGAGGGTTTTATTTACTTCCAAATCTCATCAAGTTGACAACCCATAATAGTCAGCACACTTGAGTCCAAACAACTTCACTTCTGGACAAGGGTTGAAAGACATTTAGTTTGTGTCATTTTGACCTATGGTTTTTCTCTCTCTAGCACTCCTGTGTGTGTGTGTGTGTGTGTGTGTGTGTGTGTGTGTGTGTGTGCCTGTGCCTTGGCCTGTGCTTCAGTGTCTATGTAGTTTGTCTTTATTTTACATATGAGGAGAAATATGCAGGTCCAAGAAGTGACAGAGCTGTCACCACGCCCAGATTTCTGTCCCCAAACTCTCAGAATCTGACCCACCAATCAAAGGACATACTGGGTTGGACCTAGGACTCCCCCCACATATAGAGCTGATGTGTACTTTAGTCTCCATGTAGGTCCCCAACAACTAGAGCTTGGGTTATTCCAAAACCTGCTGCCTGTACATGGCATAGCTGGGCTGCTTTGTCTGGCCTTAGTTGAAGAGGTTGTGGCTAGCCTCCCAGAGACTTGATGTACCAAGTTAGGGGTGTACACATAGGGGTCCACACCCTTTAAGAAGGAAAGGGAAACATGAGACAAGGGGTTTGAAGGATTGTAGAAGGGGTGACTGGAAGAGGGAGCAGTAATGTTCTTTTCAGTAATATGTCGAGATTCCAGATAGGGCTAGTTCTAGCTGGCAATGCCACCTCAGCATCAACAGTGTTAAGCTGTGAGGTATAGTAGTAAAGTTTGCATTTAAAATAACTTTGGGTTAGTTTGGCTTGGTAAGATGTGACCCCATTGTGTATCTAGGAGCATGTGTAATGATGAGCCCCAGCTTGGCAGAGATGGGAAACCAAGTGGCTCTCACATCATTCCACAACAGGCTCATCAGCAGGTATAGAAGGAGCAGCAACCTCAGCAGGAAAGTAACTTAGTGCAGGATATTTGATCCCATTGTAAACCCTAAGACTGAACTGGACAAACCTGTTTCTTGTTGTGGTGCGGCTCAGTCCTAGCACACACCTTTAATTCAAGGCCTTTCCATAATTAGGGTTGAATAAAGTCAACTGTAGTTGTAGAGGGAAAGCAGACAACCAGTTGGCAGGGAGTGAACACTAGTGAAATAGAGGAGGGACATTGTGCTGGGATTCAAGGCCGGTGCCACCATCACCTGGCTGTATAAATATTTTAATGAGGAGTCAGGAAAATTGTTCAATGGTTAAGGGTGATGCTTTTTCAAAGGACCACAATTAGGTTTTTCGACTCAACTTGGCAGCTTACAACTCCCTGTATTTCGAGTTCTCAGGGATCTGACAGGCTCTCCTGAGTTGACTGAGACACACTGGGAACAGAGACAGGCTGGTCTCTAGAGCTGGCTGTGTAGGCACCCTAGCTAAAATGGCCACCCAGCCTTGATTCAATCATGTGCAGATCAATAGACTAAAACAGGTGATAATCTCTGGTATGTGTATGCAAATCTAAAGAAACACTCACACAACCAAACACACACACACCTCTGCTTATCATAGTTACTTGTACAGATATTCACACATGTGTCACACACCCTCAATCTCAATTTTCTTCTTTCAAATTGCTAAAGGTCGTATTCAAGACACTGAGCCATGAATGGATTGTAGGCATGGTATCCTGAGAATACTTAGAGGGATTTTGTAATGAATAATCTAAAGTGAAGTCACTCCCATCAATTACATCTGGAAGGGGCTGGAAAAGCACATTGTAAGAACAACCCATGTTGAGAGAGAACAGAGATTACAAGACTTTTGTTTACTTGGAGTTTTCTCAAAAGATCTCAGATATATCATGCAGCTCTGTCTCTGTCTCTGTTTCTGTCTCTGTCTCTGTCTCTCTCTCTCTCTCTCTCTTTCTCTCTCTCTCTCTCTGTCTCTCTTTCTCTCAGTGTGTGTGTGTGTGTGTGTGTGTGTGTGTGTGTCTGTGTGTCTGTGTGTGTGTCTGTGTGTGTGTGATTGTATTAGGTTATAGCTTGGTGGTTGGACTCTCCCCCTGGATATCTGCTTTCCAGTTCTCTCAGACAACCTCACTACACCAGGGAAAGAGTAGCAGGATTCAGACATGACAAAATATGTTCAAACAAGACTAACCTTTATTCAGTAAGAACTTCATGAACAGAAATTTAAGATTTACAATGAAGAGAATTATTTTCAAAATTCCCTATGTAAAATAGATTGATGTAAATATATACTATATACATTAAACATCACTAAGTCTATCTAGGAATGTGGGTAAGGAGGTAGAATACATTAATGATGAAAATATTTAACTTCAGCTTACTAAGAAAACTTTTTCAAAAATATCTTAAAGTTCAACATTATTTGGACTATGAAGTTCTGTACAGCACATATAAGGGTGAGACTTCTATTCAAAGAGTCCTGGGTTTAAAGACACATCTGCTATACAGTGACTTCTCTCAACTTTCAAGAATGAGACAGATCTCCTTAGTTCCAGGAATAAAGTATCTTGAAATATCAGTGGTACTTTTATCAATAGTAATTGATGGTTGAGTCCTAGAGTACCGGGGTCACAGTACAAAATTGTGAATCCCTGAGTATTAAAGACTAAAAACTCTGGAAAAGTCCATTTCCAATTAGCCAAAACTTATAAAGAGGAACAACAAAATTGGAAGAAAATTGAATGGAGATCCCAACATAGACCCAAGGTCCCCTATAAAACCGTTAAAGCAGCATGCTGGTGAGCACGTGCTCTGTGCATTGAATAGTTTCTAACTTGTGTTGGGGACAGCTGTCTCATAGATGCCTTCAGATGCAGCTCTCCCTTGTCCCAAGTTAGCACTACCTAGAAAGCTGGGGGGGCATCCCCACTCTTTACAGCCCAGTACCTGTGTCCAGGCTCTTCAACCCACCCTGCCTGAAGACCTTGGTTCCATCCACAAAAGCAGCCAAGTGGGTGGGGCTACAGTAGGCACTGGTGCAGGATCTCCCACACCATCTTCTTCCTAAATAGAGGCATGTGCTGCTGAGAGAAGGTGATGGGCTGGCCTCTGGAGATGTAGTCTGCAAATTTACAGGTAAACATGCCACAGTCACTGCCATTCTTCTGCTGAGGAATGTCCTCTGCTGCCATGCTGTACTGCTTCCACTCCAAAGGGTTCAGCTCCACATTCCTTCTCACTTGGCTCTCATCCTGTAGATAGTGGAAAATCAGCTGGAGGACATCTGGTCTCTTGTGTCCCCTTGAGTCCAGGTAGACGAGACTCTTCTCTCTTAGGTCTGTCACCACCAGGCTCCAGTGAACGCCCTGGTGAATGGGCACCAGGATCAGTTCCTTTGCAAAGAGGTTTACTGTCTTGGTCCATCTTTGGACTGACCTGTAGCCCCCACTCTGTAACTTGGTGTAAAAGAAGGTATTAAATGCATAAAGTGCAGGGTATCCTTGACTTTGACTTCTGGCCATGAGAAGATTCATGTAAAAATTGATGACTGTGTCATTGAGCCACTGGGTGTCCCTCAAGGTGTGCATGTCTCCTCGAGTAATTTTCATATTGAAGGCATGACTCAAGATCTCCTCCTGTGGCCCTGGGCCTAGAGCACTACTGATTTCCTTTTGCATGTCCTCTGTGATGTGAGGGCCATGGTCCAGCCCTGTGCTCTTGTCTTGGTCTTCAGGAGTCTTTCCTTTGGCCTTGGGTATTGGCACTTGGTTGCTGACTCTGTCTGTGCAGATTTGAAGTGTTTGAGGAGCATGAATCTCCTCATGCACACAGACATTGATCTTTTCTGAGGCATCCACTGGAATCTTGTGAGAACCGGTAAAGTCAGAGCTTGCAGGATCACTGGGTTGAAGGTGGACCACTAAGCTTGGGTACATTCCATTGTGGTGTTTCTGAACACCATCCTCCATGTTGATGTGGGGATGCTTGGGACCTTGGCCTCCATCCACAGACTTCATCTCAGTCACAGCCTCTTGCCCAGGGACTTTGGTGCACTCTGAGGGTTTCAGCTGTAATCCAGCCTCTTTTGGGGGTTTCCTTATCTGACCCTTGCCTGGATCTTCACACCCAAGCTCTCTTTCATGCTCTTCCTGCTTCAGCCGCTTTAGAGGTTGGCTTGGCTTTTCTGACCAGACATCCTCTTCACCTTCCGCCTGGCATTTCCTCTTTTGGCCTTTCCCTGAATGTTGAGAATACAAAGTCCCAAGTGACTTGCAAGGTTGCCATGAAGAGGAGCTGCTTGGATCGCCTTTGCTCACATGCTGGCTCTCTCCAGAGGCATAGCTTTCTGATTTCCAAGTCACAGTGGAAGTCAGACAGTCAGTTGGTGGGGGCTCTTGAGTTGCTGTCTTCATGTCAGAAGGTTCAGTTAGTGCAGTTGGAGGTGTCTTATCCATACTGGTCCTGTTGGTCTGGATGTCTCAGCTGGTCTTCAGTATATCACAGATTCGCAAAGAAGTAAAACTCTGGAAGACAGTGGAGAATGGACCTCTTACTGAGGGAAGAACAAGGAGGCAAAGAACAGAACTTCTTTCTTGCACAGCCTTATATATGCTGGGAGAGGTGGGCGTGGCCAAGATGAGAGGTGGGTCAATAACACCAAATCTAAGCAATCTCAAATATGCCTAACAAAATTTTTACCTACTTTAAAAATAAGGAAAAAGAGTAGACCTTTCCACTTTAAATTTAGCAAAGATTTTCTACAGGTATGCACTTTTATTTGAGGGTTTTATTTACTTCCAAATCTCATCAAGTTGACAACCCATAATAGTCAGCACACTTGAGTCCAAACAACTTCACTTCTGGACAAGGGTTGAAAGACATTTAGTTTGTGTCATTTTGACCTATGGTTTTTCTCTCTCTAGCACTCCTGTGTGTGTGTGTGTGTGTGTGTGTGTGTGTGTGTGCCTGTGCCTTGGCCTGTGCTTCAGTGTCTATGTAGTTTGTCTTTATTTTACATATGAGGAGAAATATGCAGGTCCAAGAAGTGACAGAGCTGTCACCACGCCCAGATTTCTGTCCCCAAACTCTCAGAATCTGACCCACCAATCAAAGGACATACTGGGTTGGACCTAGGACTCCCCCCACATATAGAGCTGATGTGTACTTTAGTCTCCATGTAGGTCCCCAACAACTAGAGCTTGGGTTATTCCAAAACCTGCTGCCTGTACATGGCATAGCTGGGCTGCTTTGTCTGGCCTTAGTTGAAGAGGTTGTGGCTAGCCTCCCAGAGACTTGATGTACCAAGTTAGGGGTGTACACATAGGGGTCCACACCCTTTAAGAAGGAAAGGGAAACATGAGACAAGGGGTTTGAAGGATTGTAGAAGGGGTGACTGGAAGAGGGAGCAGTAATGTTCTTTTCAGTAATATGTCGAGATTCCAGATAGGGCTAGTTCTAGCTGGCAATGCCACCTCAGCATCAACAGTGTTAAGCTGTGAGGTATAGTAGTAAAGTTTGCATTTAAAATAACTTTGGGTTAGTTTGGCTTGGTAAGATGTGACCCCATTGTGTATCTAGGAGCATGTGTAATGATGAGCCCCAGCTTGGCAGAGATGGGAAACCAAGTGGCTCTCACATCATTCCACAACAGGCTCATCAGCAGGTATAGAAGGAGCAGCAACCTCAGCAGGAAAGTAACTTAGTGCAGGATATTTGATCCCATTGTAAACCCTAAGACTGAACTGGACAAACCTGTTTCTTGTTGTGGTGCGGCTCAGTCCTAGCACACACCTTTAATTCAAGGCCTTTCCATAATTAGGGTTGAATAAAGTCAACTGTAGTTGTAGAGGGAAAGCAGACAACCAGTTGGCAGGGAGTGAACACTAGTGAAATAGAGGAGGGACATTGTGCTGGGATTCAAGGCCGGTGCCACCATCACCTGGCTGTATAAATATTTTAATGAGGAGTCAGGAAAATTGTTCAATGGTTAAGGGTGATGCTTTTTCAAAGGACCACAATTAGGTTTTTCGACTCAACTTGGCAGCTTACAACTCCCTGTATTTCGAGTTCTCAGGGATCTGACAGGCTCTCCTGAGTTGACTGAGACACACTGGGAACAGAGACAGGCTGGTCTCTAGAGCTGGCTGTGTAGGCACCCTAGCTAAAATGGCCACCCAGCCTTGATTCAATCATGTGCAGATCAATAGACTAAAACAGGTGATAATCTCTGGTATGTGTATGCAAATCTAAAGAAACACTCACACAACCAAACACACACACACCTCTGCTTATCATAGTTACTTGTACAGATATTCACACATGTGTCACACACCCTCAATCTCAATTTTCTTCTTTCAAATTGCTAAAGGTCGTATTCAAGACACTGAGCCATGAATGGATTGTAGGCATGGTATCCTGAGAATACTTAGAGGGATTTTGTAATGAATAATCTAAAGTGAAGTCACTCCCATCAATTACATCTGGAAGGGGCTGGAAAAGCACATTGTAAGAACAACCCATGTTGAGAGAGAACAGAGATTACAAGACTTTTGTTTACTTGGAGTTTTCTCAAAAGATCTCAGATATATCATGCAGCTCTGTCTCTGTCTCTGTTTCTGTCTCTGTCTCTGTCTCTGTCTCTCTCTCTCTCTTTCTCTCTCTCTCTCTCTGTCTCTCTTTCTCTCAGTGTGTGTGTGTGTGTGTGTGTGTGTGTGTGTCTGTGTGTCTGTGTGTGTGTCTGTGTGTGTGTGATTGTATTAGGTTATAGCTTGGTGGTTGGACTCTCCCCCTGGATATCTGCTTTCCAGTTCTCTCAGACAACCTCACTACACCAGGGAAAGAGTAGCAGGATTCAGACATGACAAAATATGTTCAAACAAGACTAACCTTTATTCAGTAAGAACTTCATGAACAGAAATTTAAGATTTACAATGAAGAGAATTATTTTCAAAATTCCCTATGTAAAATAGATTGATGTAAATATATACTATATACATTAAACATCACTAAGTCTATCTAGGAATGTGGGTAAGGAGGTAGAATACATTAATGATGAAAATATTTAACTTCAGCTTACTAAGAAAACTTTTTCAAAAATATCTTAAAGTTCAACATTATTTGGACTATGAAGTTCTGTACAGCACATATAAGGGTGAGACTTCTATTCAAAGAGTCCTGGGTTTAAAGACACATCTGCTATACAGTGACTTCTCTCAACTTTCAAGAATGAGACAGATCTCCTTAGTTCCAGGAATAAAGTATCTTGAAATATCAGTGGTACTTTTATCAATAGTAATTGATGGTTGAGTCCTAGAGTACCGGGGTCACAGTACAAAATTGTGAATCCCTGAGTATTAAAGACTAAAAACTCTGGAAAAGTCCATTTCCAATTAGCCAAAACTTATAAAGAGGAACAACAAAATTGGAAGAAAATTGAATGGAGATCCCAACATAGACCCAAGGTCCCCTATAAAACCGTTAAAGCAGCATGCTGGTGAGCACGTGCTCTGTGCATTGAATAGTTTCTAACTTGTGTTGGGGACAGCTGTCTCATAGATGCCTTCAGATGCAGCTCTCCCTTGTCCCAAGTTAGCACTACCTAGAAAGCTGGGGGGGCATCCCCACTCTTTACAGCCCAGTACCTGTGTCCAGGCTCTTCAACCCACCCTGCCTGAAGACCTTGGTTCCATCCACAAAAGCAGCCAAGTGGGTGGGGCTACAGTAGGCACTGGTGCAGGATCTCCCACACCATCTTCTTCCTAAATAGAGGCATGTGCTGCTGAGAGAAGGTGATGGGCTGGCCTCTGGAGATGTAGTCTGCAAATTTACAGGTAAACATGCCACAGTCACTGCCATTCTTCTGCTGAGGAATGTCCTCTGCTGCCATGCTGTACTGCTTCCACTCCAAAGGGTTCAGCTCCACATTCCTTCTCACTTGGCTCTCATCCTGTAGATAGTGGAAAATCAGCTGGAGGACATCTGGTCTCTTGTGTCCCCTTGAGTCCAGGTAGACGAGACTCTTCTCTCTTAGGTCTGTCACCACCAGGCTCCAGTGAACGCCCTGGTGAATGGGCACCAGGATCAGTTCCTTTGCAAAGAGGTTTACTGTCTTGGTCCATCTTTGGACTGACCTGTAGCCCCCACTCTGTAACTTGGTGTAAAAGAAGGTATTAAATGCATAAAGTGCAGGGTATCCTTGACTTTGACTTCTGGCCATGAGAAGATTCATGTAAAAATTGATGACTGTGTCATTGAGCCACTGGGTGTCCCTCAAGGTGTGCATGTCTCCTCGAGTAATTTTCATATTGAAGGCATGACTCAAGATCTCCTCCTGTGGCCCTGGGCCTAGAGCACTACTGATTTCCTTTTGCATGTCCTCTGTGATGTGAGGGCCATGGTCCAGCCCTGTGCTCTTGTCTTGGTCTTCAGGAGTCTTTCCTTTGGCCTTGGGTATTGGCACTTGGTTGCTGACTCTGTCTGTGCAGATTTGAAGTGTTTGAGGAGCATGAATCTCCTCATGCACACAGACATTGATCTTTTCTGAGGCATCCACTGGAATCTTGTGAGAACCGGTAAAGTCAGAGCTTGCAGGATCACTGGGTTGAAGGTGGACCACTAAGCTTGGGTACATTCCATTGTGGTGTTTCTGAACACCATCCTCCATGTTGATGTGGGGATGCTTGGGACCTTGGCCTCCATCCACAGACTTCATCTCAGTCACAGCCTCTTGCCCAGGGACTTTGGTGCACTCTGAGGGTTTCAGCTGTAATCCAGCCTCTTTTGGGGGTTTCCTTATCTGACCCTTGCCTGGATCTTCACACCCAAGCTCTCTTTCATGCTCTTCCTGCTTCAGCCGCTTTAGAGGTTGGCTTGGCTTTTCTGACCAGACATCCTCTTCACCTTCCGCCTGGCATTTCCTCTTTTGGCCTTTCCCTGAATGTTGAGAATACAAAGTCCCAAGTGACTTGCAAGGTTGCCATGAAGAGGAGCTGCTTGGATCGCCTTTGCTCACATGCTGGCTCTCTCCAGAGGCATAGCTTTCTGATTTCCAAGTCACAGTGGAAGTCAGCCAGTCATTTGGTGGGGGCTCTTGAGTTGCTGTCTTCATGTCAGAAGGTTCAGTTAGTGCAGTTGGAGGTGTCTTATCCATACTGGTCCTGTTGGTCTGGATGTCTCAGCTGGTCTTCAGTATATCACAGATTCGCAAAGAAGTAAAACTCTGGAAGACAGTGGAGAATGGACCTCTTACTGAGGGAAGAACAAGGAGGCAAAGAACAGAACTTCTTTCTTGCACAGCCTTATATATGCTGGGAGAGGTGGGCGTGGCCAAGATGAGAGGTGGGTCAATAACACCAAATCTAAGCAATCTCAAATATGCCTAACAAAATTTTTGCCTACTTTAAAAATAAGGAAAAAGAGTAGACCTTTCCACTTTAAATTTAGCAAAGATTTTCTACAGGTATGCACTTTTATTTGAGGGTTTTATTTACTTCCAAATCTCATCAAGTTGACAACCCATAATAGTCAGCACACTTGAGTCCAAACAACTTCACTTCTGGACAAGGGTTGAAAGACATTTAGTTTGTGTCATTTTGACCTATGGTTTTTCTCTCTCTAGCACTCCTGTGTGTGTGTGTGTGTGTGTGTGTGTGTGTGTGTGTGTGCCTGTGCCTTGGCCTGTGCTTCAGTGTCTATGTAGTTTGTCTTTATTTTACATATGAGGAGAAATATGCAGGTCCAAGAAGTGACAGAGCTGTCACCACGCCCAGATTTCTGTCCCCAAACTCTCAGAATCTGACCCACCAATCAAAGGACATACTGGGTTGGACCTAGGACTCCCCCCACATATAGAGCTGATGTGTACTTTAGTCTCCATGTAGGTCCCCAACAACTAGAGCTTGGGTTATTCCAAAACCTGCTGCCTGTACATGGCATAGCTGGGCTGCTTTGTCTGGCCTTAGTTGAAGAGGTTGTGGCTAGCCTCCCAGAGACTTGATGTACCAAGTTAGGGGTGTACACATAGGGGTCCACACCCTTTAAGAAGGAAAGGGAAACATGAGACAAGGGGTTTGAAGGATTGTAGAAGGGGTGACTGGAAGAGGGAGCAGTAATGTTCTTTTCAGTAATATGTCGAGATTCCAGATAGGGCTAGTTCTAGCTGGCAATGCCACCTCAGCATCAACAGTGTTAAGCTGTGAGGTATAGTAGTAAAGTTTGCATTTAAAATAACTTTGGGTTAGTTTGGCTTGGTAAGATGTGACCCCATTGTGTATCTAGGAGCATGTGTAATGATGAGCCCCAGCTTGGCAGAGATGGGAAACCAAGTGGCTCTCACATCATTCCATAACAGGCTCATCAGCAGGTATAGAAGGAGCAGCAACCTCAGCAGGAAAGTAACTTAGTGCAGGATATTTGATCCCATTGTAAACCCTAAGACTGAACTGGACAAACCTGTTTCTTGTTGTGGTGCGGCTCAGTCCTAGCACACACCTTTAATTCAAGGCCTTTCCATAATTAGGGTTCAATAAAGTCAACTGTAGTTGTAGAGGGAAAGCAGACAACCAGTTGGCAGGGAGTGAACACTAGTGACAACAGAGGAGGGACATTGTGCTGGGATTCAAGGCAGGTGCCACCATCACCTGGCTGTATAAATATTTTAATAAGAATTCAGGAAAATTGTTCAATGGTTAAGGGTGATGCTTTTTTAAAGGACCACAATTAGGTTTTTCGACTCAACTTGGCAGCTTACAACTACCTGTATCTCCAGTTCTCAGAGAAGACAGGCTGGTCTCTAGAGCTGGCTGTGTAGGCACTGTAGCCAAAATGGCCACCGAGCCTTGATTCAATTATGTGCACATCAATAGAGTAAAACAGGTGATCACCTCTGGTATATGTATGCAAATCTAAAGAAATACTCAAACACCCAAACACACACAGACACACACACACACACCCCTCTGCTTATCATAGTAACTTGTACAGATATTCACACATGTGTCACACACCCTCAGTCTCAATTTTCTTCTTTCAAATTGCTAAAGGTCCCTTTCAAAGATACTGAGCCATGAATGAATTGTAGGCATGGTATCCTGAGAAGACTTAGAGGGATTTTGAGCATGAGGAGTGGCCAATTGTGGGGCCTTTCTTGGTGCCTGCAAGGCAAACCACATGGATAAGTACTTGCCTTCTTTGCCTAAGCTCTACTGAGACAGCTTTCTTTGCTTCTGTCTGTGCTCTCTTGGGAAAGACACATCCTACCTTCCTGAAGACTGCATGCTGTGCCTCAGTGCTACTCAAATACAGCAAACCAGCAACACTAGAAATAGGAACAGGTTCTTCCATCTAAGGAGACTGCTGGAATCTGAGGTATCCCTGCTACCTGATAGGAACTGGTCAGATGCCAGTACAGACTCTGGGAATCCCAGCCTAGGGGCATCTGCCTCTGAGTCTGATTGAATCAAGTTCCCTAGGTTGCAGAATTAGTCTACAGACATTATACAAAACCTATACTCATACATGCACACATACATACATACATACACACACATACATACATACATACATACATACATACATACACACATACACCCATAAGCTATATATATGTGTATGTGTGCGTTTACACTTGTAGACCTAGACGTATAATGACTTACAGACTGTGGTCCAGCTAATCCAAAGATGGCTGCCTATGAATGGAAGATCTCAGTGTCCAGGAGTCTTTCAGTCAACCTGTCTGGATATCTAAGCTGGTCTTTTGTCAATGCCAAATTCCCAAAGAATTAATCTCTGGTGGACAGTGGAGGAATGGACCTCTGGGCCACACAAGAACAATGAGGCAAAGAACAGAACTTCCTTCTTGCACAGCCTTATATAGGCTGGGAGAAGTAGGCATGGCCAAGGTGAGAGGTGGGTATATACTATGGAATCCATCTCTAAAGACCTCTGACCTGTTCGTTTTAATTCACTTCAGAGATAAGGATTAAAAGTAGACCTTACAGTATTTAAGCAAATTTTCACCAGAGGAATCCACCCTTTTTTGGGATTTGATTTAATTCCAGATATAATCAAGTTGACAACCCAGCATAGCCAACACTTTTGGCTCCAAATGTCTTCAGATCTGAACAGTTAATTTGTGACATTTTGACATGTATTTTTTTCTTTCTCTAGTGCAAACCTCTCTCTGTGTGTATATATATTTATGTGCCTGTGTATCAGAGTGTGTGTAGTGGGTTCTTATTTCATATATGATGAGAAATATGGAGGTCCAAGAAATGACAGTGCTGTGACCAAACCTATATGTCCCTCTACAAACTCTCAGAGTCTGACCCACCAATCCAAGAACATATATGTGCTGAACCTAGGACTCTCCCCAAATACAGAGCTGATGTGTACTTTGGTCTCATTGGTAGGGAGTTTGCCCTAGCTATAAGAACTCCTGAGTTTGATTCCCACCACCATATACAACTGCATGTCTTGGTAAATGCTTCTCATTCTCCATCTCAGGATCTAAGAAAGGGGAATCCAAAGCTCAAAATCCTTTTAGGCAGCACAAGACATTCACAGGAAGCCTTGGATACAAAGAGCTCTGTCTGCTATAGTAGGATACAGGCAGAGAGGGTAGATAACTTATTACTTAGTGTGTGCTCTTGTACACAAAGACTATGGCTTAACCCCAACAACCATTTTACAATCAGAAATAGATATGGTGAATGTCAGGTTCTCTAATTACAGAACTGATGACTGAATCTCTATTAAAATGGCTTGACAGAGAGTCTTACTGCTCTGACTGTTCCAACAATGGCTGTCTCTCAACAGGAAGTTCAAGATTCCCAAAGTCCATGAATCTGGATGCCTAAGCTGGTCTTCAGTACATATGAAAATCCCAAAGAAGTGTCTAAGTTTGGAACTATAAAGAAATTAGTGATATATAGTATCCCTACATTCACAAGAAAAATGATTCACATCCTACTGGTCCAATACTACACCTAAGAAAACAATAAATACCCAAACATACACACAAATACACAAATACACACACACACACACACACACACTTGTCTTTAGCAACCATGTTGGAAAGAGAGAAAGACTCTTGATGTTGTCTTTTGTTCTCCACATTCATCCTTTGGCACATGCCTGGCCACACACAGACAGATATCCATACACAATATATAAGTGAATTAAAAATGTACCATGTGATAGGATTCAAGGTGGTGCCAATGAAAGAATTAAAAACCCTTTAAACCTTCCACAGATGGCGTCAAGAGTGACGATCAGCTTGTTCCGTGTTCTGGGTCCTAGGAAACTAGCTATCCACAAGACAAAATAAGTAAGATAAGAGTTCAGAGCTGGGAGTTCAGGACAGCGTGACCAAGCGCTATGGATACCAGGAACTAAAAACTAACCATAAGACAAATTGAATAGTGTTTGATATTTCCCCCCTCGTTTTCCTGGGTTGCAGTTCTTACTATAAAAGCTCTATCTTTTCCCTAAGTGGGGGTCGTACTTCATTGCTTGCCTCTGTGTAGGACAGGCTAGAAGTGCGAACTCAACTCGTTGATTGAAATATATCTTTTGCTGTTACATCAAGTTCGGTGTCTTTGCAGTTATTGGGGTGGCCGTGAATTCCCGAGAGCAGGGAGGGAGTTCCTCCCTACCTGTAGGGCCTTACACCACCGTCACCTGGATGTACAGTCTTTGAATGATGAGTCCAGAAAATGGCTCAGTGGTTAAGAGTTATGCTTTCTCAAAAGACCCCAATTTGGTTTCTAGACTCAACTTGGCAGCTTACAACTACTTGGAACTCAAGTTTTAGAAGATCTGGCAGGCTATATTGACTTCACAGGAAACACACACACACACACACACACACACACTTATAAACACTGCAAATGTGTTTGTACATGTAATAGACTGAGGACCCTGGGGTATTGTTCTCTGGAAGTTTCTACTTTTTTTTGTTTTGTTTTGTTTTTTGAGGCAGGCTCTCTCACTGGCTGCATTCTTGCAATGGCAAAGTTGACTGACCCTCAGATCTTCCATGTTCCACTTGTCTTTTTGCCTTCCCAGAGCTGGATGACAAGGAAATACCATTGTACTTATGTATTTTATGACGGTGTTGATGTGAAACATTTCAACAAATCTCTTTATTCAGCCCTATGCTCACTCTTTTTGGTGCTGTTGTTGTTCTGAGAAAGATAATAGTAATAATAGGAGGCCTTGAGTCATTGCTTAGTCATCAGGAACACTTGTTCTGTAAGCTTGAGGATCTGAGTTTGACTCCAAAGCACCCATGTAACAAGTCAGGGAAGTCTGTACATGCATGTCATACCCACATTGGGAACAGAGACAGGCTGGTCTCTAGAGCTCTCTGGGCAGTCAGCCTTGCCAAAATGCAGGCCAGGGTTGAGTCAATGATGAGGAGATCAATAGAGGAAAACTTGTGATAGTCTTTGGTATCTGTATGCAAATCCACAGAAACACATTCACATACCCAGACTAATAGACACACACATACATACACACAGACACACAAGCAGACACACACACAGACACACCTCTGCATATCATAATGCCTTTTCACACATGCACACATGGGTCACACATAGGTTTCATCTGTCTTTAACTTGTTTTATTTTTATTTTTTTTGTTTCTTTTGCTTTAATCTACTTAAAACTCTCATAGGATTAAAATTCCAGATTTCTATTTTTTGTAGCAGTATATTTTATTTTATTGATTTGGATATGTGTTTGTTTATTGTGATATATTCTCTCTACATAGCCTGGGTTGGCCTGGACCTCACTGTGTAGGCCAGGCTACCCTTGAATTCACACAGATCTACCTGCTTCTGCCTCCCCAGGGCTGGAATCATCAGCACTTATATCCGGGTGTATCTTATTTCACATGGACAGATAAAGATTACGTATGTCTATGGGATGCAGTGCTTCCCACCTTGATGGTTGTTTACAATGTGAAATGTTATGTCAAGCACAGAACAAACCTGTCAAGTCATGTGCTTGTGAAGGGATGGTGTGCCTGTTCATACTGTCAATTTGACATGATCTAGAACCATTTAGGGGACAGTCCTGTAGGCATGCCTCTGAGAGATAGCTACATTAGGTCAGTTGTGGTGGGGGGACTTCTCTAATGTGAGCAGCGCCACTCAGTGCACTAGATCCAAGACTGCAGAAAAAGGTGAAAATGAGCCAACTACCACCATTGCCCTTGTCATTCTGTTTCTGAATACTGACACAATGCAACCAACTGCTTAAGGTCCAGCTACCAACCAAGTCCTCCTTACCATAATCAACTGTATGCTTGAACTGTGGGACAAAATATATCCTTTCTCTTTTAAGTCTTTGTCAGAATAGGTTTGCATAGTAATGGAAAAGGAACCAATTTAAAAATTGGTACCTAAAGTTGGGCTGTTGTTATGAACAACATGGCCATGTGGTTCTTAATACTTTGGAATTGATATGCAGAAGAAATGTGGAAGATTTGAGACCTTCAGGCTATGAAACCCTTGAGCAAAGCAATCAGAACTTAATAGGCCCTTCTGCAAGATGATTGAATTACAGGAATTCTGATGAATTACACACTGGGTATCCACTTTCGAGGTTCTGTTAGAAAATCTTGTATGGGCCATGAAAGCAACAGTAGGCACATAACTTTACAGAATATGTTCTGAGCTCCTCTAAATGTTAGTAACTAAAAACTTCAGGAATACCTCTATAAGCTATGCAATGAGCAGAAAAAGCAAATAAACTATCATATGTAAAACTGATTATTATAACATTAAAACTATCAACTGAAATACTAAATCTCAGTGAGTGTTTGGGAAACAATAATCTTTTTTATTGGATATTTTATTTATTTACAATACAGATGTCATTGCCTTTGCCCATTTCCCATCCCAAATACCCCCTATCTTATAGCCCCTCTTCCTTTATGCTTTTATACCATTTTGATTACATGCATGTATTAAGGTAAGTTCTAGGTTAAGGGTCTAGGAGTACAATAGATGTAAATAGTCAAGGAACAAGCAATACAACAAACACAAATAGTCAAAGAAAAGGCAAGGCATTAATCCCAGTTACCTGAACACTCCCATGATCACTGTTTCTAAGGACTTATCAGGATGACCAAATTATCTGAGCCTACTTCCCTGTCCTAGCACAAGGTCATTTGCATGTCTGCAGCCTAGTTCATAGTTCTAGCCTAAAATTTAGATTCCTGCCTGAGATTACTTCTTTGTTGTAACCTATGATTTAGCTTCCTACCTGAAATTAGTTCTTTGTTCTAGTCTAATGTCAGCTTCCTGCCTGAAGCCTACTTCCTTGTCCTTGGCCAATGTCATATTCCTGCCAAGCAGCCCATTTCCTTGTCCTTGGCCCATGTCAGCTTCTTGTCAAGCAACCACAAAGGCTCTACACCTCTCCCCCTTTTTAATTTCATTAACAAGACTGAGACTGTCTTAGGTGGTTCTGAAAAGAATGCCTTCCTTACCCTTCATGGAATATGCTTTATCAAAGGCAATGCATTTCTGTCTTAGGTTGGTAAGGTTCTGTGCAGAATTTTACCCATCCTTGGCTTGCCAGCCTGTTAATTTAATAACTCTGTCTGGGGTCCATTTTCAGGTTCAAGCCATGTACTTTGGTTGCCAACATGTTGATGTTGTTAAAGATAAGCTTTAACACAATGGACAGGAATAAAATTATTCCCAGGACAAGAAGGGCTAGCCTGATCAAGCTATGTATATGCCATTCCTGAGGTTTGACCAAAATGAAAATACTGACCTCAGGTCTTTGGTAATTTAATCATTAGCAGAGCAGCACTTTTTAAATTCATAATCTCACCACACAAAGTTAACACACCCAGAGAGGTGTTAGGATTATGCCAAATATCCTACAGGTGCCCTTAAACTTTTTCTAATTATAATGACAATCATAGTGAATTTCAAAAGGAACACTACTCCAGTGATATTTGTCGTGACACTTGGGATGGCTTCTAACTCTTGAACCCTGAACCTCCTTCAGATAATTTGAATGGGTTATAGAGCATCATCTGTCATTCCAGATACCTATATAAGTTCTTTTGTATACTCAATACATTAGTAACATTTTTGCCCTAGATGGTTAACAAAAATCGTTATCTTAACTCCTTGTGTCAATGCTATTGCAGACGCAGTGGTGCTAGCAATTAATGGAATTAAAGCTCTTATACCAGCAATAATCAAGCCTGCTACCCTCTTGCTTCTGCTTAAAGCCTAACTCACTTCTTCTAGCACTTTCAAGCTTTTTTCAGAGAATCAAGATTTTCTAACACTCAGGGCAGTGGAACAAATGCTGGTTCATAGACCCTGTAACAGACATAACAGGTTTCAACACACTAACATAATTGAAAATTATACAGTCAATGCAACTTACAATAAATACTGTAGAAGAGACAAAACCAATTTTAGCTTGACAATTAAAAGAGCCTTAAAACATGCCCTAATCTTTGTTTGAAACCCAGATCCTGTCCCAACTTCATCTCTTGCTATCATAACATCATAGTGAGCTACAGCTAGCTTCCAAATATGTCTCTGACAAAGTCCAGATCCAGTCTTCTAAAGGTAGACTGTTATTTCCCATATTGGATTGATTTCTAGACCAGTACATGATTGAGTCCTAATAGCTGGTCACCTTTAAGAAAAATATAAGAGACATTATAATTTCTCTTCTCTATCCCACAAGGTCTAAAAACTTGAGGCAAGGCAGCTTGTCCCATCTGGGATATAGTCAAGCAAAGGTGGGTCAGGAATATATGTCCAATACAGCTCCCCTGTTGTCTCCCTGCACTGACCAGCAGACAGAAGACAACAGACACGGGATCTCCTTTCCAACATGGTTTATTCAGGAACCTTGAATTACCACAAAAGCCCGAGAGCTCTAACTCCCAGCCCTTAAATCTCTGTGTCCTCTCCAATCAGAACCTGCCACGCAGTCATTCTTGATTGGTGCTGAGTGCATACATTAAGTGGCCCCGGTGAACAAGCAAAATGCATGCCCAGTAAAGCCTAGCCTATGTGCCATCCAGGCTTCCTGAAATGGTTAGCCAACACTCCAGGGGTGTCTGGCACCCAGCCAGGCGCCATCTTGAGTTCCACACCCTACACTACCCAGTCATCTTTGTCAGGGAACTCAGAAAGCTCACAGGTTGGCATCATTCTTTGTCTCAGCAACAGTATGTCTCACCAATCCTTTTCAAGTTCCATGGGCCTCTTCCACAATACCTTGTCCTTGAGGATTATACAAAATCCTCATAATAAATTGTTGACCAAAAGTCTCCACTGCTTGACTACAATTGCCAGACCCATTATCTGGTTTTTTAATTGGATATTTTATTTATTTATCTTTCAATGTTACCCCCTCTCCCATTCTTCCCCCAAGCCCCTTATTCCATCCCCCTCCTTCTACTTTTATGAGGGTATGCTCTCACCATCTACTCATTCCTGCCTCCCTGCTTTCAAATTTCCCAGCACTAGAGAATCCAAATTTTCAGGGACCAAGGCCCTCTACTTCCACTGATACCTGACAAGGCCACCCTCAATTACCTATACAGGTGAAGCCATGAGTTCCTTCCTTTCTGTACTCAGGCTGGAGGTTTAGACCCTGGAGCTCTGGTTAAGTATTTTGATACTCCTTCTAATAAGGACCAAAGCACCCACAATTTAGTCTTCCTTCTTCTTGAGCTTCATGTGGCCTATGAGTTGTATCTTAGGTGTTGTGAGATTTTGGGCTAATATCCACTTATCAGTGAGTGCATACCATATGCGTTCTTTTGTGATTGGGTTACCTCACTCTGGTAACCCAATTTGCCTAAGAATTTCATGAACTCATTGTTTTTAATAGCTGAGTAGTACTCCATTGTGTAAATGTACCACATTTTCTGTATCCATTTGTCTGTTGAAGGACATCTGGGTTCTTTCCAGCTTCTGGCTATTATAAATAAGACTGCAATGAACATAGTAGAGCATGTGTCTCTGTTGTATGTTGAAAAATCTTTTGGGTATATGCCCAGGAGTGGTATAGCTGGTTCCTCAGGTAACACTATGTTCAATTTTCTAATGAACCACCAGACTGCTTTCCATAGTGGTTGTACCAGCTTACAATCCCACCAACAATGGAGGAGTGTTCCTCTTTCTCCACATCCTCACCAACATCTGCTGTCACCTGTGTTTTTGATCTTAGCCATTCTGACTGGTGTGAGGTGGAATCTCAGGGTTGTTTTGATTTGCATTTCCCTGATGACTAAGGATGTGGAACACTTCTTTAGGTGCTTCTCGGCCATTCGAGTTTGGGAAGAAATAATCTTAATGAGTAACAAATTAATCTCAGTTTAACATGTACCAAAAAGTTGAGAAAGTAACTTTAAATTGAGTATCCTTTTGTTTTGTTTTTTTAAAACAGTTCAGCACAGCACTTAAAGGGAAATTGAGGCTTATATTCAAGGACAGCTTTCTTAAAAATGTAATTTGGCAATGCTTTACTCAACTTCCAACAATAAGACAGGTCTTTGTTCCAGAATACAAAACATTTATTTATTTATTAACTTATTTATTTTATTTTATAAAATTTTAACAAAGAAGAAACTTTATTCAGATACCGACAATGGAATACTCATGGCGTCAGGACTACACCTGAGAGTGCTCTTAACCTGCAGCCTTAATTTCCAATAGTCAGGGCTTTGTAAAGGCAAACCTCACAAGACTATGTACTGTTTGGCCTCATACAATCAAAGGCAAGAACACATATTGACATATTTGCTGCCTACATGGAATCAGACACACATCCCACCTACCTGTAGTCAAGCACACATCCTGCCTACATGCAGTCAAGGGCAAGCAAGCTTGTTTACAGAAGCAACCATACACGGTTTGTTTTCTTACATGAACACCATCAAGCAATTACAAGAACAGTCCCCAATATCCTAGGAGGGTACCTGTCCTTGGACAAATAGAGATTACATGTTAGAAATATTTTTGTTAATTTTAATTTTTGTTAATATTTTAGGTTACGCTCTCTTAAGCACAGTAATTTTAAACTTTTGGTGCTTACCATCACAGTCCCACCTTGACTTATATCCTCAGTCAAATTCTTGACCTATGGTGGGTACCTGTTCATATTGGGATTTAATAACCATCAGCTTAACGGCATCCAGATGAGAATCTATGTATCTAATTAAGGCATTGATGATTCCCTGATTAAGAGAATCAGCAGGAGTGCTCAGAGTGTTGCAATGGCTGACAGCAAAGTCATCAGCCAGGATGCATCTCAACATGAGAACGGGAACCAAATGCTGGCCCTGTTTTCTGCCTGCAATGTATGATTTTGTTTGTTTGTTTGTTTTTGATTTTTTTTCCCCAGAGTACAGCCCAACCATCTCTAGCAATTCTGCTTTGTGCAGAAAGGACAATTTTTTAAAAAGCCACACAGTCACCTCTTTGTTCTGCATAGAGCAATTGAATGCTCTTATCATGTTGCAAAATTGCTTCAACTAACGAATCCACCTGCTGATAATTCTTGATCTAGTTGGTTTTTTCTTTTTCTTTCTTTTTTAGTGGTATCAATAATTCTTTTCTTTTTATTGGATATTTTATTTATTTACACTTCAGATGTTATCCCCTTTCCCCATACCCTGCCCCTAGACAACCCCTATCCCATCTCTTCTCCTCCTGCTTCTATGAGGATGTGCCACCACCCACCCACCCACCCACTCCCATCTCCCCACCTTTGAATTTCCCCACACTGGGGCATCCAGCCTTTATGGGACCAAGGACCTTCTCTCCCACCTATGCTTGACAAGGCCATCCTCCCTTACATATACAGCTGGAGTCATGGGTCCCTCCCTGTGTGCTCCCAAGCTGGTGATTTAGACCCTGGGTGCTCTGGTTGGTTGGTATTGTTGCTCTCCCCATGGGTCCACAAATCCCTTCAGTTCCTTCAGTTTTCTCTGTAACCCCTCCATTGGGAACCCCATGATCAGTTCAATGGTTAGCTGCCAGCACCCATCTCTGTGTATGTCAGGCTCTGGCAGAGCCTCTAAAGAGACAGCTATATCAGGCTCCTGCCAGCATGCACTTCCTGGCATCCACAACAGCGTCTGCCTTTGGTGATCTAGTTGGTTTTAATTTGTACCTTTTTTGATAATGAGGGAGCCTGGAGAACAGCTTGAGTTCTGGCATGCCAATAGGCATGATAGGTATGGCATTTGTTCCTTTTGCCAGGGAGTTTCCTATGGCCCTAAGCTTTTTTCCCAGCCTATTGTTGAGGACAAGGGGTGAGATTCTCTCTTCTGTAACTGCTCCTCAGGTGAAATTAGGATGTTGTTTTGGGGGCCCAGGACGGCTGGACTGTTAGTCAAAGGCTGAGAGGGGATTCATGCAATGGTGCTTTCATCAGAATCATCTGGTTTCCTGACCTAGATAGAGACAGGAAGCAATCACATTAGCTGGCTCACTGGCTCATATCAGCTCTTAGCAAGTCCAGTCTATCCAGGACTACCTGGGGCTGGTGTAGTGTAGATTGCTTTTAGAGCAGAAGTAGCCTGATGCTGATTCCTACGTAGTCCCTATCTTTTGAATAGAAATCTGTAGTACCCAATGAGGTTGACATTAGCTGAAATACCCAACAGAGGGGAGATAGAACCTCAAGAGACCAGCTCCAGTAGACAGGCATGTCGTCCAGTTGAGGAAAGAGGCCACCTACCCATCTCAAAACTTTTAACCCAGAATTATTCCTGTCTAAAGGAAATGCAGGGACAAAAATTGGAGCAGAAACTGAAGGAAAGGCCATCCAGAGACTGCCCCACCTTAGGATTCATCCCATCTGCAGACACCAAACCCTGACACCATTGCTGATGGCAAGAGCTCCCAGACAGGAGCCTAGTATGGCTGTCCTCTGAGAGGCTCCACCAGCATCTAAAACAGATGCAGATACTCACAGCCAGCCATCAGACTGAGCCCAGGGATCCCAATGAAAGAGTTAGGGGAAGGACTGAAGGAGCTGAAGGGGGTTGCAACCCCATAGGAAGAGCAACAATACAACTAACTGGACCCCCCCAAAGCTTTCAGTGACTAAACCACTGTACTGGTTGGTTTTGTGTGTCAACTCAACACAAGCTGGCCTTATCACAGAGAAAGGAGCCTCCCTCGAGGAAATGCCTCCATCCAGCTGTAAGGCATTTTCTCAATTAGTGATCAAGGGTAGGAGGGCCCATTGTGGGTGGTGCCATCCCTGGGCTGGTAGTCTTTTATAAAAGAGCAAGTTGAGCAAGCCAGGGGAAGCAAGCCAGTAAGTATCATCCCTCCATAGCCTCTGCATCAGCTCCTGCTTCCTGACTTGCTTGAGTTCCAGTCCTGACTTCCTTTGGTGATGAACAGCAATGTGGAAGTGTAAGCTGAATAAACCCTTTCCTCCCCAACTTGCTTTTTGGTCATGATGTTTGTGCAGGAATAGAAACCCTAATTAAGACAACCACCATCCAAAGAATACTCATGGATGGATCCATGGCTCCAGCTCCATATGTAGCAGAAAATAGCCTTATCTGGCATCAATAGGAGGGGAGGCCCTTTTTACTGTGGAGGCTTGTTGCCTCAGTGTAGGGGATGCTAGAGGGGTGAGGCAACAAGCCTCCATGCTAGTGGTTGGGTGGGTAGGGGAGTACCCGCTTAGAGAATGTGATGGGAGTTTGTGAGTGGGAGATCAGGAAGAGGGACAACATTTGAAGTATAAGTAAATAAAATAACCAATTAATAAAAAGAAAGAAAGAAAGAAATTTGCCAGGACAGATAGAGACCAGGGATGGAAGTCAAAGATAAGGAACTTAAATGAGAATCTACCATTTGGCGCTTCCCTCTCAGGACTAGACAACAGACTGGGATCTTAATCTGTTAACTGACTTGTCAAGAGTTCTTATCTGGAATCCGTTTGACCAGTGGCAGGTGGATCCAAGTTGCAACTCCGTGAAGCTTACATGACTTTTATTAACACATTCTAGTTACAAAGAGATCAGAATTCTAAGAGTACAATCATACCTTTTAGTCATAGCAAAAGCTTGGGAACTCAAAATAATTTAGTTTGGGTTAAAAACATTAACATTCTTTGTCCACAGGTCTGAATAGAGACGTTTTCAACATGATGAAAATTTATTTTAAGTATTAGGACTCCAGTGATTAATATGTTAAAATGCTAATTTTTGACGTCTTAATTACCAAGACTTGATTGATTCCTGAAAGCAGCCATTGCAAAGCAAGTTCCTCTAAATAGAGAAATAGTAAAAAGTTACACTGAGTCCTGATTTGTGTGTGTATTTTTCTGATCAGGAGACCTAATACCTCTTGAAGAAGCAAGGCCTGATTTTCACGTATGAAATGCACTCACCAGGCATCTGCCATTCAATGCATGCAGCTAAAGTCAGCCATCAACACTACCAGAGATCTGAAAAGGGTAAATTTGAACATAAGTGTAGCCCAAATGGCCTTGGTATTGATTAAAATGACAGACTTGCCTGCTTCCTGGACGATTACCCAGGCTCCTTCTAGGCAATCTCAGTAATCTCTATGGAGAGACTGGCTTCAGCCTTCAGCAGTCCCATGGGATAGCATTAGCTGTGTGATTGTCACACAGGGCAGCATCAGCCTTCAGCTGCCAGACCCAGGAGATCAGAGAGACTGTCCTGTGGTGAGGAACCTGAGATACCATGGTCTACCTTACAAATTGCATTTTTAAATTGAAGCTTTCCATAGGGAGACTGGGAATTTTATAAAACCATAAATATAATTCATAGAGAGGTTGAGAACCTTGTTTTCTTAATAATTCATCACTGTCACAGAATATAACTTTCTTGTATGACTCAGTTTATACAAACATCTAAAGCTTAATAAAGCCGGCACCCACTTTGTGCTGGTGGATAGAGGCCTTGCTATTTCCTCAAACTCCGGTATCCAGAGGCACCTACTCAGATGCACCTAGCAACTCTTGAACCTGTCTCTTAGTCTTTGGAGTTGGGATCTAAAGGATGGCAGAAATCCTACTCTGATGTAGGTTCCTTTTGCCTTCTCTCCACTGTTAGCCAAGATGAGTGGCCTCTGGTATACAACATTGGGCTTTCTTCAGAGGAAGGTCTCAGCTATGTTGTAGGGGGCTGTGAGTAGCAGTTACTCAGTGGTCTTTTTCAGGCAGCAGGTTATGGCCTGCCTACCATTTGCCTCAGGGGAATCATCTTTTTGTTGTCATCATCGGACAAGATGGTAGCAAGACTGATGGCAATGGATTTCTAAAATCGGACTGAAGGGTGGTCCAGGAGTAGGGCCTGGTATTCAGTCCCTGATATTCAGTCCCACAGGCATTAGACAGTCGGCATCTCCTAGTGGTAAGAAGTCCTCTTTCTCTATAGATCACTCCATGGGCATGTGTGGTAGTAAGAGCATAGCTACTGTTCATGTATATGGTGGTGGTGTTAAATCTTTGAGACAATATGATCTATGTAAGTTGCCTCTTGTAACCTTCCTCTGGCTCTCTCTATTTAAAAGCAAAGATGGGCAAGGGCTCCCTCTGGTAGTGTAAGCCACAAGTTAAACCAGATATTGATTGGCTATTCCCACAAGTTCTGTGCCACCTTTGCACTAATATGTTTATGGGTAGTACAGATCGCAGGTCAAAGGTTTGGTGGCTGGGTTGGTGTTCACATTTCTCTTTCAGTAGTCCACAGAGTAACTTCCTGTACCACAGAGACTACATCATAGGGGTGGAGGCTCCATGTAGGCACCAGTTCAAGTTCTCAATATTCAATGAGTTGCATAGATGTTGTCCTAGGTGATGGGACCCTGCTGTCAGTGTTTGGAGAGCCACCTTTGGTCTTAGCATCAGGCTGGGTTGCTTGGGGATTTCTGTGGGATCCCCTTGGCTAACACCTCAATTGAAGGCAACTGGGTCCCAACACTGGCAGCCTTGCGTGGTTGTAAGAGAAGGCTGCTTGAGACTCTGGATCCCCCATTACTAGGAGTCTTCATTAGGGTCACCTTTATAGAATGTACTGCACTAGGTTTCCACACCTCCCCTCTGAAATAACCCCCAATTCCAGCTGTCTCCCCCAGCATTCTCTTCCTCCATCCCATCTTTCCCCTTAACCTGCAGGCTCCCATTCCCACCTGCCTCCAGTTCACACACACAAAAATCTATTTTATTTCTCTCTCTTAGAGAGATCCATGTATCCCCTAGACCCTTCCTTTTTACTTGACCTGTCTGAGTCTATAGATTGTAGCTTGGAAATCATTTACTCAATGGCTAATATCCACTTAGAAGTGAATACATGACAATTTTGTCTTTCTGGGTCTGGGTTACCTTACTCAGGGTGATTATTTCTAGTTGACCAATTTGCCTGGAAATTTCATGTTTTTGTTGTTGTTGTTTTTTGTTTTTTTTTTTTTTAATAGCTGAGTAATACTCCAGATTGTAAATGTACCACATTATCTTTTTTCATTCTTCAGTTGAGGGACTTGTAGGCTGTTTCCAGTTTCTGGATATCATGAATAAAGCCTCTATGATCATGGTTGGACAAGTATCCTTGTGGAAGGATAGAGCATTCTCTGGGTATCTGCCCAGGAATGGTATGCATAGCTGGGCCTTGATTAAGGAACCACCATATGAATTTCTATAATGGCTGTACAAGTTTGCAATCCCACCAGCAACAAAGGGTTCTTGCTCCACATCCTTCCCAGCATAGGCTGACCCTTGTGCTATTGATCTTAGCCATTCTGACAGGAGTGAGATGGAATCTCAAGGTAGTTTTGACTCCCCTTTCCCTGATGGTTAAGGATGTTGGGCATTTCTTTAAGTGTTTCTCAGGTATTTGAGTTCCCTCTATTTAAAATTCTGTTTAGATCTGATCTTCATTTTTAAAAATTATTATTACATTTATTTATTTTACAATCCAGTATCAGCCCTTCCTCTCCTCTCAGTACCCCTCACGCAAGCCCTCCACCCATTTCATCTTTCTTTTCTCTTTTGAGAAGGGAAGGCCCCCTCTTATAGGGGGACCTAGGCCCCCCTACACGCTATACATCAAGTTTCTGCAGGACTAGTCACATCCTCTTCCACTGAGGCCAGACAAGGAGGTCCATTTGGGGATGCAGGATCCACAGGCAGGCAAGCAACAGGCTCAAGGATAGCCCCTGCTCCAGTTGTTGGAGGACCTGCATGAAGACTAAGCTGCACATCTGCTGCATATGTGCAGGGGGCCTAGGTCTAGACCATGCTTGCCCTTTGGTTGGTGATTCAGTCTCTGGGAGTCCCTAAGGGTCAAGATTAGTTGAATCTGTTGGTCTTTCTGAGGAGTCCCTGTCCTCTTCTGGTCCCCCAATCCTTCTTACTACTCTTTCATAAGACTCCTAAGCTCCATCTGCCCTCCATTTTAAGTGGGACGATTGGATATTTTGATATCTAGTTTCTTGAGTTCTTTATTTTTTTAAAGAATTGTTTATTTACTAACCCTGGGGCATATTGGATACACAACCAATTTTAAATTTACATCCCTTAATTCAATTCTGGAGTATTTACACACACACACACACACACACACACACACACACACACACACACACACACACAATTGGCACGCAACAGCTACCCTATGGTAAATGAGTCACCTTACCAATAAACTGTTGCAAGGATATCATTGAAGGTTGAAAAATTATTTGTCCTGAACATGAAAACCTATAGCAAATTTAAATTCAGTTTACAAAACTTGTTACTTGTAGTTTTCCCCTTGAAAGATCCAAAAAAGAAAAATAAAATATTCAGGTAACTAACAGATATCAATCACCATATAATCCTGGACCACCCACACCCAAAGCAGAGCACATTTTATTAAACCCATTATCAGAGAGACAGTCTCTTCATTTTATATAAACAAAACTGACATGTGCCAAAAAAGGAAGACCCCAGAAGACAAACAAACCCTAGTGCTGACATTGAAGACCAGGGCCCAAAGGCCACTGACTAAAGACAACAGAAGCTGCCTATCACTGCAAGCAATCCCAGAGGCTTAGCTCTTTGGCTTGAGAAGTACAGGCTTCCACATGAGGAACTCGAACTTCCTACGTGCCAACAATGGACATACTATGCAGCACACAGGAGACAGCAGTATTGTTCCGACACCTGGGTCAATTCAATTAGAGGTGATTCAGTTCTAAGGTTCAATATAAAACTTTAGGGGAAGTATTGCGATGAGTCTGTAAATCAAACTCAGGAGACAGTACGAGTGCTCACCCTGGTGATATGCCCCATCAGGTCTCTCTGCCCTGAGGCAGGGCCACAGGGGGCAAGATTCAGATGCCTGTTGCTAGAATAACTCAACAAAATGAACCTCTGATAATGAACCAAGCCGAGGGACTCCTAGAATGCAGTCAATTAACAGATATTGTCAGGCTGTGGGCTACTTCCTGGATAATATGCATTTTATTATGAAAACCAGAGGTAAAGCCATAATAAAGACCATAGTCCCATACAGCATTAACAGCGTCTGTATTCTTGGAAGGACCTGAATAATGAAGTGACATTCAAGTAAGAATTCTAGGCCAATCAAATGTCAAATGTTCACTCTAACTTTCCTAAACAGGTTTTCCCCAACACCTACTAATCACAAAGAAATATAAGTCATGTATGCTCAGAAAATAAAAATGTATAAACTAATGACATTATTATGACCAAGGTGTTTGTAAATCATGAATTTGGGATCAACAGGAAAAGGCCCTTTAAAAAACCCTTTGGACTTGAAAAAAAAATCTCTTCAGGCAATAGATCTGTCCCAATGTCACGGCAACTAGAACAAGAGCTTCAAAGAAGGACCAAAGGACCACTTTGCTGTTTGTGTTGTCGCTGATGGCTTTGTGAATTCTCTCCCGGACTTCCTTGTACTCCTGTTCGTGCTTAATGGTGGTCATTGCCACTGTCAACTCATTAATCACTTCTAGCTTGTTCTGATGAGCTTCTGTCTCCATGTCTTGTCCTTTGGGAGCCTCCCCTATGTCAATGGTGAGCATACTATCTTTGGAGTCATAGTGGACATCCTATGCAGAACTCGTCTGTACTATTCATGTGGGCTGGGAATTGTACTTCCTGCTGGACTCTTGCTCTCCTTTATAGATTCCTTTATTATCTGGTCCTGTGATCTCCATGTCGATGCTCAGGAAGCTGCTGTTTGCCACCTCGGAGATGAGGTCCATCTTGGTGCCTGGGGTGACCTGCTTGAAGAAGCACTGCTCAGGATATGCATTGATGCTGATGAAATAGCCCAGGGCCCTGGCCAGTAACACCAGCAGCTCTATGAGCTTCACCATGGTGCAGCATGGGCTGAAACCCGGACTTGGACTGCGGCCTGCAAAGCAACAGCCACCACTGCTGTCACCTCAGCCCCCTCTTGAGTTTTTTCTATATTTTGGAATATAGAATATATTTCTATATTAGTCCTCTATCAGACCTTGGTACACTGAAGAAACCTTTCCCCACTTGCTTCTGCCAGGTGCTTTGTTGTGGGGAGCCAGGCAGATATCATCCTTGCAGCCATCTTGAGCCATATACCCTAAAAACAGACTTGATTACATCAGCCTACAACAGCTGAGCACACTCTGATAACATCTTGCTTTAGATACCCAGGATTTTCCCTTGGGTGTGTGAGACTTAAAGGTGTGATTTAGAGCTGAGACTTAAGCTGTGATTAAGAGACAAGACCTAAAGGCATGACTTTAAAGGCTTGACTTAAAGGCATGGCTTAGAAGTGAGACATATAAAAGGCGAGAGGCAGACAGAAGAGTAGAGTACAACTTGGAGTTAGTTAGTTAGTAGACATTAGGCACTTAGCACTTGGAGAAAGAACTTGGAGGCACTAGGGACTAGGAACTCAAGACTGGTAACTTAGACTAGGAAGAGAGACTGACGAATAAACGGGATTGAATCACACTCTGTCTGGTCTCCATTCTTCGAAGAATGAGTCAGGACCTATAGAGAAATAATTACAGGTGGTTGAGTGCCTGTTATACATGCTGGGTACTGAACTCAGGTTATATGCAAGAGCAGTAAGCACTTTTAACCACTGAGCCAGTGCTCCAGTCCCTAAGTGGGTTAAAGTCAGTGAGAAAAGTTAGTAAATACTGTCTTATTCATTTCAATGGAACTGAATCTGAGTAAGTTATTTATTTACTTATCTGGTGTGTGTGTGTGTGTTTCTGTGTGCATGCTGGTGGGGAAGTCACAAGACAGTCCATGAGACTCACTTCTCTCCTTCTACTATGTGGTTTTGGGGGACTGAACTTAGGTCATCAGGCTTGGCAGCAAGCACCTTTAACCACTCAAGCATCCTGCTAGCTCAAGCTCAGAAAAATATTACCGCCTCTTGTACCTTGTACATAGTCGTAGCCAAAAAGGAGAACATTTGGTCTGTTCCATGACAAAGCTGATGAAGGCAGCTTAGCAAGCACTATAAATGGTCACACTTATGAATACATGGCACTAGATATGATCAACCTTTATTATTCATAAAAAATGAACTTTCTAAAACTTTAGTAAATTTCCACTTTAGTTCTGTTTTGAAGTGTTGGTACCACTGAAGTAACACTTTTCTTCTTTGAATCTTTTCTTGTAAGATTATAGTCTTCTCCTTTTCTAAAATAGCAGGAAGCTCCTTCCAGTTCTTGATGAAGATGAAGGGGGCTCCCATGGCCTTGAGTAACTGCAGAGGAGCGCTGTGCTGACTGGACGTGTTTCCACAGTGGCCAGCTGTCATCACATCTTCTACCACGGGAACCGAGCCAAAGGAGCAGGCCTCATAGATCCTGTAACATTCTGTGTTCACTCCTACAGGGCACAGTGTGAGGTCACTGTGAAGCAAAGCATCTTGGTAATTCTTAAGGCTTTCATTTGTCTCCTGAGGCTGCCACCTAGAAAGTTAAACAAGCAAAGAAATTCACGTAGGGTTTTACTTTCTATGGAATCTTTTTTTTTTTTTTTTGAAGGAAATCTTTTAATGTCAATTATCAAAATTGTGAACACATTATAGAGATGATAAATATGAGAGACACTGAAAATTGTTGGACCAAATACATTTCTTAAAACTTTTTAAGATTTTGGGATGTGGATATAGCCTAGGTGGCAGCACTAAGACCTAGTATTGATCACCATCTATCCATTAAACTGGGTATGTGATTCTGTAATTGTAGAAGTTGCAACAAGAACCTACTATTCCTCTTTCCTCTTCTAGGCCATTCTCATCCATCACTCACACCATCCCCTCTTGCCCTAGGACCTTTGACTTTGCTCCTCCCCCTGCATGGACATTGCTGACTCCTGCACCCTCTTCAGGCCTGTCTACCCACAGCATGTCTGCATGGCATTCTTCTGCTTAATTCTTTTCTTGCATGGTATTATCATCTGGCACACACTATGTTTTATTTGTTTCCTCCTGCAACAAACACTTCAGTGCACAGCCTTTGTCCTGCATCCCTGCCCCCAACTGTCGACACTATTATGAGTAAAACGGTTTCTGGCACATGATAGTTGTTTGGTATGTTGAGGAAATGAATTTAATATAATTACATTAATAGCAGTGACATCCATCTAGATGGCAATTTCTGTTACCATTAAAGAATACATTTCTAGATCTAGAAGCTTAAATGAAGTTACCAGAGATTATTTGGAAACTATTTTGTATACAAGGTGACACTCAGATTTGGGGACACACAAACACAGAACTTACTGTTCTCTTGCAGAAACCCAACAAAGTTTATCATTTCCATCTTGTTTCAAAATGTTCATTAGTGCTTGTCTTGATGAGTTTTCATAGATAGTCCCTAAGAAGTTACATATGTAGGGCCTTTCATCATGCAGCATGGACCAGGTGGCTTCCACCACAGGAAACTGTCTATATCTATAAAAACAAGTAATCAATAACTACACGGTAGGACTGCTTTACAGATTGGCTTGTTAGGTTATATATATTAAGGAGACTTAAAATATGGTTTCTGAACACACTGTACAACACAGGATATATAATCATATTTGCACATTAAAAGGAAAATGTACTGTTATAGTCATAAGCTCTGAAAAATTAATTCCAAGAAAATTTCAAATATACTAAGACAATAAACAAATAAAACGTGTGTTACTCTACAAAGGGTTGACTACAAGTGACCCATTCCATAGGCACTAGGCAATGATTTGAATAAAAATGTGTGCCTGAAATCTATGCTCTACATGACATCATTATGACATTTTGCATCAAATAACTTGGTACTAGAACAGTCTCGTATGTGCTGTGCTTAATAACATCCCCGGGCTCTACCCATTTGATGACACTTGTTACAATTTCCTCTCTTTAGTTGAGACAATCAAAAAGTTTCCAGATGCTACTGAATGTCTCCTCATTGGGAATAGGATGAATATGGCAATACCAGAATCACTGTATTTCTATCTTCTATTATATGAATAGGTGTGTCATACAGTTTGGAAAAAGTGAAGGTATTTCTACAAATATAGGCTCTTCTCAAGGAATAGATGTTTCTGAAGGTTGTAGGTTGAATGTAATTAAACTGTAATTGTAAACTGAAGACTGGTCCTAGTCCAAACTTACTGAGCTGGAATGTTGTACATTTAGGCGTGGGAATGTGTGTCATTTTTCTAGTGACATCTGTGTAGCTAACTAGGAAAAAAGCATGGTAAATAGTGACATAATAGTGCATCTCTGATTCAGTTCTATCAGTGAGATGATTCATTTATTCAACAAATAATTGAGTACCTACAGTGGATAAACACCCTTTTGAAATTTATTTTTCATTTATGTATATATTGGTATGCCTGCTTATCTCCATGTGAAGCCATATGCCCAGAAAGTTCAGAAAAGGGTGTCGGAACCCTTGGGACTATAATCACATATGGCTGTGAGCCACACCATATGGGTGGTGGGAATTGAACCCAAGTTCCCTGAAAGAGCATCAAGTGTTCTTAACACTGGGCCATCTCTATAGCCTTTCATGAACTATTTTAAAGTAGGGAAGAAAATTCCCACTTTCAGAAAGCTTACATACTAGTCAGAGCCTATCTGGAAGCTTAAAAATCTATCTATAGAAAGCTTAAAACATGTTTTCCATCTTTTAAAAGCTGGTGGGTGATTATATATTGAGGACCCTAAACTATCACTTAATTAACCTTTGCTTTTACAACAGGAAGGATTTACATCAATCAGCCAACTACAACCCTAAAGGTAAGTATATACTTTCAGCAGCAGCAATAACAAACCAGTCACTATTGTCACTGAGACATGAGGCCATATTCTCTTTGACTGTAGGAAAGATTGCCCCTGGCCTCATCATCTGTGAGTTTATCACCATTTAAAACACCATCAACCTGGTTCAGAACATTAGATCGTAAGAGTCTAGGGATCCATTATCTTATTTTGTACTTACGTCGCTACGCCTAAAGGCCACTGGAGAACGTCTGCACCATTAATCCAGGGACTGTCATATGTTATAAAAAGCAGGTCCACAAAGCCTCCACTTCTTCTGAGGAACTGCATGATCCAGTCATTTTCACAGTGTTCATTTCCAAGCAAGACAACAGCCAGATGCTGCAGTTTTTGGGTTTGTATTAAATTCTGTGCATAAAGTAACCACTGAGTGGCATGGACGATCTTTGCTTTTTCTCTTCCATTTAAAACAAGAACCACATTGTCCACATCTATGGAGAAGGACCCAGGAGCTACAGCTGGGCCAGTGAGGAAGCTGTAGAAAACAACACACCACAGAGAGAAACAAAACTGAACAAAGAAAAATTTCAGTAACTTTAAATAAAATCCAGAATAAGATTTATTTAATATTTTCTTTAGAAATGCAATTTGTATAATGCAAGTTCTTCTGAGTAAGACTGAGACAGACCTATAAACTAATAGAAAGCTTTGGGTGTAGAAATTCAACTGGCTTATGAGAAAGGAATACCTGGGCCTCTCATTTCCTCACTGAAGGCAAGGAATCAAAAACCAATGTAAAGGAAAGCATCAAGCTTCAGGAGATTCTTAACATATAATTAAAAGGACTTGTATGCAAGTTTGTGTGCCCATGCGTGCATGCATGTATGCATACCAACTGTGCGTATGGATGCCGAGGACACTTTGCAGAGAGTGGTTCTCCCCTTCCAACTTGAAGGTCTTGGGGTTGAATTCAGGTGTCTGCCTTGGGAGCAACCACTTTTAACTCATCTTGCCAGTCCTTAAAGTATGACTTTATATAAATATAAAAGTACATATTGAAAAAATACTTATATACCTTCTATTAGCAGAAATGAAAAAAATTGAGCAAGAATATACACTGAATTCATAAGAGCAAGTCTCTTTGAGGAATGATGAATAAAAGGTCTAGGAAACAAAGAAAGGCCTTTTTTTTTTTTTTTTGTATTGGAAGCCATTCTTTTAAGTGGAAAGTTAAATATAAAGAATTTATGGCAGCTAAAATATGTTAAGTATGAGTACTTAAGAAATGGGAGTATGTCGTATTTCTTTGTTTGAAATATATTTTTAATACTTTCAGAAAAGGAATAGACATGCTTTAGAACTTAGACTGTCATATGCTGCCCCAATCACTGCCACCAAAGTATTCTGAAGTCTGTTAATCAAGGTACAAAGGAACAGTGAGCATGGACAACTGCTTTGACAGGACTGATGTGGGTAAGGCGGAGATGAGTGCAGGTGGAGAACAAAGGAACGAGAGGCGGTGCCTGACAGCACAGTGATAAAGACAGAACTTGCAGATGTGGGAATGGACACAGACTAGGGATGATCACCTCAGAGAGCGCAGGATGAGGGAAGGCTCTGACAGAGAACGGGCAAAACTGTCTGAGCATTTAGTCAGGGGAGATAATTATGAATCTCCACACTTTCCCTTGAACTGCTGATCCTACTTCTGAGTGCTGGAAATAAAAACATATGCCACCACTACCTGCCTACGTGGTGTTGGGAACCAAGCCCCGAGTCTGTGCAGGTTAGGGAAAGCCTTCTACTAACTGAGCTGCAGTTCTAGCCCCTTGCTACTGCATTTAAAACATGAAAGTATGAAAATTGTTGAATTTTCCTACTACATATTATTATATATGACTTAGTATAATATACAGAATGAGTGCTATGCTTTAGTCAACTAAGGTTGTCTTTGAAAATCAATGCACTGAAGACTAATTGTACCTAAAGAGCTCATGTGCAGAATTCTTAAAGGTAGTTTGTTCTTGTACATTTCTTTGTACATTTTCTATTGCTTGCCTTAACTGAAAAACATCTTCAGAGAAAAACTAAATACTTTAGTATAGAGAACCCAGAGAAATCATTTAAATCCTGAATGACTGTGCAAACCATGTATTTTTGGAACTCAATTAAGTTAGTACCTATATAATTTCACTGAGCTTGCAATTCCCTAAGTTTGTTAACTTTTGGATCCATTATATACTACTTTTCATTACTTAATAAGGTGTTTTAAGGATCTGTTACAGTGCTCAAATACAAAGTTCTCTAAGAGGAAATAGCACTTTTTTTTGTTTTGTTTTGTTTTGTTTTTTTTCAAGACAGGGCTTCTCTGTGTAGTCCTGGCTGTCCTGGAACTCACTCTGTAGACCAGGCTGGCCTGGAACTCAGAAATCCGCCTGCCTCTGCCTCCCAAGTGCTGGGATTAAAGGCGTGTGCCACCACTGCCCGGCCAATAGCACTTTTTTTTTAATGATAACGAAATCTTGCATAAAAATTTCAGAAAGGTAAACTGGGGCTTAGCCACTCTTGATGGGAGTTAACAGTGTTTACTTTAATCCCTTTTCTATCACTGTGGTAACACCAAGGTATTCTTAAGGACTAAATAGAAGGACTTATGGACTTCTTGGCTTAAGGACTCTATGACTTTGTAGGAATCTTTAGGAAACTTATATATAATGATGTAGAACTATTATTAGCTTAAGTCTACTGACATGTTTGCTGTATAGATAGCAATTTATGCACATAATAGATATATTTTCTCTCTCTCTGACTAGCAATTGAATCCAAAGTGTTACCCATTCTAGGACAGCATTCCTACCACAAAGGCCCATGTCCAGCCACACATTTCCTTTCAGACAGTGAAACCTAAGTACTGTAAAGTTTGGGAGTATACAGATGACCTACAATGAGATTATAGCAATGAGTATAAACACCCAAACAGGTATTTATACCTTCCAAGTAGGATTCCGTTGAGAGATTTATACAGTCAGGGGTTAGGGAGGCAGCTTATTTGGTAAACTGCTTGCTTGCATGCATAAAGACCTAAGTTCAATTCTTGAACTAATTTAAAAAGGTGGTCATGGTGTTAGGGACAGGCAGATTCCTGGTGCTCACTGTCCAGCCAGCCTAGTCTGATAATTAAATTTCTATAAGACCTTTTTTTTTTTTTTTTTCAAAAAAAAAAAAAAAAAATACTGGCAACTGGTGGCTTTTTAGACACGCACACACACAGACACAGAAAGAAAGACAGAGACAGCTGAGAGTGTGCATGTGCATGTATGGAGACGAAGGGAAAAGTGGTGGACTTGGACAGAGAAGGAACCGGAGGGCAGAGAATGTGGGTTGGTTTGCATCCAAACACGCTCTACTCATGTAGTAACATTAAATAAAATATCGACCTGAAAACAAACAGGGTTACAGCTGCTAATGAAGACAGCCCAAGGCTGACCTGTCCTCCACTTGGAAGCCCCCTCCGCCCAGGGAACATGGACATGGAAACAAAGGTGAGTCAATAACACTGCGAAGCATCTGCAATTTATAATGGAAGCAGCAGTGAAGATTCATATGAAACTGAGGTTAAATGCAGCTTTTCCTCTCTTGGCTTCTCTGGAGAAGAAATGGATTCGTACTATACACTAGGATCTCTGCTTGATAGCCCACCCCACAACAACAAAATTGTCACAGGAGATAAACATGTAAAAACAACTCTTTATTTCAGTAAAAAGACAAATGCAAACAGTACTTTCTTTTTTTTTTTTTTTAAACAGTACTTTCATGACAAAACTATAGCTTTTCTAATTTAAACCATCTTAATTCTATTTAGAAATTAAGAAATCATACAGTGATAGGTAAGTTAAATGAAAGTAAAATACCTAAGAGCCTTGACATTGCATGGGTTTTACAGACTCTAAAAATCAAAACAGAAACCGTTCTAAATCTTGCAAATATAAATAATGAAAAACTATATCATTAAATAAATCATAGTAGATAGGACATAAAATGTCATAAAAAAAGTTGAATTCTACCTGAATATTTCCAAGTTCACATAACTATTCATGAAAAAAAAATCATAAACGTAATGTTTGTTCACAGGTTAGTGCTCCAAGGCACAGAACATTCCATATTCATTTACAGTCACGTGGACAAGATGTGGACCATGAAGCTTTCCGTATCACCAGCTAAAAACAAAACAGAAATAAGACTCCAAAATTTATTTTACAGACCTGTAATTTTTTTCCCAGCATTGGGGACTGACTCAATGACCTTGAACATGTCAGGCAAGTACTCTACCACTGAGGTCCACTGCCAGCTCTCCTTCAAAGTTATTCTGTAATGTCCAATTTATTAAGAGAATGTTTAATGCAGCTTGAGCTATGAACACGTATTTCCAGGGTTTCTGTATTTTTCCCAAGCTGAAGGGGAAATGACTTGTAACAGTGCATTTTCCTCTAGTACTTACATAAGCCATCACATAGCAATACAAGGTTAATGTTACCAACAAGTACCTGTAATGTGTTCTTCCTACAGCTGTCTGTCCTTCCCTCCACTGTGAAGTCACATCGGTAGGATCGAGAGTGCCTTCAAAAATATGTTCCCAGAGATACAGACCTGGTAATCATAGAGCAAAGTTAGAAACATCTGCTGTTTTTATCCACTTCAGTATGTCAAAAATACGTACGTTTTGTTTTTTTCTACTTTGATTATGAGCCTAGAAGTTTCCTGCCATGGTCTGCTTGTAGGTCGTGCTACCAAGACAAACCCAAATCCTCAATATGGCAGATAACTGTACAAGGGTCAGACTTCAGTGGTTGTAGGTGTTAAAGTGGATTGTGGTGAAGACAACAGAATATTTTATTTACACTAGGGAATCACTGTTACTGAACCCTTACTGTATAGTACACATTTTGGAAGCAAAATGTGTACTATAAACTAAAGTATCATCATTATTAGAATTAATGTAATATAACTGGAGAGACTAAACATTTTGGTCTGAAGCCAGAGCTCACCAATATATTCAAACATTCAGTATGTCATAAGGCCATTACCTCCCCATGTGATCAGATATCCTTGATTATATAATCCCCTCTGCAGACAATTGACACCTCATCCTATCTCCGCAGGACACCCATGATGCTTTGGTTTGGTTTCATTTGAATGAAAGCTTTCAGGATGGACCACCAGATCAGCAGTACCCACAAGGTAATATTAATATGAAGCCATACAAAACTTTTGAGAACCTTGTGTCAGTTACACTGGAAGATGTATTTTGTTCTGATTCCATCATGCCATGTTATCAATCACCCTAACAAACTGGGCAGTCAGATAAAGTTTCCAAATGTGTCAGGCTGAATAACCCTGCCCCCTTTACTTCTCTATGTTATATCTTAATCTTTAGACCCTGTGACTATTACCTTACATGGTGGAAGTGTCTCATCGTGACTAAGGTGCTGAGATGGGGAGCCTTCCAGAGACATGTGACTCTCCTGCCTTGAGAAAGGCGGAGGTAAAGTTGTAATGCATTGACACTTTGTTATAGCAGCCGTAGAAAACTGTGAGGTATGGGGCAGAACATGGTACCTGGAAGTGAGGTGATACCGTCGTAGCTAATAGTTAAAAATGAGGAGGTAGCTTTGAAATTGGGAAATGGGGGTGGCTGGAAGGGTTCTTAAGAGTATGGTTTTTAAACAAAGTCTACAATTGGGTTACCTTAAACCCACTGCAGAAGCAAATCTCACAGTCTATTTCATGAGGAAGACTCAGGAAAGAGGAACACAGTAGAGAAAACCTATACTGTCTTAAGGACACACAGACTATCATAAAACTGACTTCATTAAACAGTGAAATATACACTAGAAAGTTCAATACCAGCACAGTACACATTTCACACACTTTGCATGCTTTTCCTCTTTACAGTAACTTACCAATGGCAGCTTTGCCCCAGATTTGCACACTATGCTGTATTTTTTCTTTCGTGGATTTGTTTACGATTTGCAGGCTCGTTTTAATTCTGTGTTCTTGCTCGGCTTTTTCATCTCCTTCCCATGGATTCCATTCTTCACTCTCCAAAGCAGACTGCTCTGTTTTAAAGAGAGTGACTGCGTTTACCAGTGAGGACTAACTGCAGATAAAAAGTCAAGTCATTTGAATGAGATGCTAATTTCATCTTATCTTCAGGTTTCAGAGACAAACAATAGAATTTGAGGCATATGACTGAAAAAAAAGAAAATGAGCCAACATTTTTTTTAACTGAACCATCTCTGTCAAAGATTTTAAAAAATTTAACACTAGATAAGAGAAGTATGTCCTCTCCCATAAACCTTTAGAACCTGCAAAACATATATCAAGTCACGTGCTTTAGTTCTGGAGTTGTTTTCTGGTTTTATAAAAGTGACCTATTAAGTAGGTGAATCTTTAGCACACTGTCTCCACCAATTTCATATACAACTGTGCAAAAAAAAAAGAAATCTGTGCAGGGGAGTAGAAATTCCAAGGAATTTTGCAATTCCAAAACAAGTCACAAATACCAGAGGGGGCTCGCTGCTGTAAATATAAATCAGGGCCTTCCGAAGTCACGTGGTTAGAAAGGACCGTGCTTAATTTGGGACCCGACGCTTTCAACTCAGCCCGCAGCATTTCTACAGCTCGCCGGCCTCTGAGGCATGCCGAGGGTCCCCACGTTTTAAAGGCCTGCGTGCACGCCGCCAGCCCCGGGTGACCGCGGTTGCAGGAAGCTCGCCCAGGGTGAGCAGAGCCACCGAGCCGAGCCCAGAGCTGGCTCCCGCCCGGGGCTGAGGATCCCGAGCCCGGGACCGAGGCCCGCGTGGCTCGTCTGCGCGGCACACGGCAGGGCCGCTAGGCCGCTGCCCCGTCCTGCCCGCGTCCTACCTCGGCCGCGCCTCTCCTTCCCCTGCGCCGCCGCCTTCCTGGAGCCCCGAGAGGTCGCGCCGGGCGGCCGGCGGCGGCGCCCGAAGAAGACGTGGTAGGCGGCGTAGATGGAGAAGAGGCAGTACAGGGCGACGAGGAGCGAGCACAGCCGGGTCCGCGTCAGCCGCATCCCACCGCGGCTTCCCGGCCCCGCGTCCTCGCCTCCGCCTTAGGCGTGAGGAGAAGCCCCGGCCCGGGTCTGCAGCCCTCCTTGCCGGCTGAGCCCAGACTGGGTCCTCAGAGCTCTGTCCCCGCCCTCCGCTCCTTCGGCCCGCCCATCCTTAAAACAGCCCGCCCACCCGACAGCTGTGAAACACAGGCCTCATCCTGGGGCCGCAGACCTCAGACCCCGCCTCCTAACAGCCAGCCTCTCTCAGACCGCGCCTCCCTAGCCGCACTCAGGCTCCGCCTCCTCACCTTCCCCGCACTCAGGCCCCGCCTCTTCACTCTCAGCCACACTCAGGCTCCGCCTCCTCACCTTCCCCGCACTCAGGCCCCGCCTCTTCACTCTCAGCCACACTCAGGCCCCGCCTCCCCACCCTAAGCCACACTCAGGCCCCGCCTCTTCACTCTCAGCCACACTCAGGCCCCGCCTCTTCACTCTCAGCCACACTCAGGCCCCGCCTCCTCACCGTCCCCGCACTCAGGCCCCGCCTCTTCACACTCAGCCGCACTCAGGCCCCGCCTTCTCACCCTCAGCCCCACTCAGGATCCGCCTCTTCACCCTCTGCGCCACTCAGGCCCCGCCTCTTCACCCTCAGCCCCACTCAGGCCCCGCCTCCCCACCCTCAGCCCCACTCAGGCCCCGCCTCCCCACCATCAGCCCCACTCAGGCCCCGCCTCTTCACCCTCAGCCCCACTCAGGCCCCGCCTCCCCACCCTCAGCCCCACTCAGGCCCCGCCTCCCCACCCTCAGCCACACTCGGGCCCCGCCTCTTCACCCTCACCCTCTCTCAGACCCCTGCCGCCTCATTCCAAGCCTCACTCAGAACTCGCCTCCTCACAACTACCTTCTTTCAGGCCCCGCCTCCCCACCCTCAGCCACACTCAGGCCCCGCCTCCCCACCCTCAGCCACACTCAGGCCCCGCCTCCACACCCTCACCCTCTCTCAGGCCCCGCCTCCTCATTCCAAGCCTCACTCAGACCCCGCCTCCTCTCTCACAGAGACCCCCATCTCCACACTCACAGCCTCACTTAGGCTCAAAGGAAGCTCAACCTCATTTTTCATAGCCTCACACCCTGCCCTTTACTCTTAAATTCTCTCAGACCACGCCTCCTCCTCCTCCTCCTTCACTCGGCATCAGTGCTCAGAGTTCTGATCAGCCTTATCTCCTTGAACAGCCCGGCCAAGGTCCGTCTCCAGCCTTCTCCCTTGACAGGGGCCATTCCACTTCTAGCTCAGCTCTGCTCAGACGGCCAGGGCGGCCCCTCCCCAACACAGGACACATCTTATCCCGGGATGGCATCCTCATCCTCCACCCAAAGCTCTCCTTTTTCTCTGCTGGCTGACTGTACGTCATACGTATATTCGTAAAAATCCCAAAGTACACACTGTTGTGGTACTGGCTGAAAGCGTTCCCTTCATCATCATCGTGCTAGTAATTCTCAAGGGGTGTCTTAACAAAACTGAGATTTTCTTCATGGCTCGGCCTTTGTTTCCAACTCTTTGGTAAAACATTCCTGGGCCCGTGTACTAACCTATACGTCACTAACTGTAGCTGTGAAATTAGGATACATCCACGCATAACTGTAAGTATATCTTTCTGTATACATCAGCCCTGTTATGTCTTTTAAGGGACACCATAGAAACAAGGATTTCTGTTCTCCCAGGCAGACCATAGGAATGCCGATCTTTCCCCACGTGGATGACCTGGAGCTGGCCAGTAAGAAAGTCTCTGACTTGACTTATGGCTTGGTAGGTCACATAATGTCCGCGTCAGCAGGAGGACCTCAGCCCCATGCCCAGGGATGGGCAGTGCTGCCGGGAGGCTGGGGAAAATGTCTAGACAGGCCTTGCTGGGTTCCTCACCCAGGCCATTAACGTTAGATTACACCCTTTGCCCAATCATTTTTGAGTGTGATTGTCCATCCTTCGATCATACCTTGTCAATGAATGGACATAAAAAAAAAAAAAAAAACTCTTCAGAGGACAGGATTCTGCACTGTTTGAGGGGGCTTTCAGGAACGTAAACCCCAGTTCTTGGATGATGGGTGTCTCTCCTCCGTGGGGATGGAGGGTCTTATGCTCAGCTTTCTGCAAGACTTCACCCTACCTACGTCTTCAACTGTAAGTCTCTCTTGCATTCCCTTAAACACAAACCAGTAAAGGTAAGCACTGAGTTACCCCAAGTTCTGTCAGATACTCTAGCAAATTAATTGGCTTCGTGGAGGGGGCCCACGGAAACACCTTTGTAGCTGGGTTTATCAGACTCTCAAGTCCCTGACTTGTGTCCAGATCTGGAGTAGGGGCTGTCTTAGGGATTGAACCTTCGACTTGTGACATGCAGAACATGTCAGAACTTAAAGGACACCTGTCTTGTGTCCATTGCAAAATTACTTGCTTGATGGTGGGGACACCCCCCACACCTTCTGATATCATGAAACCAGTGTGTGCCGAATGCAGACTGGGAGGTTTGAGCTGTTTCCCTGTATACAATCAATAGGTTGTATATGTTCTATGATAACTTCATAAGACTCATACCCAGTAACGGGTTGTTTTCTGTGTATAATGCAGATAAATATAAACAAAGAGACTCTATAGAAATTTATTGGTTTTGGAAGACAGTGAACGGAATGTATTGCTTTCCTTAACCAAACAAGACAATAGATACTTCTGATCAATAGTGTCCATCCACAAGCTTTCAAGATGGCTCCGCTACTTGTCCTAAAAACCAGATCCCAACTGGAAGGAGAGAAGCAACTACTGAAAAATAGTCCTTGGCGTGCATGTGCACGTCTGAGTACACACATGCACATAGGCACATATGCAAATAATATAAAAATTAAAAGAAAACTAAGAAAAATAGTATATATTGTGATGGTTTGTACATGCTTGGCCCTGGGAGAACTATTAAGAGGTGTGGCCTTGTTGGAGTAGGTGTGGCCTTGTTGGAGTAGGTGTGGTCTTGTTGGAGTAGGTGTGGTCTTGTTGGAGTAAGTGTGGTCTTGTTGGAGTAGGTGTGGTCTTGTTGGAGTAGGTGTGGTCTTGTTGGAGTAGGTGTGGTCTTGTTGGAGTAGGTGTGGTCTTATTGGAGTAGGTGTGGTCTTGTTGGAGTAGGTGTGGTCTTGTTGGAGTAGGTGTGGTCTTGTTGGAGTAGGTGTGGTCTTGTTGGAGTAGGTGTGGTCTTGTTGGAGTAGGTGTAGTCTTATTGGAGTAGGTGTGGTCTTGTTGGAGTAGGTGTGGTCTTGTTGGAGTAGGTGTGGCCTTGTTGGAGTAGGTGTGGTCTTATTGGAGTAGGTGTGGTCTTGTTGGAGTAGGTGTGGTCTTGTTGGAGTAGGTGTGGTCTTGTTGGAGTAGGTGTGGTCTTGTTGGAGTAGGTGTGGTCTTGTTGGAGTAGGTGTAGTCTTATTGGAGTAGGTGTGGTCTTGTTGGAGTAGGTGTGGTCTTGTTGGAGTAGGTGTGGTCTTGTTGGAGTAGGTGTGGTCTTGTTGGAGTAGGTGTGGTCTTGTTGGAGTAAGTGTGGTCTTGTTGGAGTAGGTGTAGTCTTGTTGGAGTAGGTGTGGTCTTGTTGGAGTAGGTGTGGTCTTGTTGGAGTGGGCGTGGGCTTTAAGATCCTCTTCCTAATTGCCAGGAAGCCAGTCTTCTCCCGTTTGCCTTCAGAGCGAGATGTAGAACTCAGTTCCTCCTGCACCATGCCTGCCTGGATGTTACCATGCTCCAGCCTTGATGAAAATGGACTGAACCTCTGAACCTGTAAGCCAGGCCCAATTAAATGTTGTTCTTTCTAAGAGTTGCCTTAGTCATGGTGTCTGTTTACAGCAGTGAAACCCTAAGATACTTATCCACTAGCCTGAGGTTTTTTTTTTTTTTTTTTTTAATTTTCATTACACTCTGTTTTATGTCAAGTTGTTGTTAGGGTCCTGTCACGGGACTGGGTACAATATACAATATAATTCTACTTAATAGTTCTACTCCAGATTTTTTTTTTTAAAGTGTTCTTAGATTGTGTTAGACAACATGGAAATACTGGCTACTTGACAATTTGACTGTGCTTTTCAGTAATATTGCTTGATCCTAGAACTACTTCTGGGAACAGTTCCTTAGTAATATAGTATTTATTTGTTTATAATCTCTTTTTAAAAATTGTATTTTTAATGCTACAATTTAGTCCTCCAGAGTCAAATGATTGAGAGGTATCCTTCCAGTCCCCTCTTATGCTTGCTTCTTCTCCTCTTCCTGTCTGTCTGTCTGTCTGTCTGTCTCTATCCCCACTTTCATATAGTTCAGGTGTGCCTGACAAATGCTAAATGGTGGAGGATGACTTCCTGCTTCCACCCCGAACGTTCTAGATCACAGATGTGCACCATTATACTAGGCTCCTATGGCTTCTTAGGTTTTCAAATTTTAGATTCAGTTTGGGCTATGTATTAGTCAGGGTTCTCTAGAGTCACAGGACTTATGGAATGTATCTCTATATCGGGGGGGGATTTATTGTGATGACTTACAGCTTGTAGTCCAACTACCCCAACAATGGGCAGCTGTGAATGGGAAGTCCAAGAATCTAACAGTTGCTCAGTTCCACAGGCTGGTTGTTTCAGCTGCTCTTCTGTGGAAGTAGCTTCCAACAGACGTGCTGGCAAGTAAGTGCAAGCAGGTGAAAACAAGAGCCAATCTTCTTTCTTCCAACGTCCTTATGTAGGTCTCTAGCAGTAGGTGTGGCCCAGACTAAAGATGTGTACAACCATGCCTGGATCTAGAACTTGCTTTGTCCCAGGCTGACTTTGAACTCAGAGATCTCCTTGCCTCAGTCTCCTGGGATTAAAATCGTGTAATACCTTGCCTGGGCCTAAGCTTTTCATGGTCACTGTGCCTCAAGATCTGCATGTCAAGATCCAAGTGAGAAACTTGTGTCTTCCAGCCTCAAGATCTGGATCACAGGTGAGCCCTCCAATTCTGGATTGTAATTCATTCCAGATATAGTCAGATTGACAACCAGGAATAGCCATTACAGGCCATTATTGTCCTCCTCCTCCTCTTCCTCCTCCTCTTCCTCTTCTTCTTCCCCCCTCCTCCTCCTCTTCTTCTTCCCCCTCCTCCTCCACCTCCTCCCACTCTCTCTCCTCCTCCCCCTCTCCCCCCTCCTCCTCTCCCCTTCCAACAATATTTGGGGTCATCAGTTTAACCCATTAGGCAATTATTAGCTTATACATTGATTTTTATTATCTTGCTCCCTTTGTTCACCTGCTTGCTATTTTCTCCTAACATCTTTAAGTGGTCAGTTGCTTTAACTTTATCATTTCTCCTTCACTGTAGAGACCTACTGCTTCCTTGTCGGCACTGGTTGCATTCTGAAAGCAGTGATTTTGCTCTAATTTGAGTTTCTCTTTTGGTCCAGAATTAAAAATAGGAGAGATAGTATATACTCTTTTAATTACCACATGGTCAGGACTTTGTGGTCAGGCTTCTGATTTTGTCGACGCGATTGACATTGTGCTTTATTTTCATCTCCCTGGTTAATAATGAAGATGGATAAGCTTTAAGTCTTGGCTCTTCTAATTCCGTTTCAGTTTCCATGACGCTTAGAATTTGTGGCCTTTTACTTTAGAGTGTCAATGAAAGTTTTGTTACATTTAAAGAATAATTTGAGTGCTGACTGACTTTTTATGAAACACCAAATCCTGTGTTTATGAACCTGTCTTAGGGTTTCAGTTGCTGTGTTGAAACACCAGAATTAAAAAGCAAGCTGTGGAGAAAAGGGTTTATTTCACTCACAGTTCCATATAACAGTTCATTATCAAATGCAGTGAGGGCAGTGTGATGATTTGAAGGAAACTGGCCCCCATAGGCCAATGGGGAATGATACTATAAGGAGGTGTGGTCTTGTTGGAGTAGGCGTGGCTTATTAAAGGGAGTATGTCACTTGGGGAGTGGGCGTTAAGGTTTCAGAAGCTCAATCCAGGCCTAGTGGCTTATTCTCCCTTCCTGCTGCCGGCTGATCCCAATGTAGAACTTTCAACACCTTCTCCAGTACCATGTCTACCTGGATGTTGCCATGTTTCCTGCCATGATGACAATGGACTAAACCTCTGAACTGTAAGCCAACCCCAATTAAATGTTTTCCTTTATGAGACTTGCTATGGTCATAGTGTTTCTTCACAGCAATAACACCCTAAGACAGGTAGAAACTTGTACAGGACAGGAACCTGGAGTCAGGCACTGATGCAGAGGCCATGGAGGGGTGCTGCTTCCTGACTTGCTACCCATGTCTTGCTCAGCTTGTTTTCTTACAGAACCCAGAATCGCCAGCCCAGAGACATCACCATTCACAACAGGATGGGCCCTCCCCCATCCATCACTAATTAAGAAAGTACCTTACAGCTGAATCTTATGAAGGCATTTTCTTCAGTTGAAGATCCTTTCTTCTGCCTATAGCTTGTGTGAAGTCAGCATAAGCTCACTATCACAACTCGCCTCTTGTCAACCTGACACACAAACACATCACTCTGAAGCCACAACCTTACCTTTCTTGTTCATTTCCAGGATCGCACATTAAAAACACAAATAACTTTAAAAGTACCAGTCTTTATAAATTAAAACAGTCAAATTTCAGTTCCTTTAAAGACATCCAGTTTCTTTAAAAATTCAAATTCTTTATAAAACCCCTAATATCTCCTTTTAAAAGGGGTTAAAGTCTTTCAACTGTGGGCTCCTGTAAAATAAAAATTAAATTAAGTATTTATTTTATTTCAAGACAGAAGAACCAGGATACAGTCACAATCTAAGCAAAACAAAACCCCAACAGTGTAAGTAACAAAATGTCCAATGTCTGAGATCCACAATCTTCTGGCCTCCTCCGAAGGGCTTGGGTCACTTCTCCAACTCCACCCTCTGCAGCACACACAGTTTGTTTTCTAGGCTTCCATAGGCTTCACTCCACTGCTGTCACTGTCTTTTGGCAGTTGTCCTATGGTATTGGTTATCTCCAATATGCTGGGGTCTTCTGCTGCAACCAGGCTGCATTTCACCAATAACCTATCACAGGCTCCCTTGGTGCAAAGCCTCAACTTCTCTGCATGATGCCTTCAGTCCCAGACCTTTAGCTGCTACTGAGGCTGCACCTTTGCCAACTGCCTCCCCTGGCCTCCCACAGTGTCAAGCCTCAGCTGCTTTCCATGAGTAGTCGTGGCTTATTAGAGGAAGTATATCACTTGGGGAGTGGGTGTTAAGGTTTCAGAAGCTCAATCCAGGCCTATGCCTTCAAAACCAGTACCAGGTGGGTGTTGTGAGCACTACCAAATCCAGCTGCCAGCACATGGTGCATTGGATGCATCTGGAACACAACACTTGTGTTTTGATTCTTTGGAAACACTTTCCAGAAGAATTCATATTAATGATGCTGGTGTCTTCTTAATCAGCACTAATTAATTGCTCAACTCCAGCTAAACAGCATTAATTGTCCTAGTAACATAAAGATTTCACTTCAGTGGTGCCGGTCTCTTTGTTAATCACAGCTGATTCTTCAACGCCAGCTATTCAGATACCACAGATTGTCTTTGCTTCCCTCTGAAACCTCACAGGCCAGGCCTCCATCCTCCTCACTGCTCTCTGTACTCTCATTTCCAAGCCCCAACAGCAACACACTGAGCTCTGAGCACTCAATGGCTTTTCTCACCCAAAGTTCCAAAGTCCTACCATCCTCCCAAAATAATGCACTCAGGTCTGTCACAGAAATGCCCCACAATCCTGGTACCAACTTGTCTAAGTTAGAACTACAATTGCTGCAATGGAACACCATGACCAAAAAAGCAAGTCGGGGAGGAAAGGGTTATTTGGCTTATACTTCCATATGGTAGACCATCACTGAAGGAAGTCAGGACAAGAACTTAGACAGGGCAGGATCCTGAAGGCAGGAGCTGATGCAAGGGCCATGAAAGGGTACTGCTTACCGACTTGTTCATAATGGCCTGCTCAGCCTGCTTTCTTACAGAGCCCATAACCACCAGTTCAGGGATGGCTGCATCCACAATGAGCTGGGACCTTTCACATCAGTCACTAATTAAGAAAACGGATCTTATGGAATCATTTTCCTCAACTGAAGTTTCTGTTCCTTTCAGATGACTCTAGTGGTTATAGGTCATCCCACTAATAGGCGTTGTGCCTGTGTAAGATGGTGACGCAGCCAACCTGGAGAAACAACATTTGAAGCCTATGGTCTGACTTTACAGTTTAAATTTAAAAATCATGAGTCTAGGGGGTTAGGAAAAGAACTCAGTATTTGTAATAGATTTTTGTGCTCTTTTCTTTGACACTGTAGCTTCTTAATATAGCAGGGAAAAAAGGTAGCACAAATAAACTGTCCAAAAATTGGCAAAATTTGCAAACAGTACTGCCAAGACTGAAGGGCAGATGAGAAACCGCACTTAACCATAGTGAGCAGAAGAGGGCGCTGCAGGCAGGCTTTTAAATATCTGAACTCGGCATTTGTACTAGAGATTTCTGATATGTGCTAACAAATGATAACATTCTTTTAAAAGGTATTACAAAGGTGGGTCTGTATTTGTGAAATTGTGGTGTCTGTTTTGGGTTAAAAAAAGAATGTTACACATAGAATACTGGGTTTGTTGTTAAAGATCCATTTTCATAAATGTGGGCAATCTTTTATGAGCAAGCTGTTTCCAGGTCACTTCAATTGAGGGTCCAAATGGGATAAAAGTGACAGAAAGATTTATTGGGGTTGGCACCATGGGCTTCATGCTGAGGCTTGTCCATCCCCTTCTTGCTGCTCCTGCTAAATGGTCTCCTTTGCTTTACCCCCTCCTTCACCATGGCTGGCTGTGGTACAGTCTTTCCTGCACTATACCTGGCTAAAACTCAGGGAAATGCCTTTGCTCCCAGTTCTGGGAAATGTCTACACTGACTTTGCCCTGCCACAGTGTCATGGATGCTACTAACATGGCAAAGGTCACATGCCACTGTCTGTCCTGCTGATGGAGTATGCATTGACACTATATTGTGTTGTTCCACTGCTGTTCTTTTTTTTTTTTTTTTTTTTTTTTTTTTTTTTTTGACACCGGTTCACTTTTAATAAGAAACCAAACTCTTTAGTCTTGTTTTAATCAAGCCTCAAAATGTTCCTGGTCTTGCCTGTAATCCAGACGAAAGCTGTTTTATAATCAAGCTTGGATGTGAGAAACGTTAGGGCAGGTGTATTGCTATTCTTTGCAGAGGGCAGAGATGGAGGTGGCTTGTGTAGATCTGAGCTATGACACGGGTTGAGCTTGCTCGTGGAGGTCAGGCTAAGCATTATCACTAGCAGATGTTTTCGTAAAAACATCTCTGCCCCTTTAATATACGAATAGGGCTGTGCTATACTGCACTCAGATATAACAACAACTCGACTCTGTGATTCTGGAGGAGTCCAACCTTGAAGTCTAAAAGCAATATTTATCTTGGTGATGGGTATAGAAAGCTCTCACACAGAGGGAGTAGGCCCTTGGGACCTCTGGGCACTAATTTACTTTCACACTTTGCTGGGCTAGGAGTTATCTTCCTCTGTCCCGCCATTTATTTATTTATGGCCTGCCACTTTAAAAGACAAAAAACTGTTAGTTTTAATGAAAACTCCAAGAAATGTCCCAAGGTTGGTGATGACAGCTTGGTTTCCAAGTGCGTATCCTGGGGCTTCTGACTACGTTCCCATGTCATTAATCAGCATCTAGACTTCCTGAATAGTTCTATAATGTCAGAGCCAGCAGGATACGTTTCATTTGCGATCCACACCAAAATGTTGCAGATGTTTGACACTCCCAGATCACACGGCTTATCTTGTTCCACCATGTCTTCTAGTACTGTGGAAATATTTCCGGTTTCTTGAATTGTACCTCACGTGAAACCAGGTCAAATCATTCCTTTATACTTTCAGGAAAGTCTATGAGATAGATGAAATACAGCACGTCTTATTCCTATAGCCTGGCAATGTATAGTTGCCAGAGAAAATGAAGTCTTCATCTTACTGTATGGGAAATAACTTAAGTCCAATCAAAGCATGCACGGAATCTGTGTGCTAAAATACAATGAGAACAAAATGGAAAAAAAAAACAAAACCTGAATTGCAGAGACACACATCATATGTATCCATCGGGAAACATGTGCTTGCTATAACAACTGCTCTCTAAGTTACCAGGAGAGTTCAGTGAATCCAGATAAATGTTGATCTCAATGCTTTGGAAACATGGGCAAGCTGATCGTAAACATAATGTGGGGAAAGCATGAGAATGATGACAGCCCAAACAAGAGAAAGGAAAACAGAGGAAGCGTAGAACTTCACTTTAAGACTTAGGATAAAGCCATAGTGATCACGTCACTGCTGTCTGTGAACCCAAGTTTCAAAAGAACATTTAAATGTTAATGCACAAACCAACAGTCAGTTGGTTTTCGACAGTGGACCAAAAACAATAGAGAAAGGGTAATTATTTTTTCAAAAAATAGTGTTGGAATAATTAGATATCCATGAGGCAAACAGTCATAACTTTCTCAGCTTATGAAAGTTACCTTGAAATGGACCATAGATTAAACACGAAATTATGAGGCTTTAGAAAGAGATCATAGAAAATTATCTCCGTTACTTTGGGACTGACAGTAAGTTTCATATATGACACCGAAGCCAAAATCTCCGGAAAAAAAAAATATAACAGATAGGAAGAAAATGTTTGCAAGTCATATACACGACCAAATGTACCCGTAATGTAAAGTGTGGTCTCGATACTCCGTGGCAAGAAAACATGTTTCTGGTGAAAAAAAAAGGGCAAAATATTGGAAGATGTTTGTACGAATTGTTTAACTCATTGTTGTGAGAAAATAGTGGAGAGAAGGAACTTAAGAAAACACAGGATTATTTCGGGTTGTGGTTTGAGGGTCTGTTCACTACACTGGGGAAGGCCGGGCAGCAGAAGGGTGAAAGATCTGGTTGCAGCTTGTCTGCAGTCAGGAAGCAAAGGCAGTTGGTTACTGGGATTCAGTTTACATTCTGCTTTTAAGTCAGCCCCACAGGATGGCAGGTCCCATATTCAGGACAAATCTTCCCTGCTCTGTGAAAATTTCCTGGAAACAGCTTCATAGATACAATCCCGGAGGTATGTTCTCATGGTCCTAAGTCTTGTCCAGTTGACAGTGAAGATGACCCATCATGCTGCTTTTTCAAATGAAACATGCGTGTGGTAAATGTGTGAGAAGACTCTCACTACCATAGGCCGTTATGTGTAATAAAACCGTAATTGTATACCATCATACATCAACTAGAATAACTAATAAAATAACAACAAAACTAAAAATATCCTGATAATGCTAAGGGCCGATGAAGAGGGAGAATAATTGCATAATACAGGAACTCATTATTTTAGAGAAATTGATTTTCATACAAATGGCATCTCTCTCTATTTTATCGCAGTGTTATTCATGATTGGCAAAAAACTGATCACAACTCAAGTGCCTTTCAAGGTCCAGATGTGTAAACTGTGAGCCATCCATGTGATAAAATAATAGTTAATAATAATAAAAAGGAATGAATTCACGTGAAAGGATCCCAAAATACTGAGTAAAAGAAGGGTCAGAAGGTTATCCTCTGTGGTTGAATGGAAATGACATTATTGATGAGGACAGAGAACAGACCCCTGGCTGTCAGGGTCACAATCTGGGAAGGGCCTGACGGCCAAGCGCAGCTGGAGGAAGCTCTTGAAATGGAAGTATTCAGTATTCCAGTTGTGGAGATGATTTCACGAGTCTACACTGATGTCAAAGTTCTTTTATTTTTAGATTGTATGGATGTGTCTGTGTGTGGGTGTCAGAGTGGGTACTGGTGAAGGTTGGAAGAGAGCAGAGGAAGCACAGTTACTAGTGGTCTTATGCTGCCAGGTGTGGATTTTAAATCTGGGATTTGAACTCAGGTCCTTTGTAAGAGCAGCAGGTGTTCTTAACCACCAAACCGTCTCCCCAGGCCCCAGACTGGTCTTCAAGCTGATACAGCTACATGGCAAAAACAATATCTCAGATTTGAAGTCATATTCGGAGCCCATGTTCAGCTCCCCCACGCACAAATATAACAACACACACGCACATGCACACATGAGCATGCACACACACAAGCACGCACACACATGTACGCACACACACATGTACACACACACAAACACATGCACACACACTCATATATATATATATATATATATATATATATATATATCTTTTTTTTTTTTTTTTTTTTTTTTTTTTTTTGGTTTTTCGAGACAGGGTTTCTCTGTATAGCCCTGGTGTTGACCTGGAACTCACTCTGTAGACCAGGCTGGCCTCGAACTCAGAAATCCACCTGCCTCTGCCTCCCAAGTGCTGGGATTAAAGGCGTGCGCCACCACCGCCCGGCTTCACATATATTTTTAAGGCTGGTATGTACATTTGTCCAAACTTGTTAGTGATTAAGAATAAGCTTTTGGTATATAGGTTCTATATGAATAAGAAGATTGTTTTTTTAAAAAAAAGAATAAAAAATGTGGCACTGAGACCAGAACAGAATATAATGCTTCAGGCACTGACTTGTGAGTATAAAGCAAAAATGAAATCTTCTCTGTTTTGTTCTATGCTCTAAGAGTTCATCTGTTTACTCAGTCAACTCTAGGGAAGGATTTCTTATGCAACCACGATACACTGGGTAGTGTGCCATGAGTGCTTTTGGGATGGGATGCTTTCTGTATTTTTAAATATGCTGTCAGCATCCTGTCAGAAATAATAAGACTATGTCATACGGAGTGGAAGAGAGCAGAAGCCAGACATAGTCCACTATTCTGCCTTACTTAGGAGGTGACAAACTTTGAATATTGGCAGAAATCATTGAGAAATACAAGCGAATAAGCTAATTACAGTAGTTAAGCCCCACAAAATACCTGCACTTGGGTAGCCTAGAATTAAAGTAAATGAAAGAAAAAGTCACCCTGTCATGTGATCTTCTTTATAAATAGACAAGTCCAATCCAGAGGAAAGACTAAAATCCTGTTCATGTCCATACTTTAACTGCTTTCAACAAACTATTCTGTTCATCACCTGTAGACAGTGGGTGAGACCAGTGTGGCTGAAACTGACAGGATTTCAGCTGCACCAGGAATGGCTGGCTTTGCCTCTTATACTGGAAGCACCCATTTTACTAAACAATAGCTAGTGTCTTGTGGCCCTGGGAACTGATACTGTGAACTGCAGCAGAGACTGTTGCTGAGACTGAGGGGGAGCATCACTCCTCAGAGTTCATTACGGGAGAAAAGGGTGAAGAAAAACATTTGATCATCATGGGGTGTTCAGTTCCTGTTATTTTCTTAGCAGGACATTTTGATAGCAGCCTGCTTTGCATGAGGAGTGTGGGGTCTTCAGGGTATTGTTTCAGCTGTGTATCAGTGTCAAAAATAGAGACTTTTTTTGTTTTTTGTTTGTTTTGTTTGTTTGTTTGTTTGTTTTTTGAGTGCCAACTTTGTATCCACTTCTGTTTCTTGCCAGGCCATCATCCGGTTCATGCTTAAACCTTAACCATCACAAACCTTACAAAAACTTGAGCTATTTTACAAAAAAAAAAAAAAAATTAGACTTTAAAACTTTGGGTAATACTTTAAAAAATCACGTGACAGACTTTAGAAAAAACCCCGGATTAAACCCTGGATTAAGATTACTTCCCTACAGGGATGCTTCTGTTGGCATCTATTGGTACTCCTATGTCTATAGTGAAGTCAGGCTAGGGAGGAGACAGAGGGGACCATGGTTCTAGACTTGCTGTGGAATCTTTGGCCACCCCAGTAGTTTCAGAATTATAGTTTTTTATGTCGCTTACCTTTATTAAAATAGTATAATTTGCTCAGATAGCTCATATTACTTGCCTCTGCTTACTGAACAGGATAATGTCAAGTGCAGCGTTACATAAAACCTTGAAAACTTGAAGCATGTTTGCATTTTGTCTAAAACTTTTCTCTGAGACTGGCTTTTCTTGATTAAAAATGTTTGTGTCCCAAGGGTAATATAACTTTCCTCACAGCTATTTATATGTTTGAACTTGAGGCTGTAGAAATTTATTTTAACAGAAGCAGGAGACATTAAATAGATACTGAGATCTTTATAAAGCCCTGAGAAAAAAATATCTTTAATTACATTTTTGACTTTACAAAAATCGGGAAATGGGGGCTGGAAACATAACTCAGTGGCCGAGAACCCATGTACTCTTGCAGAGAGCCTGAGATAGGGTCTGAGCACTCAGTTTGGGAAGCTCACAACTGCCTATAACTGTAGTTACAGAGAACCTGCCATTTTGTCTCTGCATTCACATGCACGTCCTCCATACACATAATCAAAAGTAAGTAGACATTAGAAAAAAAAAAAAAAAAGAAACCTGGGAAAAAGCAAATCTGGAAATGATTTATGAAGTCTTGGCAGGATTGTGAGTTTGTGAGAGCAAACTTGCTGGATTCTTATTTTATGATAGCCTATTGCTTTTGCCAAAAGTTGAAAACCACAAAGTGTTTGTATTGGATCTGTAGAGAGGGCAGTTGCAAAGGAAGGTTACAAGAGTGATTCTGGTGGACGGGGATCCAGGTCGAAAAGGTGTAAGAAAACGGGAGATAAGGAAAACATGGAACATTCTTGGAAGGGAAGAAAGCATTTGGGAGCTCCCTGAGAGTGTAGCAGAATTTAGGTGGGGAAAGATGAAAGTAACACTGGATGGGACACACAAACCACCTATGATGGTGAGGAATGTCCCTGTAGGCTCCCATTTTTTAACAGCTCCCTGGTATTAATGCTGTCTGGAAGTTTTAGGAAGTGGAATCATGCAGGGGAAGTATGTCACTGGGGGGTGGGTTTTATGACTTCATAACATCACTCTACTTCCTGCTTTCCTTCTCTGCTTCCTGTGTGTGAGTCTGAGATAGGATCTCTCAGACTTCTGGTCCTGCTGTCGTCTTCTCAGTCACTTTGGACATCTCGCCTTCTGGAACTGAAAGGCAAATTAAACTTCTTAAGTTGCCTTTGGTCCTAGAACTTTATCATAGAACAACAACAACAACAACAACAACAACAACAACAACAACAACAACAACAAAAAGTAGCTAATACACCAAGTAATGAAAGTAGTTGGGAAGTTAACAAAGAGAACTTGATATAACATATTTAGAAGGATTGGTGGGTAATTTATTATTTCTGGTGCACAGGCCTTTAGAATGGTAGGGAAATGACTTTCTACTCTGTTGGCAACGCCACATTTGTACGACGAGACCAGGAAAACTGCTGCTGCCTGCTCATCCTTTATCTGTTGGCAAACCCTAGGCAGGTGGTCTGAGGTCTCTTGGCTATAGCTTGATTAAAAGACACAGTAACCCACATGTTCTGCCAGCCACTGGGTGTCAACAAGCTTGCCTGTGCCCCAGGGATGTGAGCTCTTATAGTCTCTCGCTCTCACGAGTTCCCGCGACCTCGCAGTCTCTGCAGATGATTATTTCCGGTTTCTTGGATGGAGGGGTGAGACGCCCTCTCAAGTGCTTTTTTTTCATAGGTCTGCTACGGCAGTCTCCCACAGTCTCTGCCTACCAAGCTGCCTTGGTAACATTTCTCTTGCTCAAGCTTATCCAGAAAATGATAGCCTCTAGGCCCCCCTAGGGCTCTCTGGCACCCCACACCAGGTCTCCACCGACTCTGCTCAGTGTCTTCTCAACAGAGCACCAGCCTTGCTCTCCTTATTGTCAGTATCAGTGTCGCATGAAACCATTCATGACTCTACTTCCTCCCGTGTCTTCTTTTGTTTGCCTCTCCCGGCTTCCCATCATTAAAGCAAAAACTAGACCTTTGCCTAGCAACTCGTGGAACTAGAATATTTCAAAATAAAAAGGACCACTTCAACTAAATTGAGCATGTGTGTGTGTGTGTGTAACTTGTAAAGCATTATTTAGAAATCCATTTTATTTTTATTTATACGTATGCATCTGCGTTTATATGCACATGTGTGCAGGAACTGTTGTAAGGCGGAACAAAGTGTCAGAGCCCCTGGAGTTGGAGTTCCGCTAGTTGTGAGCTTCCCTGTGTGTGAGTGCTGGGAATTGAACTCCAGTCCTCTGCAAGAGCAGCAAGTGTCCTTCACCACCAAACCATCTCATTAGCCCCAAAGGTTATTTCTAAATCAGTGTTTCTAGTTATGACTACGATACTTCAGAAGGTAAAAAAATCATTTGTCTGATGTTTGAGCTAGTCATTGGCCCCTTATGTCACATGGCACACAGCAGATCTGTAATGGAATACTTCCCAGACATCTGTAGCACTCAGCATAGGAGATTAACATCCTGCCCACCCCTCCACTTCTATATTACCTCAGGGCTCCCAGAGAGACATATACAGTAGATCTTAGTTTGTAGTTTCTGCAGCAGGGTCTCCTGATGTAGCTCAGGTTGGCTTGAACTTGTGACCTTCCTGTTTTAGTCTTCTGGGTGTGGGGTTATAGACAAGCCCCACTATTCCTTGCTAGAAAGAGTCTAGGTAGAAATGCATATCCATTTTAATCTAACGGCTGAGTAATACAAATTTTGAAATAGTTCAGTTCTTTTTCATTCACTTCCTACCCTTTGCCATCAGGTGGATAACCCTAGGCTAGCCCAACCTTAATCTTGATTTCCAGTCTGGGCTCTGCTGGATTTTACTACTGAAACCTTAAATCAAATTGTAGTTAATGTTTTTGTATGATCACAGCTCTTCCCTTATGAGACGCTTTGCTTTCCTGCTAGCTGCCATTGACAGTTATCTAAAGATGCTAAATGGAAAACTCTAGAAGGAAGCAATCTATAACATTTAATTCCCCCCCACAGTATATTGTTGTAATTGCTTTATTTTATCAATGGAGTTGCAAAACTCTTATTGTGCCTAACTTATAAACTTTATCAGGGATATTTCTATCTAGGCTAAAGTAGTATTTTAGTATTATCTCTCATTCCAGGCCTGTACTTGGGGGGTGGGTGGGTATTAGAATATCTCCTCTCATGAGATCAGCATCACTATGCAATATATAGAAGGCACGTGGCATTGTGGGGGTGGCAAACTCAAATAAAATTAAAGACTGAACCGTAACAGTGCATTGGAGGAGCACAAAAAGGAACCACCAGGAAATCATGAGACGGGAGAGCCATGCTCTGAGGCAGACACCTGAAATGTGAGCAGGTTTAACTGGGTGGAGGTGAGGCTGGCAACACTTAGTGTTGTCACACCAATTTTTCAGGCAAGAACTTTCTCTGTTTCTTTCAGGTCTGTCCCCATCTTTTCTGGCACCTTTAAAAAGCAGTTTCTTTGCATTAATTATCTTTAATTAAATGTCTTTCCCCCCCACAATCAGTGTAGTAAACATTATTAGTTATTATAAAATTATTTTATAATTTTTAATTATTAATTGGGCACTGACCTGGTTAACATGCCTTTTGCTCAGCGTTATTTCAAAAACTGAAATCTCAACAAGCCTGTTTGACTGTTCTCGGAAGATGTCACAGGAAACAGTCTACTTCCTTTACCAGTATCTTGGGGGTATGGAGAATCTCATTAAAATTGAGTGACTGAAAACATTTCCTGTTCACATGTCTTCTGTCATACCATTAAACCAACTCCAGTTCCCTTGTCACTTCCAGCTATAGAGAAATAGAGTTCACTTCATCCCGAGAGACGTGAAGCACATGGGAAGATATGCAAACACTGCATCCTTTCACATAAGGGGCATGAGCATCTGTGGGTTTTAGTGTGGGAGTCTTCAAGGAGCCTGTCCCTAGCTGAGGTCAACAGATGACACTGCAAGCTTCACTGTTGCCTGATAGGTGCCATTTCCTCATTGAACCCTTTTCTATTATCCTAGAGATTTAAATTCTCTGATGCAGTCTTCAGCCGGTATAACATATATGTCACATGTCATATTTTACTGACATTTATTGTTCAGGCTCATTGTTGGCTTTCAGATTCCTCCAGGACAGTTGACCAGTTTTACCTTTAGAGACACAGGGCGGAGGACAAAGGAGAAAGACATAGGTTCAGATGCCCATCTGCTTAGGTTCAAATCCAGGGTTTGCCGCTCTCTGATCTTAAATTTTCAGTTTTATTATCTATGAAATGGAGACTTGAACAACTGTCAGTGTATGCTTAAGTAAACACATATGATGGGGGTTAATGCACGTTTTATTCACCTATAGTTTAAGCAATCTTTGTAGAGTTTTTTTTTTTCTAAATAAAAAGGAATGGATAAATATAAAACCTAAAAGATCCAGAAAAATATCATACTGTAAGTATTGTCTCAAATGTGTCTCTAGCGTATGTTTGGCAGACATTATTTGTTTGAATTTTTATTTAAAAAGGCTTTATAATATCTGTGGAGAGACTAGGATAATCTAATTTTTGTCATACATTCATGGAACATTTATTTTATTGTTAATTGTTTAAAAATATTTGTTTCCTTGTCATAGTTCCACTCCTATTGGCCAAAACAAGTCTTCAACAAGCTTAGATTCAAAGGGAAAGAAAATACACGCCCCCTGTTGGTGGGGAGGCAACCTACACACTGGCGGTAATCTCTGCAGATGATCTCCATCTGCTCTGTGCTCACCATGTCACGATTTCCCTATGAGTATATTGGAATATTCCAAACTCATCACCCCTGTGAAAGTGTCATGCTGTTAGAGATTGTTGACAAAGCCCAGTGGGTTCTGATAGGTACAAAGTGCTGACATGCCTTTCTCTAATCACAGACCCTGTGAAGAGTAGAGCGATTTGAAAGACCATGCAGGGCAGAGAACACAGGCAGACTGGCATCAGCCAAAATTCCTGGATGTTTGTGAGCCTCTCTTAGACTCCGCAGTCCTAACTTTCAGTGTTCCCAGTGGCCCCTGTGAGACCCAGAGAAGAGCAGCCTCCGTGGACCGCACCGTTATCAGTTATAATGAAGTCGTTATTTTAAGCTCTGAGGTTTGTGGACCACCACTGTGCAGCAGTAGCCACAGAAACGCCATTGTGCTCTCTTAATTCGCCTTTATTATCTGCTCTTTTACCCCTCAAGGCTTCAACTTAGACTTCCTGGAGAGCCTGAAATTGAATTTCCATTCCTCTACCCCATCTCTCTTTTTAGCTCCCCAAATTTCAATCTCTGCATTTGTCTATGTGGCCAAAATCCTGAAGTGTTTCATTAGAGACAAGTAAGGTCACTGCATTTAGGATGGAGGCGCTTACCTACAAAATGCCAAGTCCTTGCACAGGGTTCCAAGGCCTAGACTTGACTGAAGCTGACAAGCGAGTGTGCAAAGGATAAATACATGATCAGACAGAAAGGCTGGGCTCCAGTGGACTGAGCTTTCTGACAGAGAAGCCCTGGGACCCTCGATGCTCATCATGTCTATTATGTCGACTCGAATGGGGATGCAAGGTTAATGCATACAGCTGAAGACAGAGGTAGATTGTTACATAAAGAGGCAGGGTTTCTGCTACATAAGAAGAGCAAGAAGCCAGGATTAGTTCATCTTGATAGGGGCATTCTCTATAGGGGAACAGTCTTTAGGCTATACATATCTGTGGGGAGAAAGATATGGTGGACACTGCACACAAAATCGGCATCTTCACACAGACCCAGTGAAGGTTTTGCTATACCCCAGCGTCTCACTCCTTTGTGGGGAGGCTGTGCCATTTTCCCATAAGACCGAAGCACTGGGGTGTTGGGGGCCGACTTTTAGCAGAAAGCGGCTATCAGCTTTGCAGCCATCTTGAGCCATACACCCTGACATGAGATTTAAATTACAATAGCCTACAACAGCTGAGAACACTCCGATAATCTTGGTTTAGATACCTTGAGATTAAAGGTGTGTGAGATTAAAGGTGTGTGACTTAATAGTATACTTAGAAGTATAGAGATCAGAGTTAGAGACAAGACCTAAGGGCATGATTAAAGGTGTAACTTAGAGGCGTGGCTTAGAAGTAAGACATATAAAATGCAGAGGCAAACAGTAGCATTCAGACATTAGGGATACATAGCAGAGAGAAGACATTAGGGAGACGATAGAAGACAGAACCAGAGATCAGAGAATATAGACAGAGATCCGAGACTATAGAGGGATCATCAGAGACGAATCTCAGACATTAGGTAGAATCTGCCGTCACCCTCGCTCTTGCTGAACCCCAGACCTAAAGACCGGAGCGGCAGCTTGGGCCGGGATACAGTGGCCGCCCAAACGTGGGTCGGCCCGGGCCTCAACATTTTGCTCAGGCCGAGACATTTTTTGGCCACCCCAACGTGGGACTAGTGCGATCCCCAACACTGGGAATCCTTGACATGGCCACGCTCACGTGCTCAGTACTCATTCATTAAGAACTCAGTCCATTTGGGGCCTTCTCTGCTCCCCACAACAAAATCCCAGAGGTCAGTTCCATGGTAAACACGTGAACGCGAGCCAGGTTGTGTGACTAGGAAGCAATGCTTAGCCTGAGGGCTGTAGATGCCGCTCAGTGGTAGAGCATCTTTCTAGCATCCATGATGCTCTGGGTTCAACCCCAGCAAAGTGGGAATAAAGGCAAAAGTAGATTGTTTAGAGTTTGAGAGTGAAAGGAAGGGAAGAAATGGGAGGGTAGAAGGAGGCAGGAGGAGGAGAAAGGCCTAACTGAGATCACACGCACACATATGCACACACCCACACATGCACGTACATATGCATACCCACAGTGCACATGTACACATGTATGCACATTAACACATATGCATCTTAACACATGCATGTGCCCATGTATATACACACACTGATACACACATATGTCCAAACATGCACATGTATCTATCTCTAGTTGTATGTATCTCTATGTCCCTCTTTCCTAGGCCAGACCTGAAGTCACTCTAAGGAGATTTATGGAATGTAAACACAAGGTGTCTCAAAAACCAAAATACTATCAGGAGCATTAAAGGAGGAGGGGTGGACATCAAAGTTGTAAATGAAAAACTTGGCTTTTTTGGTGGAGAAATGGCTTCCAACCAATTCTCCAAACAGTGTCCCATTTCACTGGATTCAGCTAAAATATATCAAATGTAACAAAAAATAATTGCAGTGTGGAAGCCTCTCTTTTTTTATGCTGAAGCTGGGAATCAGGAAGGAGGAGTTTGTTAAATTTCTGAAGGAGACTGCGCAGCAAGTGTGGTGCATTATGTGGTTATGATCTCGTATTTATTAAAATCTCCATTCCAACAATCTCCTTAAGTGGCTTGTCTCACATGTTCCTGTCTGGCAAAAGCAAAAGTGAATGTGAATAAATTAATCACTATGTGCTTTTAGAGAGAAAGCACTTAAAGAGGCAGTCTGTTTTCACCATCTTTAACTTGACTAAAGCAAGTGGTATTGAGTGGATTTCTGCTAGAACATGGTAGAGTTATCATGCATATTCAGGATATATTTATGGTAGTTAGGATATGGCTCAGTGATGGAGTGGTTATATAAGGCTCTGATTTTGATTCCCAGAACTGTAAATCAGAAAAAAAAAACATTTAAATCCACAAAACCATATTCTATGGGATGAAAAAGGTTATTATATAATACTCCTCTAATAAAAAAAATGGTTAGATCAGTTCTGTGGTAGAGTTCTGTATTGGTACTGTTCGCTTTCATACTTGGTGTGTTAATGACTTTATACTGCTGTGATGCAACTTGGGAAGGAAAGAGTTTATTTCATCTTATAGCTCACGGTCTATCTCTGAAGGAAGTTGGAGCAGGAACTCAAACAGGAGCCCAGAGGCAGGAACTGAAGCAGAGACCATAGATGAATGCTGCTTTCTGGCTTGCTTCCTGGCTTGCTCCCGGTGAACTATTCAGCCTGCTTTCTTATATAACCCAGGACCATGTGCTCAAGAGTGGTACTTCTCACAGTAGCCTGGGCCCTCCTACGTCATTATTAAATTAAGAAAATGCCTCTTACCCTTGCCTACAGAGCAGTCTAAAGAAGGCATTTCTCAGCAGAAGTTCTGTCCTCTCTGTTGATGCTGGTCTGTCAACTAACTAACATATGTAGTTCTGACTTACTGGTAGTTCAAATTAATGCATTTTGGATGTTATGATGAAGCAAAAATAATATGTATGTAAAAATAGAGAAGACCTGCTATGCATTGTGAAGTTTGATCTTCTTTTCAGCATAGTAATATGTTGAGATTCCAGTTAGGGCTAGTTCTAGCTGGCAATGCTACCTCAGCATCAACAGTGTTAAGCTGTGAGGTATAGTAGTGAACTTTACATTTAAAATATCTTTGGGTTAGTTTGGCTTGGTAAGATGTGACCCCATTGTGTATCTAGGAGCGTGTGCAATGATGAGCCCCAGCTTGGCAGAGATGGGAAACCAAGTGGCTCTCACATCATTCCACAACAGGCTCATCAGCAGGTATAGAAGGAGCAGCAACCTCAGCAGGAAAGCAACTTAGTGCAGGATATTTGATCCCATTGTAAACCCTAAGACTAAACTGGACAAACCTGTTTCTTGTTGTGGTGCGGCTCAGTCCTAGCACACACCTTTAATTCAAGGCCTTTTCATAATTAGGGTTGAATAAAGTCAACTGTAGTTGAAGAGGGGGAGCAGACAACCAGTTGGCAGGGAGTGAACAGAAGAAAACACAGGAAGTAGAAAGGAGGGTCTTTAAGTTGAAGAGTGTTTAAGAAAAGTGTGGAGAGGGAAAAGGCCTTTTTCCCTCTGGGATGTCAGTGGAGTAGTTGGGTGCTTTTTCAGCATCTCTGAGCCAGCACACTTTCACCCCAGCATCTGGCTCCTGAGTCTTCATTGGAAAAAAATCAAATGCTTAGGATTTTGTTTGTTAAACAAAGCGACAGTTACTTTAAGAGATGGGGAGACGGCTCAGTGGTTTAACAACATGGGCTGCTCTTGCAGAGAACCTAGGTCCAATTCCCTATACCCATGTTGTGGCTCACAACCGCCATAACTCTAGTTCCAGGGAGCCCAATGCCTTCTGGGTGCCAGGCACACACATGGTGCTCATATACACACACAGGTAAAACACTCATACTCACAAAGTAAAATAAATATAAAAAGAAAGTGACATCGATTCAGAAAGCTAACCCATGCGACAATTTCAGCAAATGTTTTACCACTCCATTTGTGCATGTAAGAGTTTCCTGACTCCAGCCCTTCTGATGTGGTTTAAGGTTTGCTCCACCAAGGCCTTATTTGTAGGGATCTGTTTCTGTAGAAACCAGTTTTTGCTGTGGTAATGCCGCATAACAAGCAGTCTGAATGTATTTGCTGTCTATGCTGTTTGTTTTTTGGTGGGCTACAGATGAGACTCAGGCTAAAACCAGAGAAAGTTAACTTGTGCTTTCTCCATTGTCTTGCTGAAAGAGATGTCCCCATTTGCACACGTTACTCTTTTGTATCCTTTTGCTTTTGGGACAGGGTCTTACTGTGTAGTCAGTACTTTCCTGGATTTATTACATAGTATAGGCTGGCCTTGATTGAATTTGTGACAATCCTATCTCAGCTTCCAAGTGCTGAGATTACAGGTGACAACTCAGTGACTGAGGTGGATTTTCAGGATGATTTTGGGCTGCTATTCATGTCTCAAGTGGGCTTATAGAAATTTATTTTTAATTTTTTTTACCAGCAGGCAAATAACAGCTGCCATAGTATAAGTGTATAGAAAAGTTATCTTTCTAAAATTATAAAGTATCAATAAATAACATGCTGGGATATGACCTTCCAGAAGAAATGCTTCAATTTCATGATTTCCCTAAGGCAATTATTCCTCTCATTTATAAAAGGGTTTGAAGTTCTGGTTTCTGCCACAGTAGAATATACCAGGCATAGCAGGTCATTCCTTTATCTTTCAAGAATGCCCAGTCAGTCTATTACCTGGGTTTCTTTAGGATTCACGAGCACACTCCAGTACAAGGTACATTATGGCTTTGATCTCTGCCCAGGAAAGAAATATGTGCAGTATTAGAAGGAGAGATTGAAGCTGACTGGCAGAGAATGTATTTGATCTAGAACTTCCTTGGGTATGGTGACAATGGAGATGGGTATTTCATCCACAGTTAAAAAGAAGCCATTTGAAGTCACACTTGTCATTATTTTTATAACAATGCCTTTCCCTGAAGAGAGCCGGGAACTAACTCAGAGACACATACAAAGACATTGTTACCCAAATGTCTGAGATATGAGTACCAGTGTACATTGAGAGTTATGATTATTGGAACCATATAGTAAATATAGGGAAAACCATATAGTAAATATAGAAACCGACTCTGTAAGTCTTTCTCAGTATTTTCCTCTGCATGAAGAACAATGACCAATAAGTAACAGGCACACTAGTCCACTAAGCCTGTTGGCTGAGAAAAATGCCTGTCCCAAAAATAAATATAGAGAAGTGATTATTTTCATACAAACTGACAAAAGCCTTTAGTTTTTAGATGAGAGTTGACAGAAGTAGATAGTATGTACTTTTGACATTTAAATATTAATTTTATATTTGAATTTTTATATTTGAATATTAAAATTTAATATTTGAATAGTAATCTTGAATATTCCCACTTACTCTCCTCTCCCAGATGATCTGTTACGACAGGTTTGCTTCAACAAACTGCTCTAGAGTTACCCTGAACCTGTTTTGAAGTCAGAGAAAGTCAGAGTCTCTGTTTCTTTGATTGTTCTGGAAGTTTCATGTAGTGAAAGTTCATGTTGGAGCCAATGGCAACTGTTAGGGTGGTAGGATTTGGGTTTTTTCTTTCCCTGAGGCGACAAATACCAGTGTGAAGAAGAACCAAGCTTTTGTTGTGTTTGGTCACGGCATCCTTAGATACAGTGTTGTTAGTGTATTCTAATATACGGTGTTTCTACAGATTGGGGTCTGTGTTGATCATACTTTCCTCATTTCCAATCATGGAAGTAGGTGTTAAAGATTCATGTGTCATATATGTTGGTGAAGCATGAAGGCTATTCACATGTACATAGTGTAATAAATACTACCATGACTGTCAAATAATAAAACTACTGATTTTTTCAGGAATATCCTGGTTCTTAAAAGACACTGATGGAGGTGTTCCAGAGGATACATAACATTAATGCCAATAATGATGAGGTTGTTCCAGAGGATACATGACATCCATGGCTGACACTGATGGCAGTGTTCTAGAGGATATATGATATCCATGGCTGACACTGATGGCGGAGTTCCTGAGGATACATGATACCAATGCCCAGTTGAAGGAAAAAGGCTGCACCAGAAAGATGGAGTCCTAAAGAGTGAGTTTCCATTTGTTTTTCCTGTATACTCTTCCACTCTTCCCTGAGTGGCAAGAAAGTATCTACAATTAAATATAAAATTTCACTAAGAATATCTTGTTCCTCCTGTATTATTCTACTAAACAACCCCAATTTCTTTTATTAAAGTTGGGAGTAAGCAATAGTAGAAAAGCAATGGAAAAATCATAGTCTGTGTGCTATGCTTAAATCATAGTCTGTATTCCATGCTTAAACTGACCCATTCTATTTCTGAAACTCAGTTATTAACCTTTTACTTCAAGAAGATTCTTGAAGAATGAAGAACATTCTGGCTGTTTTCGGTAATGCATTTGAGCGCCTCAAAATTTGTGAATCATGTATGGGAGTAGCTAGCAAGAAATAAGGAGACAGAGATCGACACTCAAAGTCTATTATATAATTGAGTTCAGATTAAATACAAAAATCTCATCATTTTTTCAGTATATTAGGCAGTTTTAGAGTGACTTTGCATATAGAATATAGAATTGTAGTGTGTGAGCCTTTTCCTTGATGAATATAAAAGACAACTTGTACTGTGCTTCCCCATCTCGTGATACTCAAGTCCAGGTATCCTCTTTCTTTGAGTGTTTGCTGGACTGACGATTGTTCCCAGAAGAACAGTGACAGTCTATCAGTTAGGGGCTCAAGCACAGAAAGATCTGGTGTCCATCTGCCTAAGATCTGGTGTCCATCTGCCTAAGATCTGGTGTCCATCTGCCTAAGATCTGGTGTCCATCCGTCTGCCTCACCAACTTTGGCCCTCTCAATTGCTTGATTTGATGGAAGCAAGATGCTGTGTTTTGAGCCATCTTATAGAGGCCCAGGTGGCAAGGAACTAAGCGAGGCCTTCAGCCAACAGTCCTTGCAGGACTGAATCCCACCAGCAACCACGGGAGGGAGTTTAGGAGCAGATCTTCTCCTCAGTAGCCTTTGGGGAAGAGAGTGGCAGCTGCAGTTGGCACCCTGCAGTGAGATTCCTGAATCTCATAAACTCTTAGTTGCTAAAGGTTTATTTGATAGAATTGTAGGTGAAAAGATGAGTATGAAGCTAATAAACTTATATATAGGCAACTAAAGCTGGAAAATTAATACAGAAAAAACACCTTTCATTGAAGGTTTATTTAAAGACCAATGCTACTTTATAGAGGATGTGGTACTAGGAAGAGATCCCGATCAGGAGGTTGGCAAGGACACAATGCACAGTTGATTGTTACAGCCCACGTGCTCTTTGCCTGTGCACTGAAGTTTATAGATAAGATAAAAGCTTTTGAAATCCATCCATCACTTAGGTCTTTGAAAATAAATGGTAAGGATGAGTATTATAGACTATGTTATTAAAGTAAGACCGATTCTGTGTTTTCTCTTGTGTGCAGATCCTAGCTTCTGACTTCTATACATGTATATTTATGTGGGAGTCAGTATGGCCAGAGGCCAGGGGTCACGAGAGGGGGAAACAGACTTTAAGGGGAGAGAAATGAGGAAAAGAAGACATATTAGATGGAAATGAAAGGGGAACTCTTGAGGATGGATGGGTACAAGTGAAGGTGTGGGGAGGAGCAAGGGAGAAGCCAGGATTTGGGGAAGCAGGGCAGGAGTCAAGCCAACCTAAGTATGTATGAAAACACCACAAGAAAAGCTGTTTGCTAATGTAAAAAAAGGGGGTACATTCTTGAATTAGAGCCAATCTCATGATTCCCCCCACCCCCAAATTATTCACTTTAGGAAGGAGGCCTGCACACCTCTTGGCTTATATGATACCTCTAAAAGTTCTAATAAAACAGGAAAGAATTTTAAAAACTGTTAACAACAACAACTAAATGTTAATGTTGAACACACGTACACAGAGAAGAAGCAATACAGCAAACAGGATAAAATGTTCACGTTAGATCAATCTAGGGAGGCAGGTTTTACGGACCATTTTTATTGTTGTTTTTACACTAACAGAATAGTGTAAAATTATCTTCAAAGTTTCATAAACATAAATAAAGTGAGCTAGTTATTGATATAAAGTAAAAATATTTGTCCTCATCTATTCTTATGAGTTAATACATGAGAGTGTCAACTTACTGCAGTGACCAGGGAGTGAGGGAGCCCATATGTGTGGATTCTGTGGAAGTTGACACTTGTTATATGGAAGATTTCAAAGAACATGCATTTCACTCCCCAAGGGTCTACTGCTTCTCACGGTGTAAGTCAAATGGTTACCCAACTTTCTTCTCTACTCATTATGGTATCTTGCGTAGGAACCACACGTCTTTGTGGATTGATAATATTTTTGTTCAATTCTGTGGCAATACAATAATGGCATATTGAATACCGTAAGTGGTTTGACCTGACTTAGGAAACATAAGCAATGGCTGGTTTACTCTGCTCAGTTGTGCAATCAGTGCAACACAAGTAACTGCGAGGATGTGTCCTTAAGTAAATGCGGTTGGGTGCAGCGCGGTTCGTATGACTTGTTGAGTAGCTACATTTCCAGCCATTTAAAGTATTTGTATGACTAAGAAGTATGACTGGATCTGGCTAGCAGCAATATGAGGTTGATCCAGGCGGGAAACGCTATGAGAAATGAGTCTATCTGAGTCTATCTCCTGGGAAAGATTTGCACCAGTTAGCCTTGCAACCTGAGGATTACAGTCCATCGAGACTTTCAGGAAAAGCCTAGGCCTCCAACTTAAAACACAACCACACACACACACACACACACACACACACACACACACACATACACCCCACACACTCTCCCACAAACACTACCAAAAACCCCAGAAGGAAAGCCATCAATAACAGAACACACCCATGGGAATACGCCTATAAGGATTCAAAGACATCTGGACTCTCTCATGTCTTTTAAAATGACCTCTGTGGTGACTTCCTGTGGTGTCTCTCAGAATCCAAGGTAGAGACCCTATGTTAGTAGTTTGCTGTAGTTGCCAGTTAACCTGGTGACTTTTCTCAGTTGGGAGTCTTGGTTTTTGACCTCGTGCTAGAAATTAGAGCTTGTACTGGATCTCATTCAGTTAGAGGGGTGGGGAAACCAAGCCGTGTGCTCTTGGCAGCCTAGAGGCTTGTGTGACACTACAGAGAACATTCTTAGCATATGTTCTGGGGTAGAGCTTCACCTTTTCTGAGGTGACATACCTTTTCTATTCCCTCACTGGTAGCACATCTGGAAATCTAGAGTATTTTACCCCTAGTGATCTTACCACAGAGTCCATGATTCTCATGACTGGTGAAATGTGAGACAAGGTGAAGGAAGGACAAGAATCTTGTGAAATACTTCAGGTCTGGGTTGTCAGAAGGATGTCGTCATGTCTAGGAAGTGAGAGCAGAGAAGCCAGTGTGCATAAGCGTATGTTTGTTACAAGCATTACATTCTTGGGATATTATCTTTTCCTAAAAGTACTGTGAGGAAGGCAGAATTTTGTGGAAATGATGTCGAACTGGAAGTCAGGCAGATGCAGCTAGAATCCTGGAATGGCCAATTACTAATTTCTCAGTCTTTGGCAAACCACCAAATGGCCAGTGGTCATAGTTTTCTGTTTTTTTTTTTTTTTTTTTTTTTTTTTCAAAGAGAAATAAGTACATACACACGATGTGGTAAGATTCAGAATTTATGTTTAACAGAGTGCACAGGGATCACCAGGCATGCAATGAATGTTAGCTACCATGCACAGAACAACTCAAGTCAGGAAATGGCTGAGCATGCCCAGTTAATTGGGTAACCGGCAGCGAATGTTTGTGTTATGGGTCCCAGGTTCCAGCAGGTTTTCAAGTCTATTATGTCATTTAACAGAAGTCTATTATCTATTTTACAGAAAGGTTAGAGTCATTGAAAGATGTGATACAAGCAAAATAAAAAGGAGCAGAGTTAAGGTTTAAAAGCATAGTATTTGATCCCAGATTCTGTATTTTACCACAATCGAGCACTACCTCTCAGAGCTGTATTTCTCCTTTGAACGTCCGTGGAACATTGTTTTTGTTACTCATTTAGCACTTCTTACTTACTGATTATTTATTTATTTATTATTTGCTTATTTATTCATTTATGGAATTGTGTCTCCCTTCCCCCCCACTCCAGCGCGTCCAGAATGGGCATCATGCTTTATGACTCTGTGGCTACCACGATTCCAGTAGGGTCTCCTCTGAGAGAACACTGAATGAAGTTGACTTGATGTATCAGTGGGGTCTTTGGTTAGAAACAACAGAAACAGGTGATTCTGGTTAATCTAAGCAAGAAATAACATGCGAAGTAAGTTTCATATGCAATGGCAGAATTTACAAGAATCTAGGGCTCTGAAGGGGGAAACAGGCTCATCTAAAAGTCCTCTAGGAATGGAAGCTAAAAGATACTCCTGCCAAAAGACAAGTCTTAGTGATCTGTAGATGACCTTTCTCAACCAGTAGCTATTCTGACTGCTGTGTGTGTGTGTGTATGTGTGTGTTGGGAGCTGCACTAGCCCCACGTTTGGGTGCCAAAAAATGTCTCTGCCCGAGCAAAATGTTGAGGCCTGGGCTGCCCCGTGTTTGGCGGCCACTGTATCCCGGCCCAAGCTGCCGCTCCGGTCCACGGGTCGGGGTTCAGCAAGAGAAAGAGTGAAGACGTACTTGAAGAATGGAGACCAGACGGAGTGTGTTTCAATCCCATTTATTCTTCAGTCTCTCTTCCTCTAAGTGTCTCATTCTCTACCGTCTGCCTCTGCCTTTTATATGTCTCACTTCTAAGCCATGCCTTTTGGTCACACCTTTAATCATGCCCCTAGGTCTTGTCTCTAAATCTGATCTCTACACTTCTAAGTCACACTCTTAAGTTACACACCTTTAATCTCACACACCTTTAATCTCACACACCCAAGGTATCTAAACCAAGATTATCGGAGTGTGCTCAGTTGTTGTAGGCTATTGTAATCCAAGTCTCATGTCAGGGTATATGGCTCAAGATGGCTGCAAAGCTGATAGCCGCTTTCTGCTAAAAGTCGGCCCCCAACATTTGTGTGTGTGTGTATGTGTGTGTCTTCTCTAGTGACTCATCAGAAAGTCTGCAATTTTGCAATGGAGAGATTATGATAGGTCCACAAGCGAGACTTGTGTCACAGCTGATGTAAGGCTTTTGATTGGCACAACTGGAAGTCATGGACTTGTGTGCAAGGCTATACATAACTGGAGAATTTACGATCTGGTCAGGAGCATGCCATGTCCCTTTCCAGGTAGACAGTGGTGGGTGTGCTGAAGGTGAGGAAGTAAATGTTTGACATCCCAAGATTGGGAGCTGAAATAGTATCTACTGGGTACCAGGCTGTTGGCACATACAGTCTAGAGCAATAACCTCCATATGTTGAGCTATGAGCCTGTGGGTTTTGAAGCTGGAATCATAAGCATCTGACAGTCAAGATCTCTGGGCTCCCAACACCCAGAGAGGTGCTCCTTGTCTGCCCATCCTTTCCACCCACATAGCTGTCATCCAGCTGTTGGCAACACAGTGTGCTGCATGCTTTACACTATATTTTCTTTCAGCAGAGGTTTCTGTTTCTTGACACACTGGGGGTTGAACTCAGGGCATTCCTCCACCAAACAAAAGGTTCTGCTATTTTTACTTTGCAAATGAAAAACAGGCGCAAGATAAATTTAATGTATTAGTCCACTTAGAACTTAAGTAGTTTGTGCTTCTTAAAGCCCAGAACTTAAACCCAGAGAAAGAATCTTAGCCTCCTTCTACATCATTGTATATCCCAACATCAAGGACTTCCATATGACAACCTCATTGGAAATTGAAAAAATTATGATAGGGTGCACTGCTCCTCGTCTTGATCCACTCACAAAATGTATATGATAACCAAAGAGAAAACATCTGTAATGCAAAGAAATGGGGTTCAACCATATGCGACAATATATTTCATGGGAGAATAAGAGAATAACCTTGTGCATTTAATCATAAATAATAGATCACATGAGAAACTGTAAGTACTTCACATTCAATGATTCCATAAAAGAAAAAGTAACTCTTCTAAATATTATAATGTTACTTCAAAGCAGGGCTGGAGAGATGGCTGAAGTGGTTATGGGTATGTCCTGCTCTTGCAGAAGGTGGCTCATAACCACCTGTAACTCCAGCTCTAGAGGGATGGGATGTTTCTGCTCTTTGCTGACACCTGTAAACATACACCCACATTCATACACAGTATAGTATGTGTGCACACACATGCACACACATACAAGAAAGTACTCTTTTATTCAAGAAAACACTTTTATCTGATGGTTTATTCATAGGCATGCATACACACATTATATGTGTAAGTATTTATGTATATGTATAAGGTGTATAATTTTTCTTAAGTAGGATATTAGTCAATTACATAGATCTCTCTATCTCTCCCTCTATTATCCATTCATCCATCCATCCATCCATCCACTCACCCACCCACCCATCCATCCATTTATCCATCCATCCATCCATCCATCTATCCATCCATCCATCCATCTATCCATCCATCCATCCATCCATCCATCCATCCATCCATGGATCCATCCATCCATCCATCCATCCATCCATCCATCCATCCATCCATCCATCGATCGATCGATCTATCTATCTATCTATCTATCTATCTATCTATCTATCTATCTATGTATCTATCTATCTATCTATCTATCTATCTATCTATCTATCTATCTATCTATCTATCTATCTATCTATCTGGCAAACATGCTGACAAATAGATTTGTTATTGGCTCATGCAATTAAGGAGTGTGAAAAGTCTCCAAATCTGATAATCACTAATAATCAGGCAGACAAGTGTCCAAGTGGGAAGCTGGCGGTCCTGAAGAGCTTGTGTATGTTTTCTACCAAAGGCCCAAGAACCAAGTGCACTAACAATAAGGTTCCCTCATGGTAAGACAGTATGATACATGCGATCACATGTGTGTACACACATGCACACATTCTCCCTGGTCAGTTTTATGGATGCAGGTGTCTTATACATCAGGAGAGTTGAAAGATGAATCTCACTCGAATAGTGACTTTGTACTAGAGACTCATGGAAAAGCAGCTCAGTGACATTTGAATTCTCCCTCCCGTCTACTCTCCAGAGAAGTCTAGATATGCTTTGTATATGTGTCTCTATGGAGGTTCAGCGAGAGCCCTGCATTTGACTTGAGCAAGCTCATTCCATGATCAAAGAGATGGCTTCAGGTGATGCCGTTTCCTCCCTGTATGTTCAGAAGGATTTCTTGTTTCCATTTCAAGTTGGCATTGAGCAAATTTAAGAAATTATCAGACACATATGAACTTTGTCATCTAATGGATACAATGTCTCATCCAATGGATACAGTCTCTATGGTGGCACCATGACTCCAGTTTTGAGTCAGGTGAGTTAAACATTGGTCCCAAGAAAGAACAGCCAGGAGGATGTTTTCTTTTGTCTATTTTGTTTTGTAACATCTTCTAAGTAAGTACAGTCCTAGAGATATAAGTAACCTAAAATGCAAAGATATTTGAAACATGGGAGAGTTAAAAGCAGATTTGGGGAAGTGAACTATATTATTTTTATTTACTATTATTATTAAATTCACTGTTTTTATAGATGTACATGCTGGACTTACATCTCCATTCACTGTTCCTCAAGACTTTCTTTTGCATATGGTTACCTCCCCATAATGTGCGTTGCCCTTTATAAAGCTCTGGGGATGTCATTCTCAGTACCAGTGTCTTTCCAACTTGTGTTCACTATCCAGACACATGTAACTTTGAAGATAAGGAATTATGTAGTTTGAGTTTTGTTCAGAATGTTATTACTATCATATCTTACAAGGCAAGTGGCATCTCCATTAGAAATATCAATTAACTCAGACATAGAAAGTCTAAACATAATTTTTTGATTAAACCCAGGGACTGTCTTGACCTAAATCTTATTATTGAAATTTGTAATTACCATTTTAATTTAATCATTGTGAACGGGCTATAAATCATGCATATTAAAACTAGCACTGTTAACACCATTTTTTTTTTTTTTGCTTTGTGAATTCATTTATTAAAGATGTCTGCAGAGATTTAACCTACTTTGGGAAACTTTATATCACATTTTCTTTCATTGGACATGTTTGTAAAATACCTATAAAATATTTTAAATAGCTTTTTAAAAAAATTCTGTTATAAACAGAGTGTTAGCTAGGACTGTGATAAATTGTGACCAATTTATTTGTGAATCTTGACCCGCTTAATGACTTAATAAAAGTGTAAAATTCTCCTTCATTAGGGCTTCTATACAAGTTCTTCCTCATGCGTCTGTTCACGTGTGCTTATGATTATTCACGTGTGTGGGTGTACATACAAGATTATGTGTATGTTTATAGAGATGAGGAATGTTACTCAAGTGCCCTCCCCCCTTACTCGCTTGACCTCAGAGCTCATAGACAAGATAAGTCTGGCTGGCCTGCTTATGCCAGAGATCCCGTCCCTCTGCTTCCTGAGTGCTGGCATTACAGCCTGGGTTACTACACTGCCCTGCATTTATGCAGACTTTGAGATCTGAGCGCTGGTCCTCATATTTGTGTGGTCACTACTTTAACCTCTGAGCAGCGTCTCCAATCTGGTCTCTATTTTTCTTTACCATTTTATAGCAAGTACTGCTGTATTGGATTTGCCCCAACTTTTAGGAATGTATTTTCTTCCAAGTAAGATACTCATTAAAGAGTTTTATATATTAAAATATTACCTCCACATACATTGTTTTATACAAATACGACAATTTATAGACCTCAAAATGCCAACATACTATTTCTTTCTTTCCTGTTTGGGCTTGGATTTCTTCCCCTCTTTCCCTTCACCCCATCCATCAGTTCCTCTCCCCTGTCTCCTGGATAATTGTTAATAACAGTGTGAATCAGTCCAGCCTATCCTATAAATCAAGCTAATGAATCATTTACAACTTATTTGCACTCAGTTAACAGCCTGCTGTTCAAATGTACAATGTTTATAAGTATGGCCATCTTCTCCCTCTACCTTTCCCTCCACTCATATCATTTCGTATACAACTTCTGGCTTCTTGCTTTTTGACTCCACAATGACTCCTGGGAATTTCTTTGAATCACGCAGCATCCTGCCTTGTACCTTGTCACACCTATAGAAAAATCTGTTGAGTGAGGTTGCCCAGACGTTTGTTACCAGCAGGCATTTCGCTTCCATGCCTGAGCTCTGTTGATGAATGTCACAATAAATGTCTCTACAGGCATGCTTTCACAGACGAACTTTTATATCAGTGGGTTGGATTCCCAGGAGTACAATTCCTGAGTTACAGAGTATATACAGCTTTAATTTTAACAGCTGGCCAACTTGCTTTCCTCGGGGCTGACGTGCTGCAAACCTTAGTAGGACACAGAACCACACTTTCTGCTGCTTTCTGTCAGGAATACTTACTAAAGTTCACCTGAGACGGTGGATGAAGAATGGGACCACACTCTCTTTAACTTGTGTTTTCCTCACCACTATCAGACTTACACATGTTGTTAGTCTGTTATTCTTTGCCATGTGCACATTCATGCCTTCTGTCCACTTATAGTCCTTTAGACTGCATATGTATGTATCTGGCTTGTGAAGTATTATAAAGGCTATTGATCCATCATAGACACTTTTTGTTTATTTTTACTTTATTCTTTGAATTTGGTTATTATTTTACTACATAACCTTTATTATTGATTTGTTTATAATAACTATAAAATAATGAGTTTCATTGAGGTATTTTCATGGTATATTTTGACCACACACACCCATCCATTGTCCTCTTTTCATCTTTCCTCCCTTTTCCACTGATTCCCTGCCTGTCCCCTAATCGTCCATCCTACTTTAATTTTCAAAACTTTATTATTTATTTTATGTGTGCAGGTACTTGTTTCCATGTATGCGTGTGAACCGCATGCTTGCCTATTGCCTGTGGAGGCCAGAAGAGGGAATCAGATCACTTAGCAATGGAGTTACAGATAGTTGTAAGCTGCCATGTATGTGCTAGGAATAAAACCCAGGTCCTTTGGAAGAACAGCCAGTGCTCTTAAGTACTGAGCCATCAGTTTATCACTGGCTCCGTTTACTTTGATGTGTTTTATCCTCTCTATTAAAAGTATGAGGAAAATATGTGATACTTTCATGATTTATTTATATAAGGGAAATATGTCTTGTTTCCCTTAATGTTACAATCTCCAGGCTTTTTTTCCTGCTAATGACATGGTTTTGGTCTTCCTTAGGGATGATTGTTAATACTCCATTGAGTATGCTTATCGTATGTTCTTTTTCCAGGACTTCACTAATGGTGCACTGGCTGGTTCTGTAGTTGGCTCTTGTGTATAAGGCTTTGATAGACGTGGGCATCATGATGGCTAAGACTCACTGTCAGCCCAACAGGGTTTAGAGTCACCACAAAAACATACTTTGAGGGTGTTTCCAGAGAGGTTTAACTGAAGAGGGAAGACCCACCCTGAATGTGAGTGACACCATTCCAGGGATGGGATCCTGAACCAAATAAAAAGATTATTTTAAGAGAGCACCAGTGTTTATGTCTCTTTTCTGGACTGCAGATGCAAGGTGCAAGGTGCATTGTTTTCTTACATCCCCGTGGCCATGAGTTTTCTGCAGTAATGGACTGTGCTCTCAAACTGTGACCCCCAACAAACATTCTCCTTTAAATTGCTGAACTGGGATCTCCTGTAAGAGTTCTACTTGTTCTTTACTACGAAGCCATCTCTACAGCTTTATTTATACATTTGAAAAAATCTTGCCTTATTTCTTGTCCTAGTTGCTGTTCTATTGCTGTGAAGAGCCATGGTGACAAGGACAACTCTTACAAAAGGAATCATTTAATTAAAGGCTTGTTTATAGATGTAGACGGTCAGTCCATGATTGCTATGGTGAAAAGGAGTCAGGTGTAGTACTGGGGCAGTAACTACCGAGAGAGCTTTACATCCTGATCTCCAGGCGGGGTGGGGGGAGAGAGAGAGAGAGAGAGAGAGACAGAGAGAGAGAGAGAGACAGAGAGAGAGACAGAGAGAGAGACAGAGAGAGAGACAGAGAGACAGAGACAGAGAGAGACAGAGACAGAGAGAGACAGAGACAGAGAGACAGAGAGACAGAGAGACAGAGAGAGAGACAGAGATAGACAGACAGACTGACTAATTGACTGACTGGACCTGGTGTTGGTTTTTGGAACCTCACAGCTCACCCCAGTGACACACTTCCTCCAACAAGGCCAAACCTCCTAATCCTTTCAGTACAGTTCCATTAACTGGAGACCAGACATTGAAGCCTAAAAGCCACTAGGGGCCGTTCTCATTCAAACTGCCTGCCACATTGCTCTTGCTGAGATTTAAAGCAGTATAGTGAGTAAGAGTGAAGAAAATAGATAGCTGATCTCGATGGAAATGCTTTCAGTTTCTGTCTTTTCAGTATAATGCTGGTTATCGTTATCATATATGTGCTTGATCATCTGAGGTGTGATCCTTCTACTTCAGATTTCTTTTTCTTTTTTTTCTTTTTCTTTTTTTTTTGGTTTTTCGAGACAGGGTTTCTCTGTGTAGTCCTGGCTGTCCTGGAACTCACTTTGTAGACCAGGCTGGCCTCGAACTCAGAAATCCGCCTGCCTCTGCCGCCCAAGTGCTGGGATTAAAGGCGTGCGCCACCACCGCCCGGCTACTTCAGATTTCTTAATGTACTTTATCACAAAGGATGGTTGATTTTGTCAGAGTTGTTTTCTGAATCCATAATTATGTGATTTTTGACACCGATTATATTTATATATTATGTCTACTAATTTGTAAATGAACTTCTCTCATGTATTTGGAATGAAGCCAATATATTATGTTATATATGGGTTTTTTGAGTATGCTACCAAATTCAGTTCAAAAGCAATTTATTGAATTTTGCTTTATTGATACTTAGTGTTATTCTTTTATTACTCATTCATTAATTTCAGCCCTGATTTTCATTCTTTTCTTATGCTAGTTTTGAATTTGGCATGTTCTTGTTTTTTTGTTTTTTTCTTTGTTTTTTTTTTTTTTTTTTTTGTAACTACAGGTCTTTCTGTTTTCATAAAATAGGTCTTCAGAACTATAACTTCATCTCTTAGGACACCTTTTCTATATTCTAGAGATTCTGAGTTGAGATTTCTTTGTCCTTAGAGTTCACAGTGCTTATTGATATAAAGATGTACATAGTCTGGGGATATCTAAGGCAGCTATCTTTAAATTATGCAATGAAGCAGAAAAACTGTCTGGTACAACTTTTCTGGATGACAGTTTGACAGCACAAAAAACATTCTCCTGAATTTAAGCTCACTGTTTGAATTCCAAAAGAATTGATCAGTGAAGTGATCCAAAGATTTATCTCCTTAGATATTCAATCCAGTACTACTTAAAAAAAGCAAAACCCAATGATAAGCTATGTGGATCATAACATAATGCTTTTTCATGGTTTTCTCATGTGCCTTGATTTTTCTTCAAGGAGCATGAATTACAGTTATTGTTAACTTGTTTTGTTTTTCTTTATTATTCTGAGACATTCTTTATTATTCTGAGACAGAGCCTCAGAATAATTTCTTTCTTTTGATAGGACTGAAATTCTTTTTTTTTTTTTTTTTTTTTTTTTTTTAATTGAGAGAATGTGTGTCTCAGTCTGTATCCCAGATTGTTCTGGAGCTCACTGTGTAGGTAAAGCTGGCCTTGAACTTTCGACAGTGCTCCTCCTACACACATGCATGCAAATAACAAAGAATCAGGAGTTTGATGTGAATGTAATGTACAATCCAGTTTGGATCAGTTGTGAATCATATAGCCATGACTCGAATGACTAATGTATATTCACTGCCAAAATATGACAAAGAGATACTTTTTTTTTTTTTAATTCTCCGGGGCATTGCAGTATTTATTTAGAAGGACACAAAGGATGATAAATTCAGTTTTGATAATCACAACAAAATTAGAGAAATTTTCTTCCCATTTAATTTCCAGTCACACAATTTCCCATTTAAATGTCTGGAACATCCAGATATAACCAAAGAATACTGTTTCTTTTCTCCAGTAGATTCTGTAAGTAGGTTTAGATTTCACATGCACTTCTTACATTATACTACAAAGTGTTAAAAAACTGGGCCCAGTGGTGCACATCTGTAATCCTATCACTCCAGGGGCTGAGGTAGGAGAACCATGAGCTTGAGGTTAATCTGGGCTACCCTGTGAGACCTTGTCTCAAAACCAAAACAGAACACCTTCACCAAATAAAGAAACCCCAAAACATTAGAATTTTTTAAAAAGGGGAAAGGCCATTGAGTACAGAGGAAGTTAACCTGGTATTCAAGAGACGAGACAGGAGACAGACAGAGAGATAGACACGCAGAGAGAGACAGAGATAGGCAGAGAAACAGAAAAGACAAAAACATAGAAGAAAAGAAGGGTTTGAAAGACATGCTTATTTTAATATTTTCTTGTCTTAAAAAATCATGACATTTTAAAAACAATTTAAAAATGATCTTTGCTTGTTTCTGTTTTGCATTAGAGCTGCCATAAATTCTTCAAATAAAACTACTTTGCTGTGCTGTTGGGCTTATCAAGATAGTATCTGCGAATTGCTGTCCTCAAGATGGAATCTTTAGCCAGCTGGTCACAGGGCCCTGCATATTTCAGTCCTCAATAGTTCTCAAGTTCTCTTTTCCTCTTTCCACTCCCCACCTGTCCCCAGCAGCACTGGGCAAAGCCGCTGTCAGCTCTCACTTGACAATTATCTATAGTCAGCTTCTAAGTGCTCCCTGAAGCCACTGGGCACTACATTAACCCATCTCTAGAATGCATGAGATCAATACTTTCAGTGAACAAACTTATCCAGCTCAACTTCCTGCTAAAACCTGAAATCATTTACTCTGAAGATAAAGACAGGATAGACTGACATGACCTGTTATAAGGTCTAGTTTCTTTCTGCTATCATTTGAATGTGGATTTATCTAAAAGAGGTTTGTGCCCTGGAAGCCCGGTCTTCAGTGTGATGGTATTCAGTGGTGGAACATGAAAAAAATGAATATTTATTTATTTTATGTGATTGTTTTATACCTGCCCGTATGAAAGTATGTGTGCTGATGCCCACGAAGCTCAAAAAGGAGATTGGGTCCTTTAGAACTGGAGTTTCTAATGGCTATGAACCACTGTGAGTGCTGAGAACTGAACCCTGATCCTCTGCAAGAGCAAAAGGTGCTTTTAACTGCTGAGCCATCTCTCCAGCTCCAAGATGCTCTAGCTTTTAAGAGATGAGGCCTAGGGTAGTGGGTCTCAACCTTCCTAATGCTGTGACACTTTAATACAGTCCTTCATGTTGTGGTGACCCCCAAGTGTAAATTTATGTTCGTTGCTACTTCATAACTCTAAGTTTGCTACTATTATAAGTCATAATGTAAATATCTGTGTATTCCAATGTTCTTAGGTGACCATTCGGGTATTTCCACCCCCCACCCCAAATACTCTTCATAAGCATTCATAGCCCACACCTTTCTACTTTATTAGATGCCATAGAGTTGACACATTACTTTTTGTGTGTAATTAGAGTCCTGGATTTACAGACTGTAAGTTCTACAAAGAAAAAGCCCATGGTCTTTGTCACCGTTCATTTAATTTGAGCTGATCAGGTCCCACCTCTGAAACTACTTATTCTCCACGAACAAATTGTTTGATGACAGACATAGGCTCCGTCTTATTTTCTTGTGGGTATTGAGCCTAACTTCTTACCCATCCTTAACATTAGATATGACCATGTGATCATGTTTTGGCTAGTGAAACACATGGAACACATGTGATGTGGTCCACAGATTGAGGGCCAAGGATATGTAACTATTATAGAGAGAGCACAATCCTTGCATGATCATGTCAAATATCACTCAACCAATTTATCTACGTAGGAATATCAGGTAACATAAACTTTTCTAGTGTTAAGTTACATAAATTTTGGTGTTTGTTTATTAGGCATGTAGTATACTTACGGTGAGCATTCCTTCTAGGCTCCGCCCCACAGTTACCTGGCAACAGCCAGGTAATGCCTGGGTAACTATAAAAGGGGCTGTTGGGCCTCTTCTTGCTCTCTTACTCTCATATTCTTTTGCCTGCTTATCCTCTCTGTCCTTCCTCCCCCTCCCCCCTCTATCCATGTATTCTGGCCTCGCCTCTCCTCTCCTCTTCTCTCTCTCTCCCTCTCTCTTTCTGTCCCTCTCTCTCACTTTCTCCTCCTCCCTCACTTCCTCTCTCCCTCTCCCCTCATCCCCCTCTCTCTTCCTTTCTCTGTCTCTACCCCCTCCTCAACTCCTCCCTATGCCATAAATGACTCTAATCCATATTATATCCATCATGGCTGGTACCTCAGAAGAAAGGGATGCTTCAGCATTGGCCCGTAGAGGCACCCCCTTCCACCTCACCGTACTATGCTTCAACCAAATATATCCTGGCTGGCTCGCTCGCTCTTTCTTTCTTTCTTTCTTTCTTTCTTTCTTTCTTTCTTTCTTTCTTCCTTTCTCTTTCTTTCTTTCTCTTTTCTCTTTTCTTTCTTTCTTTCTTTTTTTTTTTTAAACACAACCATTATCCTATATAACTTGACATTTCTTTTAAAACAGTGGGTTGAATCATGCTTATACGATTGATAATGGGAAGGGAATAAAATAAGTGATCATGATACCTTGCAAATATGGCAGTCATTCAGTAGATATTGCTGTCATTAACATCATTGTTATAATTCTGCTTTCCTGGTGTTGAGAAACAGGCATTTGTAGTCTTAGAACTTATTCTCACTGGGACTGTTTTGCTAGAATTGGACTTTACCTCCCACCTCCATTTTCAATTATAGAGCAGTGGCTCTCAACCTGTGCGTTGTAACCCCTTTGGGCCAATTTGTAGCAATGAAAATATAACCTGCATATCAGATATTTACATTACAATTCATAAGGTGGTAAAATTATAGTTATAAAGTAGCAATGAATATAATTTTACAGTTGGAGGTCACCACAGCATGAAGAACTGTATTAAAGGATCCCAGCAGTAGAAATGTTGAAAGCCACTGTTAAAGAGGATGCAGTATTTATGTTTTTAAGAGATTTGCAAGGCATCTTCTCCCTCCTCTGTTAATGAACCACTGGAATTGGTGATGGCTACAGTGGTTCTTGTCTTCAGACACCCTCCATCTTGCACAGGTCATGTTGCTTCCCTTTTGACATACTTTCTTTTTTTTAAAATTTTTTTATTGGATATTTTATTTACATTTCAGGTGCCATCCCCTTTCCCCATTTCCCCTCCCTAGAAAACCCCTATCCCATGCCCCCTTTCCTTTTTGCTTTTATACAATTTTTTAAAATGTTAATCAAAGGCTTTATAAGTTTGGTAATGCTCAATCAGAAGTGTAACCCAATATCCAACCTAGATATATCAACTAGCTTTGACTGGTGGAGACAGTTTGCCTCCATGTCCCCCCTTCTCTCTCTCTTTCTCTCTCTTATCACTTAGCTTCTCCTCTCCTTCTTCTCCTCTCCTTGTTCCTTCTCTTCCTCTTGGTACTCCTCCCACCTTAGCTCCTCCTACATATCACCCTTCCTGTTAAAATAAAACATTTCTCTCAAAATACAATTAGAGCATAATTATGCCAATTTGTACCAGTGAGGTACAAGATAGTTCTAATACCCAGTTCATCATTTTGCTGACTAACCAGAACCTCTGTCATCTCTCCTAACTAAAACACCTAGTTCTGAACCTGGCTTTTTTCTTGGCTTTAGAATGAATTTGACAGAATTTCTAAGCAAGTTCTCCTATGAAATTATTTCAAAAGGATGAACTAGCTCTCTTTGGAAACAACCCAATGATTCCATTTGTGGTGATATTGGTGCCAAGAAACTGCACCAGAGAGAGAATACTTCATAATAGACATATTCTTTATTAGCAAGAGTCAGGGTATAAACGTTTGGGGCTTTCTTTGTCATTTTTGTTTCTGTCTAGAGACTCAACTTTTCACCTTGTTTTATTAAGTAAACAATCCTGAAACTTCACAGGGGATGTTGAAACTCGTGTTATTTTCCTTTATTTCTCAAGAAAACCCAACTTGTCAGGATTCACTCAAAGTTCACTGTTTACCTATTTCTCTTCCCTCCCTCCCTCCCTCCCTCCCTCCCTCCCTCCCTCCCTCCCTCCCTCCCCCTCTTTCTGTGCCTTTCTTCCTTTTCTTTCCAGAAATTGATCAAGAACAGTGTTGTGTTTTATAAAAAGGAAAAGAAGCCAGGAATATGTTTGGTGGAGGCACAGTTTGGTGTAGGGGAAGTGAGTGCATCTGTGGCCCATGCTGAGGCATCCCCGCCCCCAAGATACCAGAGTTTATCTAGGGAATGGGAAGGGGAGTTGAGGGATTGGAGAAAGTCAGATAGATAGATAGATAGATAGACAGACAGACAGACAGATAGATAGACAGACAGACAGATAGATAGTATGAGGTAGAGGATGGCCATGAGCACATGGAGAGAGAGAGAGAGAGGAGGGGAGTGGGGAGAGAAGGGGAAAAGGGTAAAGGGCAAGAACAGAGGAGAAGAGAACAAGAGAGTGAAGAGGGGCCAAGCAGCCCCTTTATAGTGAATCAGGCACACCTGGCTGTTGCCAGGTAACTGTAGGGTGGAGCCTAGACGAGATACCAACAAACAGGAGTGGAGATCAAGTGTAGAAGCAAAACCAGTGTATGAGGGTGTCATATGCAATTGTTCCTGCCTTTCGCACTTTGGAAACTCATCATTCCAAAGCTCACTTGAGGGGCTGCCTGTGTCTCAGTGGCCAGCCATTGATATAGTGGTTCTTGGTGTTCATACAAGAATTGTTTCTGCTATTAGTTGCTTTTGATGACTTGTGTCTTAAATAAAATCTACTAGATAGACAGTCCCTGTTAAAGTACTTCGACTCTGAGTGCATCTTGAATTCAGGAAGGAGATTGAATTATGAAATAGTTTCAGTTTTGAAATTGTTTTCAGATGTGCAGGCTGCTAAGTTTTAATTATGCTGTCTTCTAACTTAAGAATTACCTTTAAATATCATTTCCAAACTGATTTGCAAGTTTTATAGTAAGGTTGGCCTTATAAATTTTCATGGGTTGTATAGCTGAGGCAGTAATAATTCTAATAACAAGCTGCTGACATTTTGTGACAGATACTGTGTCCTAGCCACAAATAAGACATTTAACTGAACCATCCTCCTTAATGAAAGATGGCCCGGACAAATGGTGTCCTTTCAAGTCAAACTAAACTAAATCAATGTATATCTCATGATGCTTAATTCTGCCCTAGACACCAAAGGGGAAATAGAAAGTTACAGTCTACTTCAGGTCTGAATTGTCTCTACAGCTAATGAATTTCACTAGTTTTTACCTTTTGTTTGTCTATATCGAGTGAAAATTCTATAGTAGAATTTTTCTATAGTAATCTCCTATACTAATTTTGTTGTAGTCGGATCTGTGTCAGTTTAGCACAAGTTTTAAGTGTTTGAGGTTGGAGACAGACTGGTATATAGCATAAAACTTTTGACTTTCATGTATTTATTTTAAAAAAATGTTGTTGAGCATTTTCTCCTCCTTACATGTGTATTTTCTTTTCTTTTTTCCCCAAAACACTTTATTTATTAGTATTTGTATATACATACATACATGTATACATATATACATACATATATGAACAATAATTAAATAAGATATATTTGAAAAGTATTGGGGTTGGGAAGAGTGGGAGGAAGGAGAGAAAGAAATCCCAAATACATGTGTATTTTCATATCAGACAGTAATTTACAGTATCAGTTGATTATAAGGTTATTTAGGGTACATATATTCCTTGTCTCAAGAAACAAAATAAACAACAACAAAAAGAATCAACAAAAGACAAATAAAACAACCATGCCTGCTCCCAATATTAAAAGGTAAAATTCTTGGTTGTATTAGCCCCAGTCATCATCACCTTTGTCATGTGTGGGAACTTGATGAAGTCGGTTTATGGCTCTGCTATGAAGTATCTAGTTTGGAGCTGATTAAGACTTACAATCCCAGAGTATCAGAGTGTTTCCCTCTAATATGATAAGATCCTCCGCCAACATTTGGCTGTGATGTGCCTTCCAGAGAGGACCTCCTACATTTTCTTCATGGGCTATCATTTGAATAACTGAGATCCAGGTATGTTGTCTCATAATGCCAGCATTTGAAAGCAGAGACAGGAGAATTGTTGTAAGTTCAAGACCAGCCTGGTCTACATAGCAAATTTCAGGCAAACCCATGCTTTAGACTGTGACCCTGATTTAACTCCACCCCCTCAAACACATAAATACATAATAATAAATAAATGTGGAAGGGTTATGTTGGGTTTTGAGATTGCAGTAGTGGATGGTAAAAAAAGCTTGTGCATACAGGAAGTCCCTGTGGTAGAGAGACCAAGGAAAGGCTGTGCTGATTTTAACAAGGCACATGCAGTTTCACTTCCATGTGTTTCTCAGCTTTGCTGTTTTATTCAGAGCAAAAAGCTTATTGATCTTGTGTTTGCCGTTAAATGCTTGGAGAATTATGAGTTTTTATTATAAAGTTATTATAGATTTTTGTTGATTTTTTTTTATTTAGGTTACTGTGTTCCAAAATGTTAATCAAACAGAAGATTTGATGCCAGATACATTTCTCCTCCTCTTGTTTGATTTACTAAAATTTAAATAAAGATCAGTTGGTTAAGATGTAAGTGTTTTAAAAATGAGATACCTGAATTAACACATATTTAAATATAGTTAACAATTCTAAAGTTGCAATCACTGCATTGGCCAAATTATGGTAGGATCTAAACTGCTGTTTGACAGCTTATCAAATGGAGAATGATTGCTTGCTGAATAGTAATTAAAGGAGCAGCCTATGATTTAGTAAATACTTTGCAGTTTAATTCAGAGCTTCTGTGTCTTCTGCTTAAATTAGTAAGCGCCCTTGTTAATCAGTATGGTGCTACAGAGTTGCTTGTTGGTTTAGTTGTTTTTATCACGATTATTTGTTACATTTTACAATTTTCTATTTTTCTTGCTCAAAAACATTTCTTGTCACTTTCGTAAATACAAATTGTGGGTAGATCTTACATAGTGCTTGAACATTTGAAAATGTCTAATAGTTCACCGATGACGACACTGGTTTGTTTGGTTAAGTACAAATGTCAGAGTTTATTGTTGAGAGGAAGTGGAATGATGGCAAGACACAATGAGAGAGCATTGGAAAGCATGTATCTCAGCCGACTTCATATCTCTGTTCTCAGCCATTGCCATGGCATTATGAGTGAGCCGCACCACTTGACTTACTCCATTAGGAAGCTCTCTAGATGAACTGAGAGGCCGGTGAGTGAGCACAGCTGAACCCAGAAGAAACACAGGGCTCAGATTAACCTACCTTGGCAGTTTGTGTGTGCACAGAGACTCTAAATAAGTCTGTTATCATTTCAAGGTTCTGTCTGGGGAAAGTGGCTTCATAAGCAACACACCTGGGACAACAGGTATTTTTCTTTGCTCTCGGGAGTGACTGCTCTCCACAGTACTGCTGAAGAAGAGCACAACAGAAATGTGTTCTTTCTTACTTGGTTGAAATATTGTCGCAACAGAAATGTGTTTCTTCTTACTTTGTTGATACATTGTTGCTATGGTTTGGATCGGGTTTGAATTTGTTCACCGAGATTTCAAGTCTCAAAGGTGTGATCCTCACTGTGGTGTGATACTCACTGTGGTGTGATCCTCACTGTGGTGACCGGGTGGTGGTAGGGTTCTTCAGAGAACAGCCCTTTAAGATCCTTAGGTCATTGAAATGAATTAAAGTAGTTTCGTGGGGCCTCATGAATCATTCTTGAGAGGAGATTCTTATTAAGAAAGCAAGCCAGGGCCCTCTACTTCTCTGTGACTTTTTGTCTCTTGCTTGTTCACACCCTCCCACCACAGTGATGCCATCATCATGAACTCCTCATGACAGTAGAGCAAAAACCATCCTCTAAACTTAAAGCTATGAGCTACATAAGCCTCTTTTAAAAATCAAGCCACTCAGTTTCAGATAGTTATAGTAATAGAAAATTAAATAATTATAGCTGGGTATATAGTACAGAGCTCTGAGCTTATGGGTAGACTACGTGATGGAATATCCTCCTTGCCTTGTTGATCAAAGAGTTGAATATCTAAAAGTATACATACACATAAAAAAGCAAGCACACATGCACACACTGATCATTTATTATGTCTTTGTAGATATGTACTACAAAATATGTGCAAGCATACTAGGATTTACCTTAGGAATGAAATAATTTGTTTTGTTGTTACTTCAGGTGTAGTAAGATTGAATCAAGATAGAAATCAAGACTGAATCGGAGGTGAGGGTTGGTGTATTGCTAGAATATTAAGGTATTAAGTCTTTTATAAAGTAAAGTAAAAAGTTTAGGACTGGTGGGGAATTAAGAATCTGTGCAGTCATCATCTATTTTCTGGCTAAATACTGACCGGTAAGGTTGTTGTTAATGTTGCTACACAGGGAAAGGCAAAGGCCTTGTTCTCTTTTGGTTTGTTTTTAAAAGTTATTTGTGTGTGTGTGTGTGTGTCTGTGTGTCTGTGTGCATGTGCTATGGTATGTGTGTAGGTGAGAAGACAGTGGTTAGGGCTTGATTGTTGCTATCTACCTTGTGGATGAAGGGACTTAATTGTTTCTGATGCATATCATGCTCTAGGCCAGCTGGCCCATAAGATGCCAGCCCATTCTCCTGTCTTCCCATCTCATAATAGGAGTGCTGAGATTATAAGTGTACATCAGTGGACATAACAGCTATTTAGTAGGTCCTAGAACTCAAACTCAGATTATCAGGGTTGTGCAGCAAACATCTTTATTGAGCCGTCTTCTTGGCTCTGAATTGCCTGTTTCCTAACTTTTATTGAAACACCAACATCAATAACAATTGTGAAAGTCTTCAGTATCTCAAATACATTTCTTGAAGGGACGTCATCAAACAAAGAACAAGGCACAATAGTAGCCGTTGAATATACAGATGTTCCTTAAGTTACAGTGGGGTTACTGATCATTGTTTATTGAAAATATCATAAGTGAAAATTCATTTAAACCTGTTACTACATGTCCGAGCTTAACAGCACAGAGCAGTGTAATGATTGTTGATATTACAGTCATGTGGCTGACTGGAAACTGCATGACACTCTTTCCTAGGACATGAGAATAGTGTTCTGCATATTAGTGGCCTGGGAAAGGACAAGATTCAGGGTTTGAAGGATGGTTTCAGTGAGTGTGGACTTCTTTTGCATTGGTGCATTAGTTGGAACAAAGTTAGTAGATTGCCTATTTGCACTGTGTAGGCCTCCGACCCGACTCGGCTGGTCAAGATGGCACCAGCTTCTGGTACAACGTATTGGTAAACAAGTGCACTGCGCACGCGATCACCCCCTCCCGAGCGGGGTATGCTAATGAGGCACTACAATCCTGACCAATCACCCCCTCCCAAGCAAGGTATGCTAATAGGGCATGCTAATGAGGCACTGCAATTCTGACCAATTGCGCACCTCCACGCGCCCCCCCCCAACACCCCCAGGGCTGAGGGTATATAAGCAGCTTGCCCTGGGCACTCAGGGTCCCCTGCAAGAATGAAGAAGCGATTCTGCAATAAAGGCTGTTGAGAAGGATCCGGTTGTTCGTGTCTTCCTTGCTGGTCGAGTGGGGCGCGACAGCACTGTATTTTCTTTATCCAGTCATTAGTTGATGGATACTGGCTTCCATATCCTGACTCTTCTGAACAATGCTACAATAAATATGAGAGTACAGATAGCTCTCTGATAGGGTGATTTCATTTCCGTTGCCTCCATGACCAGTAGTGTGATTGCTATAGTTCTGCTTAAATTTTGAGGGGCTTCCATACTGTTTCCCAGTATCTGCTAGCTAACATTGCTTCCAATAGTGTACATGGGTCTCCTTTGCCCTTTTCCTCTCCAACACTTGTTATCTTTTGCCTTTTAGATAAAAGCCATGTTCTAATCTACTTGATATTATTACATCCTCGATGGGGGGAGGGGGGATTGCTATGCTATTTTCTCAAGAAAAACATTTCCTAATGTTTGTGGTATTATAATGAAAATGGCTGGTTGAGTTCATTCAGGCTCCATCAAGCTGCTGGGTTGACTAAGGCCACAAATAAAGAGCTTTCCAAATGTGGCTCATGCCTCACGTTTAAATATGCACATCTAACAAGCTATAAGTAGGTATTTTTGGTGGTTCTAGATTAGAGGGTAGAGTACAGAAAATTTGAAAAAGGAAGTTAAAAAGGAGTAAAATCATTAGATTGTTGTGAAACACTAGGTACCCATATAAACATAGACCTCAAAAGAAATATAAACACTATGAACAATACCAAGCATGGAGATGCATAACTCTAAGTCAGTACAGCAAAGGCTGAGGCAGGAAGACTCCACGTTCTGGGCCAGCCTGGGCAAGACTCTCTTTTGAGAATAAAAAAAAATGTGAAGAAAGGGCTATAAATATATTCCCCAAAAGAAACGACTGAAGAATAAGTAACTCTTTACAAATGAAACACGATTAACAAAATGTAAGATGACACAGAGGATTGTCTAGGTGGGGTAAAGGATGGATAAAATGTCAGGTGAGTTGGACTGTAAGTAAGAATAGAATAGATAGGAAATGTTGAGGATTAGTTTTAGATGGGGCCAATAGCTGGCCACTAGCAGTTACAAGAACAGAGACAATGTATGAGGTTAAAAAAAAAATAACAAGGAAATTTCAAAAAGGCCAAGACCCCCACATCAAGATTTTTGAGTCACACCAAATAGCCAAGGCTAACCCATTTTTGAAAGATCCGCACTAACATCACGCCATGTACACTTGAGGAGAATTAAGGTAGGGCCTACAAGCTTTAAGAAAAAAAATGAAACAGTTATAAACACAAATGAATATGTGGTTTTAGATGTTCCCGTGTTGGTACTGGAAATCAGAGGACAGTAGAAAATGATTTTCTAGGCGTGGATGTTACCCAAGAAAGCTAGTAAGGAAGCATGAAGGGGACAAACAAGGATTTTTTATATGTGAAAACTCCAAAGATACAGTTCTTCTCCACCTTACTCTTAAAGAATTACTATTTAAATGCTTTAGCCATTGGAGAGAGTAAGAGCAGAGAGAGGAAGACGAGGGGAAGGAAACTAACAATGGATCCCGGGAAAGCCCAGCAGGACAGCTACCCGAGCACCAGGGAGAGTTCCCTCTGAAGGCGATAGGAAGGCCCAAAAAGGAGGACACAGAACCACACTATGGATCACGGGGAACCCAGAGTCAGAGGATTTATCTGCACCACAGTTCTGCATCCAAGTCTCTGGGAACTTGGAGGAAGAGAGGCTGTGGAGAGAGTGTAAGAGCTGGAATAACAGCGTTCTGCTGTGAAGAGTCGTTGTAGAAATGGCTGCGTAGACGAGTCCAGAACAAAGGCAGTATAAGTTAGACACGATGTGGAAGCGTACTTATTGTAATGTCAGTGGCAAGAGAATAGAGATACAATTTAATGTGTCATCTCACTTTAGTTTGTTTTTTAAAAAGACATTGAGATTTTAATCCAAGCCCAAAACAAAACAACAAAACAAACAAAAAAATAACAACAAAAAACCGTAGTGGCAGCTCCAGAGTGAGGGATGAGTACCACTTGCTCACAAATGGAGAAGTTGACTTGGATTTCAGTTGTGTTATGCGTCCCCTGGAAAATTTGCTTTAAAAAAGCCTGCCCCATTTCAAATACTAGTTCTTGGCGGCATCCAATCTTGTATGCGCTTGTAGTTCTTCGTGTTTGTTTTGGTCTGGAGTGAGCAGGACCTAACTGGGAGTATTAATATCTGTGAAATGTTTTCACAAAAGTTATACATTAACAAGCTAGGGAGTGGTTGATTCTCTATTCCCATGGTAAATTGGGACTTAAATCCCACCATTCCAAATACCCCTGGCACTCACAGTATTCCCACACAACCTATTTTAAGTGCTATGTTCACATTTTGGCTTTGGTTACTGTCACATACGGATGTAATAAAATCCCCCAAGATCAGTTCTTTGCTGATGTGGTCTGGTACGACATGTCTCAAAACCAGGATCCCACTGTCCCACAGATATGTTCTGAAAGTTTGTCGTCTGTCAACGCTATGTTTGAAAAGTACACGTATGCCTGCAGTCATCAGCGGTTTTGTTTCGCTCCCCCTAGGCAGCCCATCAGCGTCCCCAACTGGTTTTGCATCAGTGTGGGGACATCACATCTTTCTACATCTCTGCCGTCAGTAAATCTATGAGGTACACTGGTTTGTTTCATCAGAATCTAGGGCAGAACTGTTGCCTTTGCATAGAGCAATACTCCAGGAATTAATAAATGTGTGGCCATACATCCTGGGAGGCCAGGCCAAACCACCTCACTGAGGCATGAATCTGTTTGCAAAGCACACACCCTTACCCTACCTCTACCATTATCAGAGGCTGCCTTTTACTCTTATTCTGGCTGAGTGTCCTTAAGTCCATGTGAGCCCTCCTTTCTTCTGTTCTGTAACTGCTTCCATAAGATCCTCAATTTTACTTTCTTCTAAACTGCAATATAGCTTTTCTTGCTAGGCTGGTGATTCATCTTCTGCTTGGGGGCATCTATTCAGGGATATTCCCACTGGAAAGGACTCATCTAATTTTCTGGCTCAGTTCTCTGTCATAAATTATGGCCACTCCTACTCAGTCCCTGAGAAAGTGGCAGACCTCTCAAGCAAGAGGCTGACAAGAGGTCACTTCTGTGGCCTTCCAGGGTAGCAGAGCTTTCTTTGGGTCTACGGGGCTTGGATGAAGAGTCAGAGTATTTCTCTCCCAATGGTTAACGTTCACTGCCACTTGTCGGCCTTAGTACTTTCTGAGTATAATCCGACATAGATTCCTGCATTCTGGTGAAGTGTGGGCTCTCTTATAATCTCAGCGAGCTCTGAATCTTTTTATTATGTATGCATGTAAATTGTAACTTATTTTATAAACTATTTGCTTGAGAAAACCATTTTAAATTAGATACAAAAAGAACTCGGTACTTGTTGAATCAAAGTCATGGGAAACAATCAAAATAATTCATTTTCTTTAGGATGAGAGAAACAAAAATAAATAAATCTTAAGAGGAAGGGGTAGGGGCCGAAGAGGTGGCTCAGCAGTTAAGAGCACTGTTCGTTCTTCCAAAGGTTTTTGAGTTCAATTCCTAGCACCCATATGGTGGCTCACAGTCATCTATCCTGGGATCTGATGCCTCTTCTGGTATGTGGTGTACATACAGATAGAGCTCTCATACATAAAAAAACAAAAAACAAAAAACAAAAACTTAAAATGAGAGAAACAAACCACATGGTCTTTAATAGTATCCTATAATAATTATTTAAAACACTTTAATAATGCTTATACTTTTATGAGTCTCTAAATCCCCAACATTCTTTATTACTTTTTAATCTAAACTCTTAGAATTGTTTACTCCTTAAAAATTTCATCAGCAAGTAGCAAAATTTGCTACTGATATTTTACTTTTATTATATCTTGATGGTTTTCAGTTTAACAAATGTTTTCTGATTATCTCCTGTATGCTAAAATAAATTTTTGGACTTTCTTGGATTAGTGTGAAAACAACCTACCTCTGTGAGTTCTCTCATTACTGTTTTGGTAGAGTTGTCTTCATGTCTAAAATGGTGAGGTCTTTAGAAAAAGTCCTGTCCTTATCTTTACTGCAGCCCGAACTTTTCCTGCTTTGCATCCTAGACTCCATGTTCACTATCAGGACCTTTCTCCTCCTTTGTGTGGCTTGTTTGTATTGTCTTTACATTTTTCAGCCTTCTCTGGGAGGCCACTCATAGCCACCTTTCCTAAATTATTTCCTCCCTGTTTTCATCACCAAGATAATGGTCTGTTTGCGCAATAACATCATAACTTTCACACTTACCTGTTTGTGATTCTCTTGTTCTCTGTTTTGTTAAAGTTTAACAATTAAAGGCAAGACTATGCCTGTCTGGTGCTTGGTCAGCTCTCATTTTTATTGACTTAGAGTAGATGCCCAAATGTATTTATTAGTCAGGGTTCTTTAGAGTCACACACACCCAATAACATTTGCGTAGACTTCAGGTTGAAGGCATCCTCTGACTGTTGGGTAGAAAGACAAAGGAAGGGAGAGATAGCACACCCCTGCAGGGAAACAGCTTGGCAAAATGTCTGAAGCCAAAGAGAAGAGAGAATTGTTAAGAATTACAAGAAAGGAAGATAAATTTCATCTTTGATCAAGACAGCACATTGCTGTTGGTGACAATGATTTAAATATACACATGTTCTTTTTATGTCAAAACATTAGGAAAAACATCTAAAATGGCATGTCCAGAATTTTAAGGTAGTTCTGCTGTAACTTTCCTCATAGGATGATGCTCAGATGTTTATTTGAAGGTGGGACATAGGTGTGTGGGTTGTGAACAAGAAATTCTCTCCCCTGATGTTAGTCTGAGTCAAACCAAGTTGGGTTTAAGATCCCTGCTTGTGATAACAGTGCAGACTTAACTGCATGCACTGCAGTGGTAGCTGTTCAAGTCTCTTCTTGCCCTTTAGGAGAAGCTACACATAATGAAACAACAGCATGTGTGCTTTGACTGTGGAACAGTGCAGAGGACAGTGCTTTGATGATGCTATTTGATGGAAAAAGAAAACGACACAGAAACAAATGTATTTACCATCCGATAGCCCTTCAGTGCTTTAGTGAGAGAAGGAAAACATGATTCTCTGTATTTATCAACCTGTGACATCGGCACTGATGTCCTGTTTCACAGATCAGAGACTCTACATATCTGGGATTTTATATCACCAGGAAATATTCATTATATGTGAGTACACAGTCGCTTTCTTCAGATGCACTAGGAGAGGGCATTGGATCTTATTATGATGTGAACCATCATGTGGTTGTGGAGACTTGAACTCAGGACTCAGGACCTCTGGAAGAGCAGTCAGTACTCTTAACGGCAGAGCCATCTCTCCAGCCCCTTCTTGTATGCCTTTAAAATCCCACTAGAGTTTTGCTCACTCCTCCTTCTTTCTCATATCCCATTTCATCGTCTGTTTCCTGTTATTTTTTCTATTCTTCTTGGGCAGAGAGTCTCCTGTGTTCTAGGTTGGCCTCACACTTGATGTATAGCAGATTACTTTGACTTCTGACTTCTGCTTTCACCTCCCAACACTGGGATGGCAAGTCTGTGTTGCTATGCCCAGTTTACTCAGTGCTAAGGATCAACCCAGGACTTCATGCATGCTACAAGAACACATCAACAGCTGGGCCTCATCCTCATCCTCAAACCACAACCCCTGGGCCTTTCTTCTCAATGCCACCTTCTCCTTAAAAAAAAAAAGTGTTGAGCTTCAAGAAAAATAAAAAAGAAATTTTCCCCTTTGATGAAGATATTTAGAGCCTCATAAACTAAAACTTGCTAACAGACCTTACACCCCCAAACCACAATGACCTAACATCATCTTTTCCAAAGTTCATGTTGCAATGGCCAAAATGGTAATTTCAAATGATTCAAGATTTATGTCATTTGGCAGGCATGGTTCCCTTAACAAAGTTATATATGAAGTCATCGAGAAGATGGAATAAGAACTCCACCCAGGGCAGTGATTTTGGACCTGTTGGCAACAATACCACCATTGTTTTCTCCAACTTGCTATGTAGCTAGTTAAACGTGATTCATCATTTATCCAATCAATGTTTATTTAGTGTCTACTAGGTGCCTAGAATTGCTGTGGACATGTGGGGAAGAAATCTCGAGGGCGGGGGGAGGGGGGAGGGAGTCCGGTGGCAGAGTCTCAGGGCAGTCCGGCATCAGGGCTTCCCGAGCCGCCAATGGAGGATCCCACATTCATGCAGCTGTCGGTGGGAGGGCGGCAGCTGCATCGGCAAGGTTCCAGGGTTCCAAAAGCTGGGAATCAGGCGGAGAGACCATGGACACGTGGAGTCCAGTTTTCCAAAGCTTTTATTGTTCATGGCATGGTGAATGGGCGCAACTAGTACGCGCTTCCCCCACCAAAAGCCAGGGGAGACCAGTCTTATAAAGAAGGGAGAAAGGGGAGGGAATAACTTAATTAGCTACGCCCCTGGCCTTTTGATAATTCATTAATATTTAAATCTCTGGAGGTAGAGACTTGTTAATCACGCCCTCTACCTGTGCCCTACGTGACTGAAGGTAACAGGTTAAATGGAGTTACCTCATCCAAGGCCCAACATGGACATACATGAATAAGACATGGTTTCTACATTTATGGACTTATAGAAGAGCTAGTTAACCAAACCCTCATATCCATATGTGTACTCACATACCATAAAACAATGTGACAGAACACAGGGAGAACACACACCAGGAAGAAAAACATGGTGGCAAGACCAGAGTGAGACAGGCCTGAAGGGTTACAAGACAGAGAGTGGATAGGTGTATCATGATCCAGGTGGTCAGGGAGGGGATCCTGATGAGGGGATGGTACAACAGAAACCCCAGAGCATTAAGGGAAGAGATGCAGTGGTGTGGTTCAGGGGGAAAGCTGAAGCAGCAGGCAGAGGTATGTGGTTTGCTTTGGGCTGCTTAGTGGGCCTTTGTTGGAACCCATTAGAATGAAAACAGAGACACTGGCTATAAAGGAGAAAGCCCAGAGGCTTCCTCCGTGTTTCTGTGCATTGCTGTCTGGCTCATCAGAGCACAGGGCCAGTTAAAAAGATGCCATTGCCAGGAGTGTAGCATGTGCCTTGGGCTATCCTTGTTAGGAGAGTATTACTGTGCACGGTGTAAAGATTGTCTTTGTATTATTCAAACGGATTTCTGTGCCTGCCAGACTTGAGTGCAGGCGGGACTTTGGAAATGTTATTCATGTGGCTACACCTAATTCTGTAAGCACTAACTCTCCTACTTTCTGATTTGTTAATTTAAAAGTGCATGGCCTGTAGCAAAGGCAGGAAGTAGAAGGTGGGACTTCTGGGAAGAGAAAGGAATTCTGGGAGAGAGTCAGGCGTGGGCGGATTCGCCAGCCAGACAGGAAGAAGCAGATGCTGGAACTGAGAAGAAGTAACTCACCTGTGGCAGAGCTTAGACTAGAATAAATGGGTTAGTAAGTTACAAGCTAGTTGGGAACAAGCCTAGCTATAAGGCCTGGGCATTCATAAGTCTCCGTGTTATTATCCAGAGCTGGGGTGGGCCTAGAAAGACCATAGTGTTATAAGTCCTTGTATCTCCTGGGTACATTGAAATTTAGGACAAATCTTGAGGGACATGTGGCCAGATAGAGGGAATTGCTCAACATTTGATGAAGCTGGCAGGATAAAATTCAAGCACCTGCTACTTGACTGCCAGATATTAATAACCAATGTTCATTCCTCGCTTGTTTCCTCTCTAGGGCTGCATTTCAGTCTTCCAATGGCAGCACATCTGTGTGCCTAAGGCGCCCTTACAGATTGGCGCATGCCCAACTCTTACCCCAGTCACTCAGCATCAGTTATGCGTTCCTTCACCTTTAGTGCTTGTACTATCTCTTACTTTCTGCACATGAGCTTCTATTAAATGCATTCCAGATCTCATATTCTTAGCTCTCTGCCCCAAATCCTGAGAATGTTCCCGATGCTTCCATTCTCCAGCCTGGTTAAACTGCTCTCACGAGCGAGCTGTTTGAGCACGTCTTCACGTTTTCTTTATAGCACTAACTTATATTGGGCGGTTGAGTTTACTTACATAGGTTGTTTGATAAGCCGGGTATAATTTGTCATACTTGTTATGATTTTAGATATTGTGTTCATAGCAGTGAGAAAGAGTGAGGAGCAGGCAGCTCCAGAGACTGGCTCCCCACTGAGCACAGGCTTGGGGATCAAGACTCCAGAGCAACTCTCAGCTTGTGTGGTCTCAGTCCACAATGGCCACTGTGCACAGAGTTGTCCTTTCCTGTGACTTCCATGCCTGCTGGTACTTGTACTTTTCAGTTTGTTAGGGTCTTGTCTTCTGTTCTGCACAACTTCCTCCCAGGGTTATGTCTCACCCTCCGGCTGGCGCACATTAAATTAAGGCTCCTGATTCGTGGCTATTCCCTGTTCTCAGGTCCTACGGCAGCTGTATTTTAAACAGTATATATTAATCTCTGAAGTCAGAGGCTGGACACTACCCTTTGAGACAGAGAATAAAGGTCTTACCTATCACGGACCTATCTGCCCGAGGGATCTGTCTTACCAGAAGCTGCAGCTAGACTTGAGGCTTGTGAGGCTGTGGGCGTGGCCAGAGGGTGAGACTGGCGGAGATGGAGGGGTTGTTTTTGCTGTTCCCATGTTCCCACCAACCTCAGGTACTGGGGAGCTGTGAGCCTTGAGCTTCCTTGGACTTGGCTTCCTACATTACATCACCTGTTTTTGTTCTCTCCCTCCTCCCACTTTACATCCTCCACCCTCTCCAGCCCATCCCCTTCTCCTTACCCTCTTCCTGCTCCTGCATGCCCCGCCCCCACTCCTTCACTTCTTTCTTCTTCTTTCTTCCTCCCCCTCCTTCTCCTCTCCGCTGCCCCTCCTCCTGAACCTTTTCTAAGGTTCTGCCATTCCCTTCCTGAGTTTCCAAGGCTCTCCCTCCTCCTCTCCTTGGAAAGGAGTATTCATTTCTATGCCGGACTCTCCTCTCTAACTGGGTCATATGGAAGCAGCTTTTACATGAAAGACAACAGCATTAACAGAATCCAGTAACCTTGAAAAGTAACAGTTCACCCTCTGGCTTCCAGAATACCATTTTTTATTTTTTATTTTTTTATTTGACAGTTAACAATTTGTAAAGTAACTCCTGGGTAGCACCTGCAGAACGTTTGTAATTTAGATCTTTCTTCCCCCTTCAAGCTGTTACTGAGGGCTTTCATCTTTATCCCACTGGTTCTTTCCATAAGTCTTTTCCATCTAATCTCGGAGAAATCTGCTCACTTCATCAAATATTAAAGCCTCGATTGGTCTCCATTTTATATAAACGTGATATTTCATAGCTGCTCTTTGAGCTACAGGCACCGTCTAGCAGATGCCAGGAAGGGCTACAAAGAAAAACTACATCAGAGCTCAGAAGAAGCCGAAAACTAACCAGTACCTAAGTACTAACCAGTACCTAAGGCTAAGCTGATATCTGAGCCAAATCTGAGCCAAGCTGAGGAAAGATGCTGGAGGATCTGAGAGCTCAGTTCCCTAAGCACTCAGGAGTGTGCACTGCTTGCGGAGGACCTGAGTTTGGCTCCCAACAGCTCCATCAGAGACTCACAGCTGTCCCCAGCTCCACCTCCAGGGGGATGTGGCACTGTTGGGCTCAAAGTGCACCTGTCCTCACATGCTCATCTCCCCAGACACATACGCATAATTAAACCCCAAACAAATCCTAGCAAAAGATGCTTGCTGGCATGCAGCAGACCCTTAGTAGAAACCGAGGCCGAGACTTGTTAAAAATAGAAAAATAAACAGTGTTTCATCTCAATCAGTGGAAGCAGAATCTATGGAGCTCGGGATTGAACCCAGGGTCTCACACAAATGAAGTGGCTCTACCACTGACCTGTGCCCCAGCTCTCAGTGTTCTTGGCTGATAAGGAGGTCTTCAAATACATTAACAAACATGATGTGCATAAAATGACAAGTTACCAAGTGAAGGAAGTGCCTCTTTACCAAGTGCCATTTTAAATAGAAAGTCACCCTCTTCCAGTAGAGAGCTTTCATTCAGAAGCCTGCTAGGTTTCTTCAAGTTTGCAACAAATTCTCTTTTAGTGACTTACAGAGCTCAGCCACAGCGGCCCTGCCATTGGTCCAGGGGTCAGAATAGTAGAAATTAAAGAATTCTCTATTTTTCTCTTCCCTCTGTTCACTATGAGGGAAATGCAGCCTTCTTTATAGATCATATATTCCATTCTTTGTACAATCAGTTTCATTTTCTAGAGCAATAGATGGTTGTCCCCAAACAAATGAAATAAAAGAAAGTCTTCCTGAGCCTGAACCATGAAAAGGCTAACTCCCCATTGCTTCCTCTTCTGTCAGTGCTGACACCGAAACTTGAATGGTATGCCCGTCACACAAGTCTTCTTAGAACTGCTGCTTGAGTCTCCGTTCTGTGTGACTCTAGGACTCAGTTCAGGTTTGCCACGTCTGCTGGTGCTTCCTCAACCTAAAAATTATTCTATGTAATGAATGGCATTAAATATCATCTACAAATGTATATATGCACATGCACATATATAATATGCACAATATACATATGCATGTCATATATACTAAATATATACATATGTATACACACATACATGCATATAAAGTATATGTACTATTTATCTTGACCTGTGGTTTCTGATATAATAGCTAATAACTACATATGGTCATTTGCATCAATTAAAATAAGATTAGAAATTCAGTTTCTCAGTCACACACGTCCATGCAAGAGTGAATGTCTCCCACCACTCCTTCCCCAACAAAATGGACTCTCTTCTCTTAAATCCCAAGCCAGAGTGAACCCATTCCCCCTAACCTTGTTTCTGTCAGGTTTCATCCCACCAATGAGAGGAGCAGCTACTACGAGAAATTGGTGCTGACGAATGAGGGAGGGCATTGGTGTGAAGAAAACATGGCCGTGCATGCCTCCAGAGTTGTTTTGTAGGAGCCGTGAAAGAATGTTAAGGCTGACGGTTAGGGAAGCCCTGGACAAAATGTGGAGAGTATAGGCTGCTCTGAGGTTTCCTAGGGGAGCAAGGGCTCTTTGGACATAAGGCTAGATGACATTCGTGTCTTCTGGCAAGAGCGTGCACACTCTCTGTCCAGGTCCTGGCAGTTTGAGTGAAGCTGAATTGAAAAGGAGTGGAGCGATGTGTTTCATGACTTAGAGTAACCAGAGAGTGGAAAATGTAAGAACATGTAGTTTGGCCAAGAAAGGAGTATGAAGGAGTTTAAAGCTGTGGATAAAATAGCTGTAGACAAATCTTGATATAAATAAATTGTGCTGTTAAGCAAATCAGCACAGTTAGGGAGAGTTTTGTCACTCTTCATTAGGACAACAAGAAAAGCTTCGTCGACAGAGAGACCTCTCCAGCGAGGGCTCTCGGATGTGAGTAGAAGAAGCCCTTTGAGAAACTCCAGTGTCCTGTGTTCCAGAAAGGCCACATAAGGACATAATTTTCCAGGTTCAGATAGGTGGGCATGATAAGGCCGTTATGATTGTGGTTGCAGTGGGGGCAGCCTACAAGGTGAGCTTGCAGCAAAAATTGGACACTTTTCATGTGACACTGATTTCCAGACATGCAACATGAAAGAGTTACGGGGCTGATAGGGACCTGCTCCATGGTGCTAAAAAGCTGCTGAGGTAGAAAGGTTACATTCCTTGCATGGATCTCCTGGATGAGACTATATCATCTCAGACCATGAGCCAAGACAATCTTTTCTCCTTTAAGTCGATTCTTTCAGATGTCTTATTGCAGAGATGAGAAAAGTGGGTGATGTAGTCAGTCTCACTCATCTGCCTCTTGATACAGCACAAAAATACAAATACAAAAACAAAAACAAAACAAAACAGACTTTCAACCACGGGGACCTTATTTGTGAAGAAGCAGTCACAGAAATTGGGGGAGCTTAAGAAAGATAACTGGCCACTATTCTTCAAAGTTTTCTCAGCCATAATATATAGAGGGGAAAAAATAGGCTTGTCCTAGACTTTAAAAGAGAACTAATTGTAACTTGTGATCTTAAACCTGAAGAAAATAATGGATAAAATACAAGTAAAGTCTATAGATTAGATGATAATGCACTAACACTAGGACCACCCTCCTAATTTTAGTAATTTTCTTGATCTTAGGTGATTGCTAGTATTTAGGGAAGGCATTAGTCTGTGAGGGAGCACTCTGCCTGCTCCTCAGGAGGCCTGATTTTAGTTCCCAGCACCTATGTAGGTGTCTCAAAACTACTTGTAACTTCAGCTCCAAGGGATTTAACGACCTCCTCTGGCCTGCTCAGGCACTGCACACGCATGCGTACACACACACACACACACACACACACACACACACACTCACACTTAAAAATAAACATAAAATTTTAAAAAGTACATTAGAAAAACATAAAGAATTATAGTATACAGAATTATTGCTTTTAATATTTTTTTACAAAGAATTAAAATAATTTCAAAATGACATTTTAACTAAAAAAATTTGAAAAATAGAACCCATATCTATGCTTTCTCCCCTGTTTTGTTTCTCTGTACAATAAGTTGACTGGAAGACATCTATAATTTGAGCCTTCAAAAGCTGCACAGTATGAATGCTTCTTTAGGGAAAAGTCAATGATGGAGCAAATGAGGGGAATTGTCTAAAGAAAGAGTGTTGCCTTGGCCATGGTGTCTCTCCATGGCAACGGAAACCCCAAGACAGGGAGTTTATGATACCATATAGATGCACCCTTTAAAGGTTTAAAAGGTCCCTTTATATCCATCACTTGTTAGTCTTTACACAAATGTATGAGAAACGACTGTTTCCTTTGCCATGTAGATGCATAAACCGAGGCTTATAATAACCGAGTAGTTTACAGAGAATACACACAGCTAGGAAGTGGCAGGGCTCAGGACAAAGCCCAGAGAGAAAACCCACGGGTGAGTCTGGCTGACGTGTAGTTACACCTGCACTTTCTGTAGGTAAAGAATTTATGGTTCTGAAGCAAAGCTCTTTTCCTCTGGAAAAAAATAGGCAACATTCTAATATGGAGAGAATGGCCTTTATCCTTATTGTTCTTAGAAATGTTTCTCGAAGCCTCAGTGATAACTGAAAGGATTAAAAGGGTTCTGAATCAGTTGTTTAGGGGATCAGTAAAACCTATTCGTCTCCTAAAATTTCACACTTCATATTTTTATAATAAGTACGCGAGAAATCCCCTCTTGGACCTGTTTAATCTTGACCTGACTTGGTTAAATCCAGTCATAGAAATATCTTTATGTGTGCATATTGAACAGAATACTTTGTAAGAAGTCCTGCCTTGGTAATAGTGGTCTAAAACTTGAGGTCATTACACACACAAAGTCAAATTCCCATAGAGAAGTGCATTTGAAGTGTATGGGAAACAGACAGCTAATTTGTTCTTGGACGTTTATACACCCAATTCTTAGGAAGCCCTTTTAATGGATGTTGCAGCAATTATTCACTAGGAAAGTTATGTCTGCTATTCATCCCATTCTGAATCACTAACATTTTAGACTTTCCTGACATGGGATAGAACAAGTGTGGTCCAGGTTGCATGTTGGGAAAGTCCTATAGTGATGTATATACCATGTAGGGTCATGAGACACAAAACTAGCAGTGATCACGGGAAAGCCAAAACGAAAAGCATTCCCAGCTTCACATAGCTAATGCACAATAACAGTTCTGCTTTAAAGGAAACAAGAACACAGTTTATTTTAAGTCAAATATGTGTCGCCACGGCTTGGGAACGTAATGACATGTTCTGCTGTAGAAGAGATGACGTGAACTCCTACAGGCAGAGAGCAAAGAAAGTCATAAATCAACATTGTGACAAACATATTGGTAGGGACATTGGGTAGGTCAGCTAGGGAAAAGTGACAGATTGTCCCTACAGGCTTCAAGTGTTATATCATTCTTAGGAGGTGGTGAAGGCTTAAGGTTTTCTAAGAATACATGCTGAGGGGTTCACACAGTATTGTGAGAAAATCAGTCATATGGGACCAAGTATGCTGAGACACACATGCAATCCTAGCATTTGAGAAGCTGAAGCGGGAGGAGTTATAAAGTGGTCTGGGAAAGAATCCTCAAATAACCCCCCCCCCCAAAAAAAAAAAACTAACCAACTAACCAACCAAAACACCAGAAACATAAAACCACCCCCATCCTCCCAAAAATTCTGTCTCAAAAACAAACAAGCAAGCAAATAAGCAACAAAACAAAACAAACAAAAAACAAGCAGAAAGAAGCAGAAAGTTACACAGCTTTCAGAGATGAAAGGTGAGTGGTTGTTTTTGCAGGGAGTCCTGATAGCTCAGGATGGCTTTGGTTCTTAAGCTACAGATTTCCAGACCTGCATATTCACCTTTCTCCAGAGAATGTCAGCTTCACAGTGTACAGAACGAACTAGAAGGAGACCACCAATCACTTTTAAAATCCTCCAAATTAGGAAGTGTCAGTGGCTTGAATTTAGATTTTTACCTTGATTGTTCTTCACATATCAAGTTCAAAGAGCATGGAATCTCTGCATTTTGATGCTCAGGAGAGCATGCTGAGACAACCTAAATAATGTGATATAGGACTATGTGATTATTATGATTATCTCTTGCTAGACTTTGCTGTAATGGAAAGTACATGACACTGGACAAGTATGTTCAGGCTATGGACAATTTAAATTTAAATTTGTATATTGACACATTAGTCCTGAATTTGAATAAAATGACTTAGAATTTCATACCAGAAAGGATGCCCAGGAGACCAACTATTTCATGGATGCAATTTTTGGCAAAATAATTTATATGCTTAATATAATTCTAATACTAATCTAGGCTAACTTTTCTTTTGAAGTCATTTAACTATTTCTAAAATTGACAGGCAGAATAAATGGACAAGAATGTTCCAGAATATTTTGAGAAAGAATCTTATATGGGAACTTTCACTACCAAATATTAAAAATATACACATTTATAATAATCTACTATAGTGTCGGGAAGAAAACAAATCATATATAAAGGGCAGAGACAAGAAATATGCTAAAATATGTTGAAATTTATGTCAAGAGAAAGGTGATGTTTCAAATCAATAGTAAATGGTCTGATCATTTAATGAATGAAACAGAGGATACAACAGTTTCTTATTTGAGTTTTTCAAGATGGAAAAAATAACTGTTTTCTAAGATTAGCAATTTTCTCTCCCTCCCTCCCTCCCTCCCTCCCTCCCTCCCTCCCTCCCTCCCTCCCTCCCTCCCTCCCTCCCTTCCTTTCTCCCTCCAGAGTCACTGGTCACTATCATTTTACCCTCCAATTCTCTGAGTTGGCATATTTTTGATTCCTCATGTAAATGGAATTGTGGTGTTTAGCATCCTGAATGGGTTTGTTTTGCCTAGCGTCGCACCTTAAACACTCCACATTGTTGCACACTGAAGGATTTACTTAATTTTCAAGGAAGAGGATTTCACCGTGTGCATGTGCTACATTGTTTCCACACTCTAGTCTTCTGTCAGACAGTAAGGTTATTCCTACATCTCAGACACTGTGGCAATGGCAGCTGTGGCCACTGGCATGTTGTTATGCCTATGAGACCCTGGTCTTGTTTCAGCTGCTTGAGGGAATAACTCCAGGAGAGTTGTTGCTAGATGGATCATGTGGTAGTCACACACAGGGGTTACAGTTTCTCCACAGCTTTGCTAACATTGCCATCTTTCCATAGGTGCTGGTCTTCAATGTAACACAGCTAAGCACACTTATTTATGTGTGTGTCAGGATGGATACTTTCTTCTATTATGGCATGCTTTCCCTCTTGGAGATTGTCCAGTATCAACAAATAAGGAATAAATAAAGAAAATGCAAGCAAACGAGCCGTGGCTCAGCAGCTTAGGCACCGGCCTCCAGAGCGTGACCCCATGCCCTTTGCTCTCTCTCTCCTGGTTCAAATCCTGCTTTCCCCATGTGACTCTGCCTGAATCTCATGGGAAAAAAAATGCAATCTCTGCTTAATTTCCTAAACTCAAAGAGCCAGCTCAAAAGCCTACGCCCTATATATTTTTTATTAATTTATTTATTCACTTTACATACCAATTGTATGTTTCTCTCTTCCCGGTCCCACTTTTATAAATATCTCCCCTCAATACTCCCTTCTCTAAGGAGAAGGAGAAGCCCCCCTTGGGTATCACCCCACGTAGGGGCATCCAGTTGCAGTAGGACCAAAGAAATCCTTTCCCACTGAGGCCCGACCAGGCAATCCAGTTAGAGGAAATGGATCCAATGGCAGGCAACAGAGTCAGAGACAGGCTCTGCTCTAATTGTTAGGGGACCAAGCTGCACATCTGCTACAAATGTGTAGGAGGCCTGGATTCAGCCCCTGTATGCTCTTTGGTTGGTGGTTCAGTCTTTATGAGCCCCCATGGACCTAAGTTAGTTGACTGTATAGGTCTTCTTGTGGTGTCCTTGACCCCTCCAGCTCACTCAATCCTATCCCCCAGCTCTTCCACAAGATTCCCTGAGTTCCATGTGATGTTTGGTTGTGGGTCTTTGCATCTGTTTACATCTACTGTTGGATGAAGCCTCTCAGGAGACAGTTATGCTAGGCTCCTGTCTGCAAGCATAGCAGAGTATCATTAATAGTGTCAGGGGTTGGCTCTCTTACATGGGATGAGTCTCAAGTTGGGCCAGACATTGGTTGGATGTTCCCTCAATCTCTGCTCCACCTTTATCCCTGTGCATCTTGCAGGCAGGACAAATTTTGGGTCGAAGGTTTTCTGGGTGCATTGATGTCTCCCTCCATCCACCAGAAGTCCCACCTGGCTACAGGAGGTGGCCATTTCAGTCTCTGTATCCCCCCTGGTAGGAATCTCAGCTAGGGTGATGCCTATAGATTCTCCTGTCTCAGGTCTCCTGCTGCTTCAAGAGATGTCCTCTATTGATTACTGTTCTCACTACCATCCCTCTCCCATATACCCTTTCCCCACACCTGATCCACACCCCGGTTCACCTCCTAACCTCCTCTTCCATCCAATTCTCTCCCTCCAAGAAGGGCCCAAGGGAGGATTCACAAATCTCACTCAGAAGGGAAAACAATAAAAAGCCCTATCTTACATATTTATACCAGTTAGGACTACTCACAATTTTGCTGTGATAACAAACATCTCTTAATAACTCAACATAGTGGTTCTTTGTTAAGCCCCTCTCACATATCTGAGATGTATGAGTAGAAGCAGCTTCTTCGTTAGTCACTCATATAAGAGGACCAGTGGGGTCTTTTACTCCTTCAGTGCAAAGGAAAAAAATTAAATAGTACATTTAGTACCAGTCAATAAACACTTTACACATTTGTTAATATTTCACACTGTAAAAGATCACTTCATTTATTCTTCAGGAAGATATTGTTCAAGTATCAAGTTTATACAACAGAAAAACGGTGTTAGAGCCTACTGAGGAGCAATGTCCCTTCTTCCTACATTTCCCTTCTGTGAGTTTCACCCGTCTTCTAGCTGTTTGAAACCAGGAGATGGCGCTGCAGAGCTGAAGACATGCTAACACCCTGATTGGTTCTTTGAGTGTACGAAAACTCATCACTCTCAAGAGTAGCATTTAGCTCACAAACTGGGAGAAAGCAAGGTCTACCAGCATCTCATTCTTTTAAATAGACGAATCTTCAACAGATATAAACTTGGAATGTTATGTTCAGGAATTAGTCTTGCATTTTTAAAAAAAGATCTTCTAAGATACTCAGCCACTTAATTTCTATGTTTCTATGTTAATTTTATTCTACTTGAATATGTGAAAAGTGTGTATCAATCTGTGTTAAGCATCAAGGCCGAGATGGGTACATTATAATAAAATCTGATGTTTGATTAGAACCTTGAATTGTGAATGGCTGTCTTACACATCAACAAGGGCCAGGACTGTACCCTGATATACAATTAGTCAGAAATAAAGACTGAATAATTGTTTACAGTGTGGGGGCAGTAAAACCTCATACTCATTACCTGGTTAATCGTGACTATGGGAAAAGGCAAACTGCATCTTCCCAGACTTTCTAAATTCTAAACATAAACCCAAATTCTGTATTTTATATGAAATTTCTTGATTTGAAAATTTAAAAAAGTTCTAAAAAACTGCCCAGAGTCAGGTAGGGTAGTGCATGCCTTTAATCTTAGTACTTAGGAGACAGAGGCAGGTGGGTCTTGATGAGTTCAAGGCTAGCCAGGGCTACAGAGTAAGACTCTATCTCAAACAAAACAAAACAATGAAAAACAAAATAGTCCCTGCTAACCAAACACCATAGGACGACTAGTTTATGAACTTCCATTAGATAATTTGTAGACATTTTACATCCTTTACTTTATTGAATCTTATTAAGACCTGATGGATTTGTTTGGTTACTGGTATTTTATAATTGTGGCAATGAGACCAAGAGCAAGCAATTTATTTTTGTGAGGGCACAAAGCTGGTATGTGGTTTAGGCAATACAATTTATATCAAATGTTCTTATTTGTTTTTTAAAGATTTATTTATTTTATGTATACAAGTACAGGGTAGCTATCTTCAGGCATATACCATAAGAGAGCATCAGATCCCATTACAGATAGTTGTGAGCCACCATGTGGTTGCTGGGAATTGAACTCGGGACCTCGGGAAGAGCAGTCAGTGCTCTTAACCGCTGAGCCATCTCTCCAGCCCCAAATGTTCTTATTTTTAAAGTATTGTTTTGAAGATGCTTCATGACTATAGGAGCAGGCATCTGGACACCTCTCTCAGGCCTCAGCTTCTGCTGTCTCCATGTAACTTTGAGTTTGACCTCTGTGACTTCAGTTTGTCACCTGCCAAGTTGGGGGGGGGGGGCACTACCAGACCAACTGGCTTTCATAGCCACATCCAGATTTGAAGCACTGTCCACGTGGCATCTAGCAACAGTGGTGTCAGATATTAGTCAGCACACAGCCGCCTTGTTACCAACCCCATTTTTGCTATTTTCTCCACACATTCCAAAAAGATCAAACATGAGGGGCTGGAGAGATGACTGGGCAGTTTAGAGTGCTTGCTGCACTTTGAGATGACTGGAGTCTGATTCCAGGACTCAGATTGAACAGCTCACAACGTCCTGTGCCTCTGGCTCCTGAGGATCTGATTCTCCCTTCTGGTCTCTTTGGGCGCCTGCACGCATACGCACAGACATGTGCAATGCACATGAATAAACATAAAACATACTTTTAAAAAAGATCAAATATTCAATGTTGATGATGACTTGATCTGGTGCCCACTTTGAAACTACAAACTGTTTTACTTTTTTCTTGACATGTACTTTTGTTCTGCTTAACCAAAAACTGAAATACAGTTCTTGCCTGCAGTTTTCCTTTGATTAGAAATTCTAATTTGACTTGCAGTACATTTTTTTTTTCTGTTTTTGAATGAGAGAGTGCTATTAAGTATGTAACTTCAAGTATTGGCTCTTTCAATATTCTTAAGTGTAAACACACCTACTTCTCTTGCCTCTTGTGAAGATCTCTTGAGTGGTGCTTTAGTTTTTTAAAAGGTTAGGCGACTTGGGAGACATAGTTGGAATTCACTTCAATTCAAGAATTTCTTTTTTTTAAATCCTTTTATTAGATACTTTATTTATTTACAATTCAGATGTTATCTCCTTTCCCCATTCCCCCCTAAAAAACCCACTGTCCCATCCCCTCTCCTTGAGGGTGTGCCCCCACCCACCCACTCACTCCCACCTCCCTGCCCTCAAATTCCCCCATACTGGGGCATCCAGCCTTCATGAAACCGAGAACCTCCTCTCCCACCGATGCCCAACAATGCCATCCTCCCCTACATATACAACTGGAGCCATGGGTCCCTCCATGTGTGCTCCCAGGCTGGCAATTTAGACCTGGGAGCTCTGGTTCTTTCAGTCTTCTTTCTAGCTCCTCCAATGGTTAGCTGTGGGCATCTGCCTCTGAATATGTCAGGCTCTGGCAGAGCCTATCAGGAAATAGCCATATCAGGCTCCTGCCAGCATGTACTTCCTGGCATCCACAACAGCGGCTGCATTTGGTGACTGCACATGAGATCTGGGGATATCTCAGTAGTAGAGAATTAGCTTAGTGTGTGGTTTGTATGAGGATGTGGGTTTGATTTCCACTGATCCCTCAGTTCCCCTGCTGCCACCAAATGCCTTCCATTTGGACCGCAAACAAGGAGTTGCCATGGAGTTTTTCTTTCATGACATTTTCTTGGCTACCATAACACCACAGGGATTCAAAACAGGCCCTTGTTGTACACAATTAAGCTTTAAAGTGATTAGAGAGAGATGCATTTAGCTAGAAGCCAGAGTACTGTATTCATCTCATGTGGGCCCAGTACTGTGTTTGTATGTGCCGTCTTTTATATCAGCAAACTCATGGTAGCCTCCTGGGTTTGGAAAGGTCAACTCGTCTACCAAGGGCACCCAGCTACTCAGCAATGGTACTTGAAAAAGTATTTAGTGCAGGTTCAATATCTTCTTGTCCTTGTGTTACCTCACTTATGTGTCAATTTCTTGAGCCATCCAGTACCCAGGTGGGTTCTCCTGCCTCCCTACATCATCAAATGAAGATTCTAAAGCTTCTCACCATCCTAATCCTTTCAGCCAAGTCCCTCTGAGATCTCTCTCTCTCTCTCTCTCTCTCTCTCTCTCTCTCTCTCTCTCTCTCTCTCTTCTTCTCTTCTCTTCTCTTCTCTTCCCCTCTCTCCTTCCTTCTTTTCTCATCTTAGTTTTTCTCCTTCTTTCTCTGATAAATAGACCACTCACTGGTCACCATTGTATGATCACCTTCATTCCTGTTTGATTGTATGCCAATAGAGTTGATTTCTTTCTACTTTTTCCCCCTCCATTTATAAGACTATTTGGGTGTCATCAATTATGAAAATTAAAGGTCTGAATTTCAAGTAAACTTATTTGCTTACACAAGTCTTTAGGACACTACCAGAGACATATGAACAATCAAAGGCTAGCTATTAACCGATTACTACTTATTTGATCCAGAAGGCTGGTTCATATCATTAAAAATCTCCTCCAATTATATAATATTTATTTAAGTGGTACCTTCTATGATATCACAGTCCCTGTGAAAAATGATAAGAGTCCCTGGCTCACAGTATGCATTATATATGACTATTTGCTGTTATTAGTATTTCCAAGAAGCCTTCTACTCCAGGCAGGCAGTTCTCTGTGCTTTTTGGTTAAGATGTGTGAAGTATAACTGAAAATTTGCTGATTCCACTTCCTTTGTTTGCTCTCGAACTTAACGTCAGCTTACACAAATCCTGCCTGTGTCAGGCTCACCTTTCAGTCTGCACTGATTTCTTTCCTGAGTTCCACAGTGATCTGGTTGACTGGTTGTATAGCATAGTCTGTCTCTAATAACTTCTCCATTTCTGAAATCTTATTGTCCTGGTCTTTCAGGGAATGGATACACACACGTGGTACACACTTATGTTTGTCCAGGATATTGATAGAGAAATTCAGACAACTGCTTCAAACTTGTGTGCCTTTTAAAAATCTCTCATATTTTCTACTATTCCCATCAATGCTCAATCAGTATTTTTTATAAGTACAATGACAGTGGCAACCTGTTTAGAAGTTACATTAACAACAAATAGCTGCATTGTTGGTTGAAATTTAGGAATCTATCACTTAAAGGTAATTCATTATTACCAGCCATAAGTTTTTAATATATGCAGCACATGTTTAAACCGTGCTTCTGTGAATTTATTGAAGCCAATTATTTCAACATGACATATTGCAGGCTGACAATCCTAACAAGTATATATTTTTTAGTGAATGCATAACAGTTTCAGAGGTCAAATTGTTAACTCTAGCACTTTGTCCCTTTCCATCCCCTTCCCTTCTGTAGCCCCTTAGACTACTACATAGACTGTATAACTATTGACTTGTTCTGACCAATGGAAGCAGGACAGGAATTATGACTGTGCAAATTTTGAGTCTACTAGGACTTAAAAGACCCTCGTATTTCTGCTTCCTGTTTTTTATTTTTACATTGCTTTGTGAAAAGCAGACCAAAATAGCCTGCAGATCCAAGAAAGATGAGGGACCAGGAGCATAGACACCCTGCCATCCTGCTTCTTATCTTAAAGGGAAGCAGTGAGGAACAAAGCCAGCCTAGTGACAAGCAGGATCCCTAGTCACATTCAGCCTGAATCAACTGAGCTTGAGAACCAACCCTCAGGCAAGTGCAAACAATGCTTCCTGAGATCTGGGGTTCATACATGAATGTAGCTTCATGTTGTAGCCAAGAGAATTTGTCCTCTGGCGATCACATCATTAACCAGCACCCTAGAACCTAGCAGTTTACTTTCAATGCTTTAAGATCTATTTTTAAAATTTTAATGATATTGAAGACTAAACACAGGAAAATATAAGAGAGTAGAGGAGAAAGCTATTAATAATTCCTCATGAAATTCAGCTCAAATTTATCTTCTCAGAGGGGTTTTTTCTGATTCTCCCAATTTATGGTAGGCTCCTCTTGATAGGGCCTTTGATGTTGGGGTCTATGCCTTTCCTTTGCATGTTGTTCATGTTGGCGATCATATGATGGGGATTATTTTTGAGCTATAAAAACATCACTCTCACTAGATTATGATTCTTCGAGGGTGAGAGCTTGTTATTTTACATACTGCTACACTCCAACATCAAGTCCAATGGCTGGCAGAGCAAGGAACTGGGGGTGTACTTGTCAAATCAAAGGAAGCCATTTTGTGGACACCACCATCATTGAGGTATGATGGATGCTCACCAGATGAACGTCTCTTGCATGCTGTTCTCTACCTAGGGTGTTCTAGCATTTCTGTAAGAGAAGAAAAGGATGGTTTATACATTTTGTGTCTAGTTGGTTTTATGAAGCCCAGAGCTTACTTACAGATGTCCCAAAATAGACATCTTTAATTCAAGTGCAGTTTGCACCTGGTCACATCTGGGTGAGCTCTTCAGACCACACAGGGTCACAGTACCTTTGTCATTTCCAGGTTTTACTTTATAGATTTCTCAGTGACTTTGGGGGCAGTATAGGTGGGCCACACCGTTTTGGTGAAGATTCAGAATAACTCAACAGAGGAAGCTTAGGCATCAGAAAATACAATTCGTGTGTCTGAGTTCCACTTCAACAACTTAATTTCTTTCTTTCTTTCTTTCTTTCTTTCTTTCTTTCTTTCTTTCTTTCCTTCCTTCCTTCCTTCCTTCCTTCCTTCTTTCTTTCTTTCTTTCTTTCTTTCTTTTTTTCTTTGTTTCTTTCTCCTTCCTTCCTTCCTTCCTTCCTTCCTTCCTTCCTTCCTTCCTTCCTTCCTTTTTAAAACAAGACATGTCTATTTAATATGTATTTGGAATATTTTCACTATAGTTTTCTCTTGGAGTAGAGACAAGTTTTTTTTGGATGAAGTCATTTTAATTATAAATAATGCCTCTACTTACATTTTTTTTAGTTTCTGATTTTTTTTATTAGTAACTTAAAAAAATGTTAATCAAAGGCTTTATAAGTTTGGTAATTCTCAATAACAAGATGCCCATACAATCAGAAGTATAACTTAATACCCAACCAAGATATAGCAACTATCTTTGACTGGCGGAAACACTCGAACATCCGCCTTCATGTTCTCCCCCACCTCTGGTAACCTAGCTCCTCCTTTCCTTCTCCTCCTCCTCTCCTTACTTCTCCTCTTCCTCTCCTTAGTCCTCCCACCTTAGCTCCTCCTACATATCACCCTTCCTGTTAAAATAAAACTTTTCTCTCAAAATATAATTAGAGCATAACTATGCCAATTTGTATCAGTAAGGTACAAGATAGACCTAATACCCACTCCATCATTTTGTTGACTAACCAGAACCTTTGTCATCTCTCCTAACTAAAAGACTTAGTTCTGAACCTGGTTTTTTTTTCCCTTGGCTTTAGAATGAATGTCGGCTGAAAACTATCCTCTCAAATCTTTTTTTTTTTTCCCTCAAAGTAAATAGCTGGGATTGGCTATGAGACTATAAGTCTTCAACCCCATCAGAAATCCAGAACGATGGAATTAACTGAAATTATGGGAAGCACAAAGCATAGCTTCTAAAACTTAGTCAATTTATAGAGACCACTGAACACCTGGACAGTACCTATACTACAAAACGTTGGAGCATCCAATCTTCATTCTTCTAGCCCAGAATCATCAGACAGACTGAGTGATGCAGAATTATTAAGGGATGATTACTCTTGTCTTGGCAGATATAATCAGTCGACCATTCCACAAGTGTGTCCTTTTCTGGACAGTAATTTGTCTGCAGATGAAAAGAGGCAATTCTTGACTAGTGGCTGTCTCACCACAACTAAAGTAGCTCCAAAGATGTTCAATTTCGTCTTAGAATCCAAGACAGGAAGCTGTCAGGAGCAGACAGGTCTCTAATCAAAATAAACATTAATACAGAAATGTTTGTAACATCAATTCTGTGGACTTCTGACGTTTTGAACACCAACTATCCATGTGAGGCAATCTGGACTATTGTCTGTTAACTCCTCTCAGCTATTTCTAAATAAAATATAGAAAATACCCTAACAATAAACTCAGACCCATGAATTTGCTATAGGCCCTTAACTCACAGACTTAACCATCTCAAATCAGTTAAAATAGTTAAAGAAGGACTGTGTCTAAGCCTTGTATTTTTAAATGTGTTATATAGGCACAATGCCTATGAGAGTAACAATATTAATCTAACTTTTATATCAATAAGAAACTTGTACCAATGAAAACCTTAAATTTGAAATCAAAGTAAAATTTGTACCATTTAAGAAATTATAACTTCATCTTAATAACAATTATACAGATTTCTACCAATAGATTATGGCGATGCAATAAATCCTAGCTATTCCTCCCTGTTCCAACAAAACGACTACTTTTCCCAAGAAAGACAGCCCAATATTAACCACCTCAGTCCCCAAGTCCAGGAAATAGGGGTGCTGACTCTTCATTAACTTCTTCAAGCTGATTATCAGCGTTGAGATATTAGAAGAGGGGTGAGGGGTGGAGAGTAAATTGATAAGCCTCTGATGTCTGTGTCTTCACTGCATCCAGCTGGAATTCCAGGACCTCAGAGGTTTGAGCAGGTCTGCTCAGCTTGCTTGATGAGTAGATACACCGAGGCTGTGTATTCTGCAATATACAATTCTCAAAACAAATTTTAGTATCAAGATAATTTTTTGTTTGAATTCTGGAAACTAGTCTTCTGGCGGCCTGCCTCTGTCAAGTCTACTCTATATAATTCTGGTAGTTTCTATGAGGGTGTGCTCCCACCATCCTCCCATTACCGCCTCCCCTGCTCTCGAATTCCCCAACACTAGGGAATCCAAACTTTCAGGCACCAAGGCCCTCCACTTCCACTGATGCCTGACAAGGCCACCCTCAACTACCTATACAGGCAGAACCATGAGTCCCTCCCTTTGTGTTCTCAGGCTGGAGGTTTTAGAATGGCTACTCCAGCTTGTTTCTTAGGACCATTTGCTTGAAAAATTGTTTTCTAGCCTTTTACTCTAAGGTAGTGTCTGTCTTTGTCACTGATGTGGGTTTCCTGCATGCAGCAAAATGCTGGGTCCTGTTTACATATCCAGTCCATTGGCCTATGTCTTTTAATTGGGAAATTGAGTCCATTGATGTTAAGAGATATTAAGAAACAGGGATTGTTGTCTCCTGTTATTTTTGTTATTAGAGGTGGAATCATCTTTGTGTGGCTATCTTCTTTTAGATTTGTTGGAAGAGATTTACTTTCTTGCTCTTTCTAGGGTATAATTTCCCTCCTTGTATTGGAGCTTTCCTGCTATTATCCTTTGTAATGCTGGGTTTGTAGAAAGATATTGTGTAAATTTGGTTTTGTCATGAAATATCTTGGTTTCTCCATCTATGATAATTGAGAGTTTTGCTGGATATAGTAGCCCAGGCTGGCATTTGTGTTCTCTTAGGGTCTGTATGACATCTGTCCAGGATTTTCTCACTTTTATAGTCTCTGGTGAGAAGTCTGGTGTAATTTTGATAGGTCTGATATGTTACTTGGCCTTTTTCCCTTACTGCATTTAATATTCTTTCTTCGTTTTGTGCATTTGGTGTTTTGATTATTATGTGAGGGGAGGTATTTCTTTTCTACTCTAGTCTATTTGGTGTTCTGTAGGCTTCTTGTATGTTTATGGGCATCTTTAGGTTCTTTAGAGGTTCTTTAGGCTAGGGAAGTTTTCTTCTATAATTTTGTTGAAGATATTTATTGGCCCTTTAAGTTAGGAATATTCACTCTCATCTATACCTATTATCCTTAGGTTTGGTCTTCTCATTGTGTCCTGGATTTCCTGGGTATTTTGTGTTAGGAACTCTTTGCATTTTGCATTTTCTTTGATAATTGTGTCAATATTTTCTATGGTATCTTCTGCACCTGAGATTCTCTCTTCTATCTCTTGTATTCTGTTGGTGATGCTCACGTCTATGACTCCTGATCTTTTTCCTAGGTTTTTTATCTTCAGGATAGTCTCCCTTTGAGATTTCTTTATTGTTTTTACTTCCATTTTTTATGTCCTGGATGGTTTTGTTCAATTCTTTCACCTGTTTGGTTGTGTTCTCTTGTAATTCTTCAAGGGATTTTTGTGTTCCCTCTTTAAGGGCTTCTACCTGTTTACCTGTGTTCTCCTCAAATTCGTTGAAAGCATAATTTATGTCCTTCTTAAAGTCCTCTATCATCATCATTAGAAGTGATTTTAAATTTGAATCTTGTCTTTCTGGTGAAATGGGGAACTAAAAACTTTCTTGTGTGAAAGAACTGGGTTCTAATGATGCCAAGTACCCTGGGTTGCTGATGCTTATGTTCTTGCATTTGCCTTTCACCATCTGGATCTCCTCAGTGCTACCTGCCCTGTCTCTGACTGGAGCCTGTCTTTCCTATTATCTTGGTTGTTTCAGAACTGTGTGGGGTGGGTGTTACTACTGGGGTTAGAGCTGGGGTCCAAGATCTGCTCAGTGCTCAGGTGCAGACTGGAAGGAACCAGTGCTCTGAGCCAGGAGTGAATTCCTGGGTCCCAGTGGGTCCCAGTTACTCCCTGTTTAAGGCGGGTGTTGCTGTCTCCTTACCTAAGATACTGCCTGGCTTAGAACTCCTGGAAGGTCCGCTTCCTCTAGGTTTGGTGAGATTTGGGGCAGACTGCCACCCGGGATCTGCTCAGTGCTCGGGCCCAGACTGGAAGGCAACTTTCTATATCATAAACCTAGAAAAGCAAAGGTGACAGCATAATATCTGCTCCATGGTGTGGAGTGAGGAGTAGATGAAATAATTAAGAAAACATGTTTGGAAACATCAGGATATAAAAGTTCTAGTATCTATGTAATTATAAAGATGCGTGTAAAATAAAGTTGTCCCGGATCACCAGCAGGCTGGACCGCTGCAATGTTTTCCAGCTATCTGAAGTTTTGAAAAGCTAGCTCCTACACTTGCCAACTACAAGTCACATGACACTGTACCTGGGCTCACTAATATGTATACTTACCAACAGCCATCCCTGTCCATAGGATTGTGTGACTCTAGAAAAGTAAGGTGGCCAAAGGTCAGTGGTCCTAGCATAGTATCTGAGCTGTATTATGAGCATCATGATATTTAACGGCTTTACCTTGCCGGATCCACAAATCATGTCATCACTTTCTTGACAAATTGGCTGAAGGTTACATAGCTCATTTTAAAAATGCAGAAATATTTTGAAAAGCATGTGGACTTATATACTGACCCTTGTGTCCCCGTGAAACTGCGTGCATACTTATGTCATATATAGAAGTTCTGTTAGAGCAGAATTCATTGCTTCAGGCTATTTAAACATATTTGGAACACCAAACATCATCTGTGGAAAACATTTTCCCTGAAACTCCTGACTGGTTTATAAACGTTCAAAACCACATGAACTTTAAATTCCTCTTTTCATTTTAAAATGTTTTCCTCATTTAAAGTATGTCGTGCAAAAAAGCAAACAATCAAAAAAAAACCCACATGCAAATGCTTTCTGGGGTCATGCTAACCACTGTGACATGATATATCAAATTTCTAATGTTGCCATTTAAACTGTTATTAGGTACACAGATGTTAGCCTGAAACATGTAGTGCATCATACATATGCATCAATTATCTCCAAACAACTCATGTACTCAAGCAGATTAAACTGAAAATTCAAATATAGGGAATGATGCTTTAAATAAGTTAGAGACTTTGGGTTTTCTTGTGTGCTTCTTTGAGTTAGGAGGCCTCTGTCTTTCAATGTTGGCTGAACGAGCTGGTTTTTAGATCCACAAGAAGAAAGAGCACATTTGACTAAGTTTTATCATGAAAGCAGCGTTTTCCTGGTGCAAGCCATTGGTTTCCACACTTAGTGGGACACAGCCTGAACAAGAGGTTTCAGAAATGCTTGCTAGTGTGTCTGGGACAAAGTGGGGGTTTGTTGAATGCTAGTAATTTCCTGTAACCCATTTTTCTCTTGTTTTGATTGAGAACTGAATCTCATATGCTTTTGTGTGCCAATGAACATTTAAGTCAAATTATAACTAAAATTCACCTTCTTTCCTGGAATCCTATGAAATTGAGACTAACAAGCATTTTGTGCTTTCAATTTTATACCACTTAGCATGAGCCGACTTTACAGAAGCTCTTCTAACACACCAAACAAAGGCTTGGAGACAGCAGATTTTATGATATTGCAGTCTATAAAGTTGAAAAGCATTTATAAATATATCTTTTAAAAGATTTTCTGAAAAGATTTTCTTATGTGTATGGTTATTTTTTATGTATGTACATATGTATTTATGTATGTATGTATGTATGTATACCACACATGTTCCTTGTGTCCACAGAGGTGAGAATAGAGCATTAGATTCTCTGAAACAGGTCAGTTCCAATGCAGGGGCTTCTAGGCCTTGTATCTGAAGTCCATCTGTAGCTCTGAAGCTACAGAGAACTTACCTTCTACTTCTGAGTCAACCAAAGGCAATAGTGATAGCCTTTGTGATAGCCTGTAATGTTTTGTGAGTGTCTTGGACAATGCTGACCAACACCTCAGAAGAAGGCTTCTCATGCCCAATGTTGGGGGTTTATGTTAGGCGATCTTTGGCTCTTTGAGGTAGAAATGTCAGCCAAGATAGTAAAATTGTATTTAAACTACATATACATATACATGCATACACATGCATATGTATATTGTGCACCGACTTAAATGTATTATAGGTACTTTTAGTTAATAAATAGCATCGTCCCTTATGAGTTTTCAGACATCCTTATGGTTACTTTACCCTTGGCCGTCTTTTTCTGTACTTAGCTGTCTCCCTCATCCCTAACTAGAGCCCTTCGTTTTTTCCCAGTGAGACGACTGGCACCTTGATGTCTTCCTCTTTCTTGATCGTCCACCTCCAACTCTGCTTCTGTAGTTGGTTACTGGAAGATATCTACTCACATCTGAAAACGTGGAGTCTGGGGCATCAGAAGAGAGAGAACACATGGCGTCTGTATTTCTGGGTCTGGTTACCTCATTTGATGTAATCTTCTCTAGTTCCATCTATTTACTTGCGAATTTCATTGTTTCCTTTACAGATGAAGTGTTTTCCATAGAGCATACGTACGCCATTTTACGCTAGCCATTCATGATTTGAAGTCTTTAAGCTTTCTGCACTTCCCAGCTATTGTGGATAGAAAAGCCGTGAGCATGGCTGAGCAGGTGTGTCTATACTATGCTTTCCACACCTGAGGCTCAACGAGTGTTGTGGAAAAAGTGGAGGAAAGATAGTAGAAGCCAGAAGAAAGGGAGTTTGCTGTGAGACTGTGTCTTCTAGTAATGTCAGAAGCTACAGCCATAGGCTTTTGCCAACATGCCTGCCTAAGCATAGGCAAACAAGGACAGCAACAATAGACAAGCCAGTGTGGGCAGGAGAAAGCCCACCCGGCCCTAACCTTCCACAAACAGCTCCAGACAACTGAAGATTGTTGAGATTGGGAGATCTAGTCTCACCCAGTGCATTCTGATAGGCTATCCAGTACCATGTGATCAGACCTGAAAACATATATGTAAGCAACATGACATAGACCAAGCAGGTTTGTACTTATATCTTCAGGAATACATATATACATACATACGGCATATATAATTTCTCTCTCTCTCTCTCTCTCTCTCTCTCTCTCTCTCTCTCTCTCTCTCACACACACACACACACACACACACACACACCAGCAATTAATGAAACAAGAGGCCATGGACTTAAAAGTGCCAGGAGGGGGATATGGGAGAGTTTGAAGGGAGAAAAGCAAAGACAAATATGATGTAATTATAATCCCAAAAATAAAAGAAATAAGTTTAAAGATTAAAAATAAAAATATTTTGGCGCTCAAAATTTAATAAAAAAATTAAGTGTCAAAAATTAAAACTAAACATTACTGACCAGAAATCAATATCAGTTAGCACGGATGAGAGTGACAGTTGAAACAGTGTCCAAATGCCCGACTCTGCGATTCAGAAGCACTGCACACACTAACGCTGGTAATGATAAATCTGACACAATGATGAAAGTTTCCAAGAGAGGATGCAATACAAATAATGCTGTGTGGGCAACAAGCAACAGAGAAAACAATAGCGCTTGGGATGATCGGTAGGAGGAAGATTCGAAGAATAGAAATCCACCCAAATAAATAAAAAGGAAGGTCTCAGGCCTGAGAATCTTAATGGGGGCAGAACTCGAGTCTGCCCGACTACATTAAAGCCCCCTTAAACAGAGTATGAAAAAAAATATACAAAATGAGACACGAGAGAGCTTTAGGCTTGAGTCACGGCTATGCCACTAATAGATCTGTGACCTTGTCTCATTTGCCTCTCAGTAAATTGGGTGCCATGATAATGGCCCTTCCATGGTTGTTGGGAGAATTGAGATAATGTCTCTGATGCTTCTGACACGTCCAGGTGCCCAATCAATGCTGCCTCTACAGGTCCCTTCCTAAGAAACCTTAGGAAGGTCACTCATCCACATTGCCTGGATGAGTAACAGTTAGACTAACTGTCTTCAGCCTCTTTGTACAAATAATTTATACTAAAAATTGGACTCACTCAACCCTGTGCTTTTTACCAATAAGGAGTTGCGACAAAATAAAGGATAACTTGGTGACAGCAGTAGAAGCTTGATTCTGAGCACACAGAAGCATGCCCACTTACGGGCCTGGTGTCCCAGATCCTCTTCTTCTGAGCCAGTTCCAAGGTTCCACTTCCTCATTAAAACCTTTCCAGGTTATTAGAAATGCCAGGCCCAGTATGTTTTAGCCTTTAGCAAGTCTCAGAGACTCTAAGATGACAAAAACTTCTTTACATAATAATGTCTTGTTTTATTTATGAAATAATTTAATTATGTGTGTATGTATCTGTGGGTGTGTGCACGTGCGTGTGCATGCTGAAGCAACACACACTGGTGAGGATATACTAAGAGAAGAGTTTGCTTTCCTCCCTTGGAGTCTTTGAGAACAAGATGACTAAACCCCTTTGAGACCACAGTGGACCTAGAGTACTTTGTTCACAGGGAGCTTCAGTTATATCTCAAGACAGACGGTGACTCAGGATACACAGTTTGAAGCACAGAAAGGACAAGTGATCTGTTTACTGTATTAGTGGGCAGATGTTAGGGTGACACAGTCCATTTATAAGGAATGAGACAGAAGCTGGGCATGGATGATGAGTGTGTGTTTCTGACAGAGGAGACAAGGAGAAACGGGATGTGTTCTTAATCTCTGGATGTAGCTACTGAGAGCTCCATCTAGAGAGGCTTCAATTTGCCTAGGACACAACTCAGGTCATCAGAGTGAAGCACCTGTTGTGTGTGCCTGCTCCACCTAACGCACCTCAAACAGCATCATACCCTGTAGAACTTTTGAAAGTGAGTCACAGAAAGTCTGCAGGCTGATTTTGGAATGGTAAACCCGTCCTCAGAAATAAATGTAATTATGAAAGAACAAAAATGTGGGTGTGCAGAGCCCATCGGCTTCAATTATACTTCTTGAAGTGCTCAGCCATATGTGGCTTTCACTTCGGAAGTGTACTTTTCACCTCCAGGGGGCGTCTGCTCATGGCAGGGTCACTTTAAAGGTACACATTAGCAGTGTTATGTCCATTAGAACCACAGCACTTTCAACTGACAGTTTGTCCATATTTCGTCTACATTTCTGTTTTGCATCTAAAAGCTCTCCAAACTGTTTCTTTGTCATCTACCTGTTTGCCAATCTATCAATTACTGGTTTACATATTTATCTAAGCTCTGTACCGATCTATCTGCCTCTCTCATCTGTATCATAGCTTGTAAAATTGTGGATCACGACCCCCATCTGAGGTCACGTAACTGAGCAAGGGTGCCGTGAGTAGAAATGGCAACAGTAAAACGTCTCCGAATGTTCAAAATGCAAAAAGTAACTCACAATCAAACGTGTAAGGGATCCATGGTTTTTTTGACAGTTCTTCCCAATAGTTTTACTGAAGCCTTGGGCAGGGCATCCTATGTATGCATTTCTTATTGTGCACACTATCGTGACACAGGATGCCAGTGATGACCGCTGAAACACATCGGCTCTGATTCAAGACTACTATGTTATGAAGTCCAGTGATTTGCTCTTTCTGTTCTGGCAGAAGCATGGATGGCTTCATACGGAAAATGAATACCTTTTACATATTTCCTTACTCTTATTCCTCTGCACGTACGTATCAAATGAGTACATCTTTGGCTGCGTCCTGTCTTAAAATGCTTGATTTTTCAAAATTGTTATTTGAGTTGTTAACTTGAACATCATAAAAATATTCAACAAATTTTGGTTTGAGATTAGGACCAAATTTTCAACAATTTCTGAAGTATACTTCTATTCAAGTATATTTCATGTATTCAAGTATACTATTGAAGTATACTTCTATTTTATACTTTGTATTTATGCAATGTGATATTCTGTAGGCATAGTGTTTTTGTACACCGTGTAATGTTTACACAACTGATAAAATGCTGACACTCAAATGCTGATCTCTCTGCCCTCCTATCCTGTTTCAATACAGACTTTTTTTTTGTAATGTTTATACCAAGAATCTCTTGACTCAAGTTTGTAAAAACAATTCTTACCTTTTATTCTCTGTCTTGTCAATAAATGTCTGGGCAGAATAGAGAATAGGGCAGGAAGTTGCCAGCCGGAGAAAGGAGAGGAAGAGAAGAATTCAGATCAGTGAGGAAGATGGAAGGTTTGGAGCCATGAGGAAGGGTCTAGAGAGAGACTATGGAAACTCACCTGAAGTCCAAAGAGCCAGACCAATAATAATATGCAAGTATCATGGACTGGGCTGGGAGGGAGCCAGGTTAGCATAGGAGGTTAAGGTAGATCACTTAACTGCTCAGCTATTGAGGTGCAGTTTTAAATAAGTCTTGATTTTTCTGTGTGATTATTGGGGACTAACATAAAGCAAAGAAATACAACTGCCAGATTAATTCATTGCTACATTTATAACAAAGAAAATCACTTTACACATAGTGCCATTTGTAAATCATATACAGATGAATGACTTTTCCTTTTCGGTATTTATGTCTAGTCAATTCTTACCTTTTCTGAAAATGCTTTTCCTGTTGGTCACATCTATAATAGCCGCAGACCTCCTCTGGCCTGTCATTCACCCCCTATTTTATACCGTTGTGATTCTGAGTAGTATTGAGCACTATAGGACTGTATCTTCCATCTGTACATGGTTTCTCATACATGCCCTTTGCCATCTGTCATTTCCTCCTGACTCATTGAACCCATGCCCGGTGAGTTCAGTATCTTTGTCTCCCTCTGGAACAAGAAGAGCAACAGTGCATTGTAGACAGAGTAGCAGGTAATAGGAACTCACATGTAATTCACAAGACACACAATTTTATCCACAAATGGCTCTTTCTAGGGACAGCACATAATTTATATACAAAACATGGCATACCTTTGTAGAGTGAAAAATTATAAAGACCATTTTATAAAATTTATAAAATATATACAGGCTTTTTTTTTTTTAATCCATGGACCTGAGCAAAAGAATGCAGGTTCCAGAAAGCGGAACTGAATGTAAGATTTCAGGCCTTCACTACCCCGATACATTCCAGGAAGAGTACATTATCCCTGAGTCAGAGGACACTTGCTGGATTAACATTCCTCAAGCCTCAGGGAAGAGAATCCACCTGTGGGTGGGGAAGGCCCAAAGCAGGAAGACACATTCCTGACCACAAAAAAGTTGCCAGTCATCTAGGTGGGGCTGGGAAGCTAGTAGCCACAATGACAGGGAAAGTGACAGGGCAACAACTGAGAAATAGTTGGGCAAAGTGACATGGCAAGATCACATTTTTGTGAGAAATGGGTATACAGAGTGTTTTCCACATGACCCTGATTCACTTAGGTTGTGTTCCTCTGGAATTCTCTGCTATTTTTATTATATTTCCTTAGCAACCTTTCACCCCCTCCTCACTCTCCAGGTTTGTGGTTTCCCCCTTAAAACCCCTTCTCAGACTGACTGGCTTTGTCAATTCAACTCCTGCGTGAGTGAACCGAATTGACCTTGGCTAGTCAACTCTCCCTAATAAACCTCTTCTGATTACATCCAGGTACGGTGTCTTGCAATTTTTGGGTGGCCATGATTTCCCGAGACTTGAGTAAGGGCCTCCCGAGTTTGGGGGTCTTCACCTTAATAAGTCATTGCTGTGCAAAATGAGAACCCAAGATATTCTTGCCCTCAGTAATAGTTAATTAGTTGCTATGCATGAGCCCTCGAGGATATTCTTTATCTGTGAGGGAAAAAACAGACAGTAAAAGGAGAAGACTGAGAGTCAAAGGCTAAATAATCCACAATAGTGCTCCCTTTCCCTTGACCTTCACATATCCGTTTTCTATTTGCATACTTCATGCGAGTCTTTTTTTTTTTTTTAATGCAGAGAAAAGTGGAGATGTCTATTTGGTGACTGAACAGCATGCTCTGCCAGGGCTGAGGGTAGGGGAAGTCCCTACACAGAACATGTTCAGAAAGCTAACAAGAATCTAAAGAAGGCCTAGCTTTACTAAGTCACATTATTGGTGGAAACGTGAACATATACAGACCACAAGCTCCTATAGACAAAGGGCCTAAAATTTCCATGTAAAGGTTACTTGTGCTGCATCTATTTGAATTCTAACCACTGGGCCACCAGGCTTTGGCAATGGTCCGAGCTTGCCCGCAGGTGTGATCTTAATAACAACGCAGCTACTGCCTGTCCTAAATAAGTGGCCTGTTAGCTCACACCCAGAAGCTGATCAGTCTTCCAAAGTTGCCAAATCATGTGTTATAGCCTTTAAAGCAAAACAAAAATTTAAGTCACACTTGGCAATGTTCATGCTTCCGGGCCACTGCGGGTAATGTCACTGTCTGTACCTTGCCCAACTCCAGCCCAAAGAGAAGGAGAATACAGGAGCCTATACTATAGCTTATATAAGCCAAGTACCTGCAAACCCACTGGAAAAGCTCCCAGGACATACCTGGCTATAAAAGCCACTTGCAAGAGCATTCCTCCTGTGAGAAGCATGAAGCAACATCATCATTACTGGGAGATTTGTCACTCAGTTAAAGAAGAATTTGAGATGCAAAAACTTCCCTTCCGGTCTCTGATGTGAGAAATTACTTAGGATCTCAAACACAGAGTCATGCTTCCAGGCCACAGCAATGTGTTTTGCAGACAGCACTTGAGGACTCTCTGATTGGCCATTTTGAATATGCCAACCTGTGCATTCTCCATGCCAAAAATATAACAATAATGCCTAAGGATATCCAGTTCCTACGCTGCGTCACTGCACAGGTAGAAAAACATGCTCAAAATTCCACCGTGAGGGGAAGATAGTACATATTCAATTTTTCCCTCACTCTGCTGTCATATTTCTGAATGTTAGATGTTCATTTCTGTGGGGTCAGGAGATACTGAGACATTTGCAATTGGAAACATAGGGACAGAAAGGAGGACCTAGCAGCTTCGCCATTTTTATTTGCGTGTAGAATTTTAATATAAAGACAAGATTTAATGTAGGCAGAACTAAAGACCCAAGAGAGAAAGGCAGTGCGTGAGGCTAGAAGTCCTGGAGAACAGGGGCTGTCCAGGCCTCTGTCAGGGGCTTTGATTCAATAATGGTGTCTTAACTTGGGTGGCTAAGGAAATGAATTCATCTGTGTAACCAGCAGCAGCAAAACTCACCCTCTTGACATGAAGGAGTTAATCAAATGTGTGGATTTTCTAGGTGGGAGTGCGGGGAGTGCACAAACACTCATGTACTTGTTCGTGGCTTTGTGCAGATCCAAAGGGTGCTGCAGAGTGGGTCTTTCCTCTGTAAAGGTCAGAGAGGGCATGCAGGACTGGCATTTTGGAAGTCAGTTTTGCATGCGTTTTGAGTATGCTGAAAGTTAATTAGGCTGCTGTGCCTTTTAGACTTACTTAATTGTTTAGTGCTTTCATTTTATCTCAGTGTTTTGCACAAATGTAGGAGTGGCGTTTGGTTTCTAAATTGGCACTGGCATTCCTATCACACTCCAGTGTGGGCTTACATTAAGATTCCAACCAGGCAAAGTGCTTCTCTCAAGGACAAACTCTAAGCCTCAGTCAATGAAGACTTCTGGCCTCCTATAGATCTGCCTGTAATCATGACTATTTGTGTTTCCACATGTTCACGAACTATCTCGGGGGATAGAGTACTTGGTGAAATTGTCTTAAACTATCTGTGTGGACACAAGTCAATAACCCTTTTATTCCTGAAATATGCCAGAGCTGAAGGAACCCCACAGTCTCCTCTCCCTTAGGTGCTCTTTCCAGGTATGGGACATTGGTTCACTTATTACTCTTCTATATCTTCATCGATACCTCAGCTTCCACTGCCTCTGTCTGAGGGAAGTGTAGAGCAATGAAGTTTCTGCAACCCCATCCTTGCTTCTTTCATTAGACCCAGTGAGAGTTTGATATCTGTCTGTCTGTCTATCTATCTATCTATCTATCTATCTATCTATCTATCTATCTACCTACCTACCTACCTACCTACCTACCTACCTATCTCTGATGCTGTCTTCTTTTTCATAGAAACTCGTTTACCATCAATCTCTCTTGATTAGAGAGAAAACCTATAATACCACAACTCTCTCATTCATTTCGACTATTCCTCCGAACTAGAATCAAAGCCATCTGTAAGCAGGCCCCCAGCAGGCACCCAAAGTATTCTTTAATTAGTGAATGGGATTCAGGGACATCTTAGTCACAAATAAAACAGCTTTAAACCCTGGGTAGGAAATTCAAGCAGCTGCCCAGACAGACTTAAGGCTCACTAATAAGTTCTTTTGCCAGGCTCACTAATAAGTTCTTTTGCCACTGCTTCTAGTGCAAGGGACATACAGTGTAATTTCATGGAGGCAGAGGATAGAAATCTCTTTGCAAACAGGAACATTAATGTGACAGAAATATCTCGAGAGACTGAGGAGAGGAGTGAAGCGTTATGTGTTTAACTAAGGGAGAGGAAGAAAGAATACTTAGGACCAACAACTTTGGCTGTGCTTAAAGATGAGAGGCCTCAGGTTCTCAGCTGTTCTACAGGATGGGCTTCTCCATTGTCAGCGATTCCTTCTCTGCTGCATGTTCTGCTGTAGCTAAGAGAGGTAACAAGCTCAAATCCTGGTCACCATATGCATTTGAATGCACACACACATCACCAACCAATCACTCTTTATTTATATCCTAGACTAGTGTTAAACTCGTGATCGTATTGTCAAGCCCTCTGAGCATAGGGTTTGTAAGTATGAACTCTGACATCTGGCTCCAATAATTTTAAATACAATACTAATAACAAACACAAGGAGGTGAACTTGGCTTCCGTGGCAATTATCAGGAATCCTCTGGTCGAGGCTACTTTCTCCAGCTCAAGACACTTATACCATTGCTGATAAGTGATGGTTACAGTTGTCTCTTGAACTCGTCGCTGTGCCTCAGGGCTGCTAAATGAAGATGGACTTTGACTGTTAAGTTCTTTAGTTGGAGAATTCGAGGGACTAAAGAAAATGAAGGAACAGAATGGAACCCAGACTAATGCCAAGAGGAAGAGGAAATGACAGTGTGCTGAGGGCGAAGGCAAGGCCATTGCTCTGATGTAATCACAGCCCAGCTCCGTAAACCCAGGAGCTATTACTTTCATTTACAGAGGAAGACATCAAGGGGTGGAAGTGCTAAGCAATTTCCTGAAGTCACAGCCCAGGTCTCACTTCAGAGCCCCTGTCTGTGCCTTTTATAATGGCTGAATCATCGAGTCTCAAGCTGCTGCTGGCGCCTTTTCAGAATGTGTTTATATTGCAGGATAAATAAGCTTAGGGTGGATAAAATGGCTACTCCTCCCTGCCCAAAGCTACTAGAGAATGGGATTTGTTGTGCAAACATGTTTTACAAACAATCTAGCCTCTATGGATTGGTCCATTGGTTATTTCTCTAATAAAACTCTGATTGTTTGAGACAAGAAACACACAAACTTAGTGCTGGGCTCATAGAGTCTTCCTGCTTCTTATAAACCACGGAATAGTGGTTCTCAACCGGTGGATCATGTCTCCTTTGGGTCAAAGGACCCTTTCGCAGGGGTCGCCTAAGACCATCAGAAAACACAGATATTGACATTACAGTTCATGACAGTAGCAAAGTTACAGTTAAGAAGTAGCAATGAAAATAATGTCATGGTTGGGGGCACCACACCACGAGGAGCTGTGTTAGAGGGTTTGCAGCGTTAGGAAGGCTGAGAGCCACTGGCTTGAACCTAGGACTTAGAGCCTTCATTGAGCTAATCCTTTTTTGGTTTTGCTTCCCAGTAGCTCTCTGAACAGTTTCTACAGTGTGCTCTGTAAGAAGTTGGTTCACTCTCACTTTCCTTTTGTATGTGGTGTTGTGTGTGATGTACATGCCTGTGTAGGTGTGTCATATATGTGCCTGTAGGTGTGTCATGTATATGCCTGTACAGGTATGTCATATACATGCCCGTGTAGGTGTGTGCACAGGTATTCTTCTTGGCATAGAGGCCTCAGTTTAATGTTGGGTGGCTTTCCCCAACTTTGGTTTTTAGACAAAGTCTTTCATTATAAAACCAAAGGTCATTGATTAGGTTAGAGTGGCTGGCCAGTGAGCTTCAAGGATCAGCCAGTCTCTACCTCCTTCTCCCAGTGCTGGGTTACTCCACATAACATCTGGCTTTTTAATGTGTGATTTAGAGACCTAAACCAGGCCCTTCTGGTTGTGTGAGAGATCCTTGACTGAGCCAACTTCCCGGCCCTTTTCTCTTACCATTGTAATTTTGTGGAAAGAGGATCCTGATACAGAAGGGTAGTTGACGCCACAGCCGAATATGTAAGCTTAGTACTGTAAGAACTGGCAGTCACAGGAGAAGTTCAGCAAGCAAAGAAGCTTGCTCCTCTGCACATAGGGAGAATGCACATCTGCAAAGAGAGCCTGCAAGGTCATCTCCTCCATCCATCAGGATCGGGATGGCTGAGATGCAGAGACGTCATACCAATGAGGAAGCCACAGATTTAATACTCACCATTCAGTGTTCTCCCCTTGTTTTCTCAAGGTTTTTTTTCCCCACCATCCCATAATATGCCCTCAACCCTGTTCTTTGTTTCAGTTCAAGATTGGTGTTAGAACCCTCACTCTAAACCACTCCTTTGGGGGTTCACTAATTTCTCTGAGTATCTTTTATGCATTCGTGATATCTATATGAAAAAGCTGCCATGTCTAAGCAAGGTTTAGAAGGAAGAGATTTTCTTCCCCTGTAGGGCATACATCTTTTTATATTTTAATAAATTATTATGGGCTCTGGGACATAGCTTGTTAACATGCCTAAATCACATGTATTATTTTACCAATCATAGGCTACTTTATAGCCACCTGGAAGATGATCATATATCTTGGCTGAAGTAATTTGTGTTCACATGGTTAATTATTACTATCAAAACATGGTAAAAATCGAACATTAATAAACAGATAAATAAATACCCCAATAATACAAAAAACACAGCTTTCCCCCTCAAAAGGATGAGGAGAGGGTGCACTCTAAGCCAGATATGGGTAACCATGGCCTGGGGACATGAATCAGGATTGCCCTAGAAGAATGTTACAACACGGAAGCAATTACAGAACGTATCATACTCTCAGAAATGAGAGTCAGAAGTCAAGGCAGTTATCCAATCCATTGCTGGGGGTCACAGGTGGAAGGGTCACAGTAACATGGGGACATCTCTGCTATGGGCATCAAATGGTACTGGGTGGCAGTATTATGTTCTTAGTGGAAACTAGAGGTTGGCTAAGTAAATATATTCAAAACATTTCACATCATAGGTGAAAGGGTGCAAAGTCATACATGGAGGTGGACGATGATGGCTGGAAAAAGGACTGAAGATAGCTCAAGACATCTTTGTCTCCTCATCTGTAATATCCCGCCTCTCCAGAATCACGACCCTTTAGTCGTTAGTCGCCGCATACAATCTTTAACACAGCTGTGCTTTTCTTCAGTTCAAAATTCAATTAGTAACAAAACTACATAGGATCAACACAATTATATGACACGATTATGCCAAAATATTTTTTTTTTTTAAAAATTGAAGATACTGGAAAGAGATCAAAGGCAGACAGAGTGGAATAGATAATAACTGAGGAAGATAATAGCACTGGCCATTTCTCCGTTTTTATGAATTTTGGCCAAAGAGCTGAAATGTGAGAGCGGCTACTGGAAAGCCTAGTAGTGACGCGTCGTAAAGGGAGGGGTGCTGCTCAAAGTGACCTTCGAAGATTCTGCACCTTAGGTAAAGGAGGACAATATTGGGACGATAGGATGCGGACATTTAAAAATTTCTAGTAAAGTCCTAAAGTAGTCACTAAAAATAATAGCTAAATAAATTAAAATAGACTTTTAGAGGAAAATTTGGTTTACTCTCCAAGAAGACCAAAGACAAAAAGAACAAAGCTACAGAATAAAAGGGAAAAAAAATGAAGCAATTGCATTATATTTTAATGATTGAAACAACAATATTTAAATAGATTTCCCTCCCAGAGGGTGAAAGAATGAGACATAACTGTGTCGTCTGAAGGAGTGCACTTGAAATAAAACACAAAGCCAGGCTGAAAGTAAGTTGGTTATACAAACATTTTTCCATATCAAAGTAAGTTTAAGAAAGCTGATTACTATATTACTATCAAATAAGGAAGACTTTAAGACACAAATATTTCTGGATTACAAAAGCATCTTGGATAAATCTACCCAGAAGATATAAGCATCATACATATGTATACACTCAATCATGGTCTGCAAAACTCATGAAATAAAAGTTGACAGAATTGAAGGAAGATGCAGACAAGTCTACAGTTTATTTTTTTTAATTACAAAACCTCCATGGGGTGGAGAGATGGCTCAGTGGTTAAGAGCACTGACTGCTGTTCCAGAGGACCTAAGTTCAATTCCCAGCAACCACATGGTGGCTCACAACCATCTGCAATGGGATTTAATGCCCTCTCTGGTGTGTCTGAAGAAAACCACAGTGCACTCATATACATAAAAAACAAAACAAAACCAAATAAATAAAAACCTCCCATAATTTATAGACTATCTTCATGGGAAATTAGTAAAGGTATATAATTTGTGACTATATGACTGACTACTTTTTTCTAGCATGTTTAAAGAGGACTCTTGTCTCCAGTGGAAAGCACATTTTTTTCAAGTACTCGAAATATACTGATTGAACAAATCCATTGACTCAGGAAGAAAGATCTAGCAATTTAAAACAGACAGAACTCATTCAGGAATGTTCTTGTGCTACAGTGGATTCACACTGGAAACAGAAACACAAGACATCTAGAAATGCATGCTAGACATTGGGAAGTAAGCAATAACCTTCTAAATACTCTGAGTCAAAGAATCAGAATTGTTTTTACAGCCTATTTAGTCAATATTGTGTTATACAAGGAGGAACAAAAATTTTAACAATGCTAAAGAAAATATATTTACAACATAATATACAACGTAAAATACAAGCATAAAAAGTAGCTTAAAACAAACTTATAAAAACTTACTATGGTAATAGCGTCTCACTGTAAACCCCAAGCTGGTCTTGAACTTGGGTCATTTTGACTCAGCCTCTCTAGTTTAGGGGTTATTGGCATGTGTGGAATAAATTTTATGATTTTCAATGCTTTCGCTAAGAATGAAGAAAGTTTAAAGACTATGTATTGACACCTTTAGTCCAAGAATCTGGAGAACAGAACAATTGAATCTAAAGGCAATAGAGGGAAGGCATCAGTGAAGACAAGAGTATAACTAGAACCACACAGAGCTATGAATAGGACAATTAATATAGTAACAAAGTAACAAAATGATAAATCCCTTGAGCTAATCCAGAAGACAAAAAACCCCACAAATCACTACAGTCAAGAATAAGAGAATTGTGCTGGGAATATGGTAGAGCCCTTGTCTGCCAGGCTCTGAGCTTCATCCCACCACAGAAAGGAAAAGACAGAGTCAGGAGAACAAAATACTGTTCCAGGATAGAGAGGTGGTCAGCAATTAAAAGCAAATACTACTTTTGCAGAAAACCACAGTTCAATCCTCAACGTGCAGGCTGGGCAGTTTACAACCCCCTGTGACTCTAGCTGGAGAAAAGCCAGTTCCTTCTTTTGGCCTCTGTGGGCACAGCCCTCATGTGTACAAACCAATAAGCAGACATACAAACATATATGTAACTAAAAATACAAAAAATAAAGAGAAAGCATAGTATTCAGTATCAGTTTTATAGATTAAAAACACATAGGTAAGGAAATACTCTGAATAAGCCTATGCCGGCAAATGCCAGTAAACATTTGGCTGAAGTGGACAAAATACTTGAAACCTCTAAACTTACTGATGTGGTAGAAATGTAACAAAGCATTCCTGATTACTGAGGTAAGTCGGCCACTTTGCACATGGAAGGAAATGCGTGTGTGAGCTTAGGCCCCAGTCTTTCACTGTGGCGATCTCACTTATAGTGCGCTATCATCTGTACAAAGCAAATGTCTGAATGCCGAGCTTACTTAGGCAAATATTATATAAATCATAGATATAAACAATGAAGGCTTTTCACTTACTGACAATAACAAAAAATCTTTTCCTGGAATTTCGCTGTGAAATTGTTCCATCTTTTATTTAACACTTTCCCCAAGAGTCTGGGCTATTCAGTTGCAAAGTTAAAATCTCAGTAAATATGTATTTTTAATTTCTCTTACTAGCCTAACAGCTGAGGCCCACTCATGCATCTATGAATGATAAGAAAATAAAATGCAAAAATCGTGAGACTTTAGCTGTGGTAATTTTTGTCTATAATAGAATATAAATTTAATTAAATGCACAAAAGGAAAAGAGAATAATACTGGCCCCTGGTTTAAGTTACCACACTAAAAGTTTTTTGTTTTTTTTCAGAATGTCACCCATGGGTACTCTATAAATCATTTTGACTCTTTTCCCAACTCCTTGTGTTTCTTTACCCCCTCTAAATTCATGAGCTGTTCTTCATTAATTATTGTATAGATATATAATATAGACACTTGCATAGATAAACAGAGTTTGCTGAGTTGTTCAGTGTTCCTTGTTTGTGTGTTTGTGTGTGTGTGTGCGCAGCGCGCGCGCGCACGCGCTCGTGTGCACATGCAAATGTGCACATGCACACACTCATACACTCACGCGAGCACTTGGGGATGACCACTTGGGATTGGTACTTATCGGGGGGCTTCTCTCTGCAGGAGACTGGTTCTCCTTATCTCAGCAATCATCAAAAGGTGGCCTATGAGATTCCCCACATCCACTTTGGTGTGAAGGATATTTAGGTCTTGTTTAGACAGCCATGTTGTTGATATTTTATGGGTGCAGCTTCCCTGTCAAATATATTTTTTCAGTTGGTGTTCTTTAGGGCCCTCATCAGTCGACTCAACCTAAAATAGAAATTGACTAGAAAATAGCAACTTTCAAGATTCTCTGCCAGTTGTCTGAAGGAAGGCCCAAAGGACATGGTCCATGTGTCTCACTGCCGTAGCCATAATGATTAAAGGTCCTTGACCAGTTTTTCACCATGATGTTTCCTGTTTGGATTTTGGACGGATAACTGTATCTAATTGGTTGAGACCCACAGAGTTGGACATCTACCCCAGGACTCTGCTAACACCATGTGCCAAGAGAAAAGCTGGAAAAAGAAATTAATAAGAAAAGCAAATGTCGAAGTTTGCATTTATGGGGAAACTAGTATTTCAGAGTCTCATCGAATACCAAATGGTTAGATAGCACCGTGGGTGTAAGAACTTGAAGGGTGATTTGTAAGAAAGTGTGAATATCGACCTATCCAACTAAAATGCTTACTGAAACAAGCTGTGTTCCCAGGGGAAGGGAGAGTTGGTGGGCCAGTGAAGGTGAGAAGGAACCCACAGGTTTATCTCTCAGGGCACTGTGTGAGCACTAACGGAGTTCTTTCTAGCCCTTTCTCCTCTGCTTCATGACTTTTAAAAAAGCTCTTTCTATGATTTTTCTCTTACCTGGTCAGGTCCTTGTGGTTCTCCAGCCTCCTGCCTCAGTTCCTTTATAAACTGTGGAAGGAAACGAAGCTTCATGCATCTTCCTCGACTCTTTAGTCTAAGACTTGACATAGACCCTCACTCTCTATTTGGGGTCACAGAGACTTTTAATCATGTAGATCAGGAAAGATATTTTTCCCACTTACCCACCACACATCCTACTAAAACACAGACGAAGAAGCTAAAAGCAGAGATGTTTCATTGCATGTGTACCTCCTGAACACACTGGAGAGGGGAGACTTCTTACCCTTGCTAGGTTCATGTCAGGGATAGCTATAGGAGGAGACAGATGAGAAAAAAAGCATGGATAATCACTCACACAAGCTTTGACATGGGAGTTTTCAGAATCATAGGCTCAAAGCAACAAAGAAACCTAATTTTATGCTCTGGTTTGATACAAGGTTGACAGCTGGACAGAGGTATGATCAAATGGCATCGGACTCAGTGGGGTTGGGAGGAGTTAGCATGGCCCACTTGTCCAGACTTTCTTCTGTGCTTCTGTGCCTTTGAAGGTAAAGATACACGTCTTTGGATACAGAGACATTCTGGAATGAAGTTTGGAGCTTGGTGTAAGAGAGAAGAGGGAGAAAAGTGAGATTTTCTTGCTTCTACTGTTCTCGCAAATGCCAAAGGCATACTCTATTGTAATGAGTCTGGAAATGCATTTTATCCAAGTGAGATCATCTAGAGGGCTAAGAAAATAAGTTTACAAAAAAGTGGTTTAAATGGCAGCCTTGAATAGCATCATTTATAGGCATGAGGGAAGTACAGTTATGAAAAGATGGCCAGGTGAAACTCCAGAAACTGAAGAAAAGCTTGTTCTCATAGGGTAGTCAGTGCCAGGTCCCCTGCCTGAAAGTATCTGATGAGTCAGACATCCCCTCACTACACTGTAGAGGATGGCACCCAAACAAGAGATTTTCTTTAGGTATGTTTCTCTCATAATTTCTTTCACAACATATTCTTTTTATATTTTATTTTTGAGCTTATAATTACAACATTTCTTCCTTCCCTTTCTTCCCTCCAACCTTCCCACATACTCATGCCCCTTCAAAATTATGGTCTCTATTTATCATTAATTGTTATTGTGCTCTCTCTCTCTCTCTCTCTCTCTCTCTCTCTCTCTCTCTCTCACACACACACACACACACACACACACACACACACATTGCAGTAACCTTTTCTGCCCATTGTATTTTCAGTGTAGCTCTGTGATTGGGCAGTAGAAGATGTAGGTGGAGCTAGGAGTTGGGAGGAGGAAGGAAGGAGAAAGGAAGAAGAAGAGAAGGAGGAAGAGAGGAAAGATGGCAGGAGATGTTACGATTGTGTCTCTAGCATTTATTCATATCAAGGCTAGGAAACTGGGCTTACAGTTCTAATTGTGTGAACCTCTTGTGTATTGAGCATTTATTAATATATAAATCCATTGGATGATCTTTAAGCATTAAGAGTCTTATTTCTACTGGGTACCACAAGAATGGCAGTTATTGTCTGGGATTGAGCCGAGCATTATGATGGTGGCAGATTGGCCCAAGAGCCATGCTTAGAGTCATAGACTCCACAGAGCTGACTAGCAGAGACAGCAGTCCTGTGGTGCTCCAGGGCTGGGACCCCTGCCACTGTTAGCATGGGAACTTAGAGCAGTAACATGGTGGAAGCCAGTAGCTAGCCGGACAGTGCTGCTGCTTTTTCCAATACCTCCCACTAAACACACACACACACACACACACACACACACACACACACACACACACACTACTAAAGATATCCTGTTCTGTGCATGTTACTTGTTTGTATGTTTTAGCAACCCATTAGCATGTTCTGCCCTAGGGACAACTGCCTTTCCTGTTCCCAGGATGCCTTAGTGGCCTGTAGTTCATTGTGTAGGGTAGAGGCCCATGGGGTTCCCTTCTTTTTCATGTACATTAATGTCTCCTTGTTCAGCTCACATCTGAACAGCTACATTGGGTACACTGGTGAGACTTTAAGGATATAGTTTCTGATAGTACTAGGAGACACAATTCCACAGCAAACTCCCTAACCCTTTGGCTCTGACAAGCTCTCTGCCCATCTGCTGCAATGTTCCTTGAGCCTTAAGCATAGCAGTGTTTTGTAGGAGAATCCATTGGGACTGGGCTCTTACAACTCTGCCATTTGATTGCTTGTTGTTTTTTGTTGTCTCCATGTGTTGTAAAGAGAAGTCTCCTTGATAAGGGGTGAATGCTACTGTCATCTGTGGGTATAAGGACACATGACAACACTTTCTTAAAATAACCACCTCAAAATAATTCTAAAAATTGGAATGTCTTCAGATGACATCTGTTCATATTTGGGGATGGTTGTATCTTCAACCCTATCAATTGTTACAATGGAGTTTAATTGTTTAACCCAACACACTTTTTCCTTGATTCTTCATTCATTTTGTGCTGCTGTAATAAAGTGGAAGAGACTGGGTAATTTGTAATGAATAGAAGTGTATTCATACAGTTGTAGAGGCTGGGGACATAGGTCAAGGACTGGCACTGCTGAGTGTCCTCTCTGTGCCATCCTATGGCAAAAGGCAGATGAGGAAGTCCACTTTCATAAGGAATCTGTGTCTAAGACAGTGACATGAATCCATTACTGAGCTCAGTTCTCCGTAAGCCAAAAGCCCCATCCTTAGACCTTACTTCTCAGCATCACTGAATGGGATAATGTTTCCAGTCCCTGAGTCCACTTTCTCCCTTCTGTGGTGATTTGAATGAGAATGGCCCCCATTGATTCATGTTTGAACACTTGGTTCCCAGTTGGTGGAATTGTTTGGGAAGAATTTGTAGAGTGGCCTTGTTAGAAGATCCGTGTCTTTATTGGAGGAAGTGTGCCATTGGCCATGAGTTAAGGTTTCAGAGGACTAAGAATGTTCTCAGTGTGTTCTTTGCCTGCTATGTGTAGATCCATTATGAGCTCTCAGCTGTTCTGAGTGCCATGCCTTCGTTCGGCCATCATGGACTCTAATTCCCTGAAACCATAAACTCAGTTGCATTCTTTCTTTCCTAGATTGCCTTAGTCACCATGTTCTGTCAGAACAATAAAAAAGTAATTAAGACAACTTCCTTCCTCGTCCTTCTCTTATTTCCTGTTCTCTTTCCTCCCTCCTTTTCCTGCTACTGGACTGTGGTTTTAAATGCATCTCCCATTGGTAGTGATCCCTGGTGGCTGAAAGATAAAGATCTCATCCTTGGATAACATCCTGCCACATGACATACTACAAGGAAGCAGTTTCAGCCAGTACTCTACTATGTAAATTGTCACCCACATGAAAACAGGCACAAAAAGACACCAAACTCCCCATTAGCTCACTGCCAATTATCCTGAGTCTGAGGAAGTGGCAAGAAGCTGCAGTATACCATCAGAAGTTTTTTTTTGGTGTGTTTCTCTCTGTGGAGTTCCATAAATGCAGCTCAGCTATGCAATGTAAGGCGGACCAATACATGTGTGTCATTAGCAAACAATCCTTCATCACGTGTCCTTTCACATGCTTGCTTTAGCAGAACATCCTTTCACTTGTGTCTGTTTCATCAAACTGTTTCTTTAGGAGTCTGCCTTCGTGTTTCATCTGCGTCCCCACATTTCTGAGCCACATTTTATTAACCCACCTTTGAGAACCATAAAACACTCTTAGATGTTAGCAGCCTGTGGTACTGCCCAGAGATGGTGGAGTCTTTCTGATATATGATGTGTTGGGAAGAAGTTAAGTCACAGGGTACATACCTGTGAAGATGATATTAGGACCTCATCTCCCTCTTCTCCCTCTCTTTCTGTTCTTAGGCCATCAGAAGGTAAGTAGACTTCTTCTATTCACACTCCTGCCATGAGTTTCTGTGCCATTATGGTTCAAAGCAATGGAACCAAATAAGCATGCCTTTGAAACAGAGCCACCTTGCCTCCTTTTAAGTTGGTTATCTCAGGCTTATACTGAAGTAGATAGGAGAAATTTAGGGAAAACAAGCAAGGTAAATTGGAAAGAAAGTATTTCTTTGACTATTTAAGTAAAACAATAACCCTAATTTATCTACATACTCAGAATTTTCATATATATGTGCATATATATATATGAAAATATACACATATACATATATACACACATACACACACACACACACACACACACACACACACACACACACACACACGTCTCTGTGTGGCTCCCCAACAGGGAAGGCAGCACTAAGCAACATGGAATCTCTGAGGTGACACTGACCTCCAAGTCAGTGAACCCCATGTGGTGCATTCCGTGGAAAGAACTTCTCTCCCTGTCCCTGCTGCGCCCAGAAATGGCAGCTATCACCCAGTTTCCCAGCAATGGCGTTTCTCAAATGCTTTCACTCACCACAGCCATTTTCCCTTGGAATAATCCAATAAAGACTAAATTAAACGCAATGTGCTGTGCTTCCAAAACATCCATAGCTTTTTGGTGTGGAATCAAGCCCAGAGTAACACGTGTGATGGGCAAATACTCTTCCAGAGCTAGGTCCGCAGCCCGCTGGTTATTTTTGAAGAACGGAGATGGACCACTGATGGCTCTACAGAGCTGGGCACCGATTTCCATTGATTAGTTCTTGTTGTGCTCTCCAACTGAAATGAAAAGTGGCCGAAAGGAAGACTTAGAGGCCACAGGAATGGAGTCGAGTGATCATTTCCCTTCCTCTGTTTCACAGAGATGCTAATCATTTTAACCTGAATGGCTGGATTATTTTTATTTCATTAATGCATTACTTTAGAAGGGCAAGTATAGAAAACATCCACATAAAATAAACAATCATTTATTTATAGTTATTCTGCTCCTTTTTACTCATTGTCTCTCTATCATAATTGTGATTTTTTTCTTGATCTATTTCTTCTCTATTCAGTGTGTTCTCGTTGTTTAACTCTTGAGAACTTTCTAATTTCTATTTGTAGCTTTAGTCTTTCTCCTAAGACTTTGATTTCTAGTTTTTAAGACGGCTTGACTTGTCAATCAAGATATCCCATCAATGACATACACCAAAGTCCAATAATGACTTAGCCATTAGCCACTCAAAGCAGCTGGCCCTCCCAACCTCTCACCTCAGCTTGCTTTACTACCAAACTGAACCAGGTGGTCACTCGAGCCTCATCTTCTGCTCATGTTGTCAACTCTGACAATTCATCAGTCACCACCAATTTCCCACAGCTATTAGGTCTTCGCTTAAGTGACTGTGAATGAGGTACTGGATCTTTTGTCCTCAGAGTCCTCATTTGTAAAAGAGATGACAACGTTCTTCACGCCTTTGGATTGTCATGCTGAGCACAGCCTAAGTCAGTCATGCCTTTCACTAATCAACTCTGGCATCCTGTTCTGAATGAGGACGAACGCAAAGTTACTTTGTCTGCTCTTAAAGACACCAGTAAACCTTCTAGATGTTATTCGTTCTATTCTCCTTCTTCTACCCCCAAAATTACTAGCAGGAAAATAGTTGCCATTTCCTTACTGAGAATAAGTTGCATGTTTTGTGGTATTGCGTTTTTCAACTGTTGGATTTTAATCTTCCTCTCCTCTAAAAAGTTTTCTTTCCCGAGATTAATAAAAAAATAAGACATGAGTCTTTGGATATGAGCTATGATTAAATTTTAAATTATATATAATATCTTGGTTTTTTTTTTTGTTTTTTTTTTTGTTTTTTTTTTTTTTTTTTTTTTTTTTTTTTACTTTGTAAAATAAAATGAAGACAACTTAAGACCAATCAGGTGAAGGTTCCTCAGATGGGGCTTCCTCTCCCCAGAAGTCTCCAGTTTGTGTCAAATTGGCAAAAGCTAATGACTACACTCAGATGCTTCAGAAGGGACGGTGTGCCTCCTCCAGATAGAGAGAGCACCCGTTGGGAAAGTCTTATGATCTGCTCCAAGGGAGAAGAACATGTGTGTGGAGGGAGGGACTCAGAGTGATTTTCCTGGTCTTCTAATTTCTCAGATGCCAGTGTGCTGTATTTTGGGGTGATGCCTTCTGAACCTCATTCATCTGAAAGCTGCTGCTGTCTATAATGTGTTTCTCTCCATCTTTCTCAAACCCCAATTATCTCTTTTTAAAAAGCTTTCATTTAGTTCCAGGTTTTGGCTTTAAAACATGTTTATGAGTTAACCACAAGGAGTCCTCTGAATATTTAGAAATGTTTCTGTAATAACTGTTATCAGAGCTTTTGGGAAGCAATAGTATGGCAGAGGCAGTCAGTTACCTCATATTACAGAACGCTAGCTCTAACCATAGTCTATCAGGAGTGAAGTCTATCAAAGTCCTATAAGCTCTGAAGAATGAATCTCAACCCAGAGTCCTCACATAGTTTCCTTTTGATGTGTGTACGAATTGTTCTTCTGAGCATAGGAATTTATTTGAAACCAATAATCAGTCACCCAAGTGCCAACAGCAACTTAGTGCACATTGTTGGTCTGAATGGCTATTTTCCCACATATCAACACTTACTGTTATTTTCGTGTGAGCAAGTAGTGCTGGAAACATAACCCAGGGGCAGCTCGTACCAGCTAGGAATGTGTGCTAAACCCCTAAGCTAAGCCTGTCCCAGGCTCCATTTGTTTATTATATTCCATCCTGTATCTTTTGTTTACTATTTTATTGGTCTAATTACTCGTGTTTTGTGTGTGAGTGTGTGTGTGGAAACATATTTTCTGTTTCTGATAAGGATGCCAGTCTACTGTTTTCCTCAGAGGTTACAAGTCTTTAAGTATTGAGTACACACAAACACCACAACCACCACTACTTCCTCCTTCCTCCTCCTTCTCCTTCTTCCTTTTCTTCTTCTTCCATCTGCTCCTCCTCTTCATCTTCTTCTTCTGTTTTTGGTGTAAATTTTTTATAACGCCCAATTCACCAGCCTTTAAAACAGTGTTTTGAAGTTTGTTTATGTTTTCATAGAGTCTTTATTATATGCCAAGACTATTCTAAAATTTTTTCATTATTTTCTCCCGATATTTAAAAATTCCATACCTTTCCCTGTTTACAGACAGTTTATGCATCTTTAAAGTGAAGTCAAGATGCTTATCCCCAGCCTCATCCCTACCTCTGTTAGCAGATCTTGGTACGCGATTCCCTTTCAGACCTTAGCACACGAGTTCTCCTGTTGTGTGGATTTCACTCTTCACGCGTGTTCAAAGTTTGTCTTTGATTACAGGTATGTATTGGGCTTTTTATAAAGTTAGTGAAGTACCACAGCATGACCCTTGTGTTCTCCTAGGCCTGCTAGTGTACCAGTGATCGATGAAGTGGCCTGAAATACTTTGCAGTAGAGATTGTCCTCTTTTGGTCTGAGAGCTGTGGCAAGTCTTATGGTTCGAGGCAGCTGTCACGGTTATAAGCCAGTGTAAGGATGGACTCGTGCACATGACTTGATTGATTATCCCAGGGGAAAAATGAAATCAAGTACCTCAGCTGGTGGAAGTACTCCACAGTTAGTCCCCGGGGGCGGGGGGGGGGGGAACTTAGAGAGCATCTTGACCTATTGTCAACAGAGCTATTATTATCGAGGAGGAAACAGGTAAGGACATCCTAGAAGACTGTGACCAAACTTCCATCAGCAGATAATTTGATAAATTCGGATTTGCCAGACATAGCAGCAAACGCTGTGGGTCATTGTGCCAATCTTTCAGAATGCTGACATTTGGGAAATGTTTCAATCTTTGAGACCGTGTAGAATCCTACTCCAGAATATGAGAGAATAAATCTAATTCAGCAAGTGCACCCATGAACTTATTCCTATCTTACCCACCCCCGATACCGTTGGGACCACAGATTGTAGAGACTTAACCATGCACAATCCCATTCTATTTTGTCTTGAAATTCCCTCAATCTAGTAAAATCATTAACTTCTCTGTAGGTTTCAGGGACTTGATTCTGTGATTGTCACATAACACTGTCCTCTCCCCCTATCATGCCTCCTTAAGCTTTCATGATTTAATATTGCCTTCCCTACGGCACTTTCTCAGGGCAACCTCAACAGTGTCTAGCACACTTAAGCAATTAATACACCTAGAAGAATGCTTGCAAGGGGAATTAGTTCTAATACTTTGTAGAGTAAGCGTAGGCTATAATGCTATGTATTTCATGACAGTGGATAGGATTGGCATGGGCAAGGCTCTGTCAGTAAAGTGCATGCATAAGCATGAAGACTTCAGTTGGATCTCTGGCATCCATGTGAAACATTGAGCAGAGCAGTGCACGTCTACAATCCCAACACCACTGAAGCAGAGGCAGGGGGATTGCTAACAGCCAATCTAGCCGAGTGGATGAACTCCAGTTTATCGAGAGACCCTGTCTCAAAAATAAAGTAAAAAACCACTGAGGAAGACAACCTGATGTTGCCCTTTGGCCCTCACATAAACGTGCATGTACTCATGCACATGTGTGCACATGCATGCATGCACACATACCCACACATCCACAAAATAACGAGAATTCAACAGTTTCCACATGCATACAAATAATGTTTGTGGAGATAGAAATGCTAGATGCCATGTCTTGTAGTTTGACTTTGGGTTTCTTTAAAAAAAAAAACACAGAAATGTTACAGGGATGTTTTTGTTTTAATCCCAGGTATGGGATATGGAGATGCTTTAGATTGTCCACAGCAGCTGACTGTGATTTGCCTCCTGCTCTGCTACAGATGTGATTTTGCCTGCTGCAGATAGTTTTTGCAAGTGTGTGACAATTGGCATTCTGGGGACACTTAAAAGGATGTATAAATGCTAGAGCCTAAGAGTGGGTGTGGCTGCTGGTTGCCAGGGAACTTTGTTGTGTTTGTCAAGGGGTCATACACAAAGGGATGAGAAGAAGAAATTGGATGTCCTGATGGCAAAAATTAAACTTGCCCTAAGGAACTCAGTGCCCCTAATCATCAGGAAGAAGGTGGAGAAGGGTGATGTCTTAGTTAGGGTTTTACTGTTGTGAACATACACCGTGACCAAAGCAACTCTTATAAAGAAAACCTTTAATTGGGGATGGCTTACAGGTTCAGAGGTTCAGTTCATTATCATCAAGGCAAAAGCATGGCAGCATCCAGGCAGGCATGGTGCAGGAGGAGCTGAGAGTTCTACATCTTCGTCTGAAGGCAGCTAGAAGACTGGCTTCCAGGGAGCTAGGATGAGGGTCTTAAGCCCACACCCACAGTGACACACCCACTCCAACAAGGCCACACCTACTCCAACAAGGCCACACCCACTCCAACAAGGGCACACCCACTCCAACAAGGCCACACCTACTCCAACAAGGCCACATCTACTCCAACAAGGCCACACCTACTCCAACAAGGCCAAACATTCTAATAGTGACACTCCCTGAGCAGGGCATATACAAACCATAAAAGGTGGTAGAAGAAGGAACCCATAAAGTAGTCAAAAGTCCTGTTATATTTTCTGATTATTATACATCACACCCATGTATAGAATCATTATACTGTATCCCATAAGTTAGTGTGATTATATGTTTATAAAATTAACATAGCAATGTTAGTCATTTTAGACATAGGCTATTTATTTATGAATAGATATTTCTTTCAAAAGGATATGCATGCTATAAAAATAATTAAACAGACATATACACACACACCTTTTTTTGCTTTTTTAAAAATTGGATATTTTATTTACATTTCAGATGTCATCCCCTTTCCCCATTCCCCCCCCCCAGAAAACCCCTATCCCATGCCCCTTTTCCTTTTTGCTTTTATATGCTTTTAAAAAATGTTAATTAAAGGCTTTATAAGTTTGGTAATGCTCAATCAGAAGTGTAGCCTAATACCCAGCCTAGATATGTCAACTATCTTTGACTGGTGGAGACACATGAACAACTGTCTCCATATCCCCCTCCTCCTTACTCTCTCTTTCTCTCTCTCATCACCTAGCTTCTCCTCTCCTTCTTCTCCTCCTCTCCTTACTCCTTCTCTTCCTCTTGGTACCCCTCCCACCTTAGCTCCTCCTACATATCACCCTTCCTATTTAAAAAAACCTTTTCTTTCAAAATACAATTAAAGCATAATTATGCCAATTTGTATCAGTGAGGTACAAGATAGTCCTAATACCCAGTCCATCATTTTGTTGACTAACCAGAACCTCTGTCATCTCTCCTAACTAAAAGACTTAGTTATGAACCTGGCATTTTTCTTGGCTTTAGAATGAATGTCAGCTGAAAACCATCCACTAAAATCTTTTCTTTCAAGGTAAATAGCCAAAAGGGTAAAAAAAAGAGAAAAGCTGTTAGAACCAACATCTTTAATAAAATGTCAGCCCTCTAAAAAATTATCTTGATACTAAAATTTGTTTTGAGAATTGTATATTGCAGAATACACAGCCTTGGTGTATCTACTCATCAAGCAAGCTGAGCAGACCTGCTCAAACCTCTGAGGTCCTGGAATTCCATCTGGATGCAGTGATGATACAGCATCAGAGGCTTATCAATTTACTCTTCCCCCTACCCCTCTTCTAATATCTCAATACCTGTAATCAGCTTGAAGAAGTTAATGAAGAACACCCCTATTCCCTGGGCTTGGGGATTAAGGTGGTAATGTTGGGCTGTCTTTCCAGGGGAAAGTAGCAGTTTTTTGTGGGAATAGGGAAAATTAGCTAGGATTTATTGTATAGCCATAACCTATTGGTAGAAATCTGTATAATTGATATCAAGATGAAGTTATAATTTCTTACATGGTACAAAATTTACTTTGATTTCAAATTTAAGGTTTTCTTTGGTACGAGCTTCTTATTGACATAAAAATGAGATGAATATTGATACCCTCATAGGCATTGTGCCTGTATAACACATTTAGGAATACAAGGCCTAGACCCGGTCCTTCTTTAACTTTTTCAACTGATTTGAGATGGTTAGCCTGTGAGTTAAGGGACTATAGCAAATTCATGGCTCTGAGTTTATTGTTAGGGTGTTTTCTATATTTTATTTAGAAATAGCTGAGTGGAGTTAACAGACAACAGTCCAGATTACCTTACATGGATAGTTGGTTTTCAAAACGTCAGAAGTCCACAGAATTGACGTTACAAACATTTCTGTATTAATGTTCATTTTGATTAGAGACCTGTCTGCTCCTGACAGCTTTCTGTATTGGATTGTAAGAAGAAATTGAGCATCTTCGGAGTTATTCCAGTTGTGGTGAGACAGCCACTAGGCAAGAATTGCCTCTTTCTATCTACAGACAAATTGTTGTCCACACACATCTTCTTCACATGGCTGCTTCTACACCAGCAGCTAGAAGCTATGTTAGGACTGTGTTTCTGGCCATATTCCAGTTTTATAATCCAGGAAATGGTCAGAATCTCTGCAGCTGGAATCCCTGGCCTCTGGTAGTGACCCAATGTTTAACAGAATGTTTTTCAAAGTTAAAGGGAAAAAATGCAACCCATAGAATGAACTATACTAAAATAAAACATACACACCCTTCAGAAACAATGCTTACTCTTGCAACACATGTTCCAACATTTTTACTTGCATCTCATGTTGGATTTCATGAAATTTCAACTTTCATCTCATGTTGGAAACAAACCATGGCCTGTAGGAATATGTATCTCACCTTCCCAATTCAATTTAATAATGTTGATTGTTTGTGTAAAAGTCAGAAGTGAACATCAGTTTAGAACTTGCCTGTAAGCTTTCTCTTTCCCCTTATCATGATAGAAAAATTTAAAGCGAAAAGTAAAAAGTCAAGGGTAAACTGAGAACTCTGCAACGTTTTCCAAGTTCAGTAGACAGGCAAGTAATGGCAAAGCAAGCAGAAACATTTTCCTCGGGAATGCAGATGCTAACAGCTCCCTGTTCTAGGCACTCAGGAAGACCCTGGAAGGAAAGGTCTTGGTACCTCTTAAAGAAGTGCTTACTTAGTTCAGGCTAGACCATTAACCACAGCTGGAGCTTGGAGACTGCGTTTGTCAACTCTTTGAATTGTCTACCTGGGCTAGAGGAGAGATGTTGATGTAATTATTTGAAACAGGCGCTAGTTAAGCCGACTCTCTAAGCTGCAGCGGCTCTGCATAGCTCAGCCGCCATGTTCTGTGGCCAGAGGCCACATGCTTGCCACAGCTAGAAACAGCCATCCAGAAACACCAGCCCTGCCACCCATAAGATGCCAGTGTGGAAGATTGGTAGAGCCATCTTCCACACTGTCTCCACAAGGCTGGACATTGCCCAGACCATCCTGCCATCCATGGGGGCCCAGTAGGAAAATGAGACTATAATGCTTAAATATTAATCAAAGGCTTTATATATTTGGTAATGCTCAATAACAATATGCCTATACAATTAGAGTTGTTTCCCAATTAGATAACCTAAATAGAAGTTGTTACTCAAGACAGCTCTCTGTACCTGCGTGTTTCTCCATCCTCCTACATCTCTGTCCTCTCTAGCTCCTCCCCTTCCTTTTCCTCTTCCTCTCCTTACTCCTCCCACCTTAGCTCCTCCTACAGAGAGGCATGAGGTAGACTAGACTCTGCATAGAAAGATCCCCAAAATCTCCCTATTTTGAGCTCCACACTTTGTATTCTTGCTTCCACTATGCTAGATAATTCCACCGGATAGGTCTGGGATGAACTCTGTGGGATGCTACATCTCCTGAAGTTTTCTGTAGTTTGTGTTTCCAACTGAGTGCAACAGCAAACCTAGAACTACAGACAGCACCAAGTCTCATTAAGCAAGAGTTCTCCAAAGACTCAGAGCTGATGGGACAAATGGGTACAGGCAAGGGGGCAAGACTGATGTGGAGAGATCTATGTTTATATAGAGATATTTATTACAAGAAGTTGTGTTCTGAGACTAGCAACGCTAGTGGTTATAATTCTTCAGTGAGGCCCTGCAAGCTGAACACCAAGGAGAACCAAAAGCTGGTGCAGCTGACAATCATTCTAGGGAGGTCCATGTATGTTCTACTTAAAACATCAACTTGAAATGTTGGTTGGATGGCACACTATGACTTTGTTCCATTTTAGTATGGTTCACTGTCTTTCTGTGGATCTATCTCTCATTGTGTTTTCCATTTGGACAACAGAAGCCAGATTCCTGGACTGCTAAGGGCAGCAGTTCTGAACAGCTGTCCCACATCTGTTGAGTGATAAAACATAAAGAGAGGGAGCAGAATAGTCACAATGACACCAGGAGAGCAAAATCGTTACCACAAGCTACAGTATACCACACGCTACAATATACCACATGCTACAGTATATCAGATGCTACAATATACCACATGCTACAGTATATCACACACTACAATATACCACATGCTACAGTATATCACACACTACAATATACCACATGCTACAGTATATCACACACTACAATATACCACATGCTACAGTATATCACACACTACAATATACCACATGCTACAGTATATCAGATGCTACAATATACCACATGCTACAGTATATCACACACTACAATATACCACATGCTACAGTATATCACACACTACAATATACCACATGCTACAGTATATCACACACTACAATATACCACATGCTACAGTATATCACACACTACAATATACCACATGCTACAGTATATCACACACTACAATATACCACATGCTACAGTATATCACACACTACAATATACCACATGCTACAATATACCACATGCTACAGTATATCAGATGCTACAATATACCACACGCTACAATATACCACATGCTACAGTATATCACACACTACAATATACCACATGCTACAGTATATCAGATGCTACAGTATATCAGATGCTACAATGTACCACACGCTACAATATACCACATGCTACAGTATATCACACACTACAATATACCACATGCTACAGTATATCACACACTACAATATACCACATGCTACAGTATATCACACACTACAATATACCACATGCTACAGTATATCACACACTACAATATACCACATGCTACAGTATATCACACACTACAATATACCACATGCTACAGTATATCACACACTACAATATACCACATGCTACAGTATATCACACACTACAATATACCACATGCTACAGTATATCACACACTACAATATACCACATGCTACAGTATATCAGATGCTACAATATACCACATGCTACAGTATATCACACACTACAATATACCACATGCTACAGTATATCACACACTACAATATACCACATGCTACAGTATATCACACACTACAATATACCACATGCTACAGTATATCACACACTACAATATACCACATGCTACAGTATATCAGATGCTACAATATACCACATGCTACAGTATATCAGATGCTACAATGTACCACACGCTACAATATACCACATGCTACAGTATATCAGATGCTACAATGTACCACACACTACAATATACCACATGCTACAGTATACCACACACTACAATATACCACATGCTACAGTATATCAGATGCTACAATATACCACATGCTACAGTATATCAGATGCTACAATGTACCACACGCTACAATATACCACATGCTACAGTATATCAGATGCTACAATGTACCACACACTACAATATACCACATGCTACAGTATACCACACACTACAATATACCACATGCTACAGTATATCACACACTACAATATACCACATGCTACAGTATATCACACACTACAATATACCACATGCTACAGTATATCACACACTACAATATACCACATGCTACAGTATATCACACACTACAATATACCACATGCTACAGTATATCACACACTACAATATACCACATGCTACAGTATATCAGATGCTACAATGTACCACATGCTACAGTATATCAGATGCTACAATATACCACATGCTACAGTATATCAGATGCTACAATATACCACATGCTACAGTATATCAGATGCTACAATATACCACATGCTACAGTATATCACACACTACAATATACCACATGCTACAGTATATCAGATGCTACAATATACCACATGCTACAGTATATCACACACTACAATATACCACATGCTACAGTATATCACACACTACAATATACCACATGCTACAGTATATCAGATGCTACAATATACCACATGCTACAGTATATCAGATGCTACAATGTACCACACGCTACAATATACCACATGCTACAGTATATCAGATGCTACAATGTACCACACACTACAATATACCACATGCTACAGTATACCACACACTACAATATACCACATGCTACAGTATATCACACACTACAATATACCACATGCTACAGTATATCAGATGCTACAATATACCACATGCTACAGTATATCAGATGCTACAATGTACCACACACTATAATATACCACATGCTACAGTATACCACACACTACAATATACCACATGCTACAGTATATCACACACTACAATATAACACATGCTACAGTATATCACACACTACAATATACCACATGCTACAGTATATCACACACTACAATATACCACATGCTACAGTATATCACACACTACAATATACCACATGCTACAGTATATCACACACTACAATATACCACATGCTACAGTATATCACACACTACAATATACCACATGCTACAGTATATCACACACTACAATATACCACATGCTACAGTATATCACACACTACAATATACCACATGCTACAGTATATCACACACTACAATATACCACATGCTACAGTATATCACACACTACAATATACCACATGCTACAGTATATCAGATGCTACAATGTACCACATGCTACAGTATATCAGATGCTACAATATACCACATGCTACAGTATATCAGATGCTACAATATACCACATGCTACAGTATATCAGATGCTACAATATACCACATGCTACAGTATATCACACACTACAATATACCACATGCTACAGTATATCAGATGCTACAATATACCACATGCTACAGTATATCACACGCTACAATATACCACATGCTACAGCATAGCAATGCTACAAATGTTAGCTTGTTTTTTCAAGAAAAAATATTTATATGGTTATATATTTTCCTCCACAACAATTCTGCTAAGACTCCCCATCTGAGAATTAAAAAAACACCATGTCCACCATCACGGTGTTCAGTGTCATATTTCTTTAATCCCATTCCACATTAAAATGATACTACATGAAACAAAAACCACTTTACAGAAAATGAAGAAAGGCAATGAGACCACCTTTCCAATATTAACAATCTTACAGTGTCCCTTACATACTGAAGCGATCGGTTTGACTGAACAGTAGAAGTTTCATGATTCAGTTAAGTGTTGGGTGATGTACTTCAGGGTAGAGCTGGGCAGGACCTGGGTTCAAAGAAAAACAACTAAATACCATCTAGGTGGAAATGTTTCATAAAGCTGGGAGAAATTTCTCTGGGAAGGTGCACATGCTCTGAGTAAGTGTCCTGTATGTGCTGTGGTTTCTCCCATCGTGTGATTCATGGACCGAGAGGTCAAAGGGTAGAAGTGATCATTAAGCAGGTTGCATCTTCTCTTGGAAGGGTCATGCCCCAATGCTTGTACACAGGGCTGGTTTTATCACATTAAGGAGAATTATGACTTTATTAGGCACTAGTATGACTCATGGCAATCACTACAGATGCCAAGATGACAAGGACTGAATGATGACCCTGAATCCAACTCCTCCTCCTTCTCTGCTGCAGCTAGGATTGACTAAGTCAGTTAGGCCAGACTCACTCACTCAGTAGCCCAGACAAGCTTTGATTTATGATCCCCCAGCTTCAGCCTCCCAAGTAGCTGGGGACAGGGGCCCATCAGGCTTAGCTGTTTAGCCGATATTAGCATTTACAGTGGAGAACAGAACGGAGGGAACAGATTGTAATGAATGTGGCAGATCTCCTCCAAGAGCTGAGAGCCAGACTAGAACAAATACATCCTCCTTTGTGGAGCAGGAGTCTCAAGGAGGCTGCTTCTGCACTTTGTCTACACCATCAGTCCTTGGGCTCTACTCTCGCCTTTCCACTGAAGCTGAGTTACCTAGGTATCTGTGCTCTTCTTCCTTAGACTGAAGCTTGGCATTTCTGAATCCCTGGCATCATGTTGGTGACACTAAAACCAAATTGCTATGTAAATCCTCCCTCCTTCCTTCTTTCTCTCCCTTCTTTCTTTCTCTTTGTTCTCTATTTCTGGTTGCCTTAATACTTTCATTTTCTAGATCTTTTTTGTGTGTGTGTTTCATTTCATATAATTACAATCTGCAGAGTGAGTGAGGATGAAAGAGTTTATTTGTAAACTAACAATGGCAAAAGGTTTAGAGGTAAGACAACCATGGGCATCCATATGTACATAGAGATAAGACAACCATGGCGTCCATATGTACATAGAGGTAAGACAACCATGGCGTCCATATGTACATAGAGGTAAGACAACCATGGCGTCCATATGTAATGGAAACTGGGACATTTCTGATGAGAAGCTCATAATGTTAAACTATGTTCCCATTCTTCATATTGGAAATCACAAACACAGGGAAAGCTTAGAAAAAAAAATTCCAAAGGAAATCTGTAATCTAGAAGATCCTTATAGCTTTTCCTGTTGTATTGTAGCAAAGAAGTCTGCTTGTTAGCTCTCCTCTAAGGCACAGGTAGATGGCTCCTCTCAGGGAAGTATCAGCATTGTGTCAGAGCCCAGTCCACTGGATCTTCAAAACCTGACTTCTCTTTAACAGCAAGCTCAGGGGGGTTCATCCTTGGGGAATGGAGGAAGAAAATGTTTCATTACTGCATCTCTAAATGTAAGATTCCATCTGTTTATATCCTGCTTGACTCTCTGCAGGCACAAGGGCCTATATTCTGGTGTCCATCCCTTACAGGTACAGCAAGTCATCTCTCTTTTCCCCAGTTTTCCTGAAGCAAGGCTGTGGCTACTACGTTCTTTTCCCATCAGAACTTATCTGGTGCCTCAAAGCTGTTGGGCAGTGGTTGAGAAGCTGGGGCTGAAGGGTCGAACGAGTAAGGTCAGCATGGGTTATACGATCAGACCTCATCAAAACAAAATAAAAAGTAGACCCAATGTATCTGGGAAACATGTCACTATGATCACTGTCAGCCACCCTGGTTGATTAAATGTCTTATCTTTCAGGATGCCGAAGGATTTTTTCTGACCCCATTTTTTTTTCTTGCATAGTTTGGGCAGAAATTTCCATCAGAATGATTGATCTTCAGGCATTTGGAGAGATGGCTCAGTAGGTAAAAGTACAAGTTCAGGTCCCCTGCAGCCATGTAAAAGCTGGGCATAGTGACATATGTCTGTATTCTAGTGCTGGGGGTGGGCAGGTGGGTTCCAGACCTCACTGGTCAGTCACTTGGTGATTCATGAGCTCTGGATTAGGGAGAGATTATGTCTCAAATAAGGTAGACAGTGACAGGGAAGATCCCTGGACCTCCATTAGAAAGCATACATGTGTGTGTGCACCTGGAGGGACATACTACACACACATACATTACATATACATGTACATAGATCATACACAAGAGAAATGAAAGAAGGAAGGAAGGAAGGAAGGAAGGAAGGAAGGAAGGAAGGAAGAAAGGAAGGAAGGAAGCAGGCTAAGGCTGGGAATGTAGCCACTGGTAAAACACACATATTCAACATGTTCACCTCAGGTTCCCAAAACCCCCGGCTAAGTGTATGACCAAGGCAATACTAACATCTTAGATATAAGTTGTGTTCATCAGGTTCAACTTGTACACAATCTACAGTTCAAAGGTTGAGGTCCAAAAATGCAAATTCAGCTGAGCAGAGGAGTGAAGATCAAAGCTTATCCAAGGGTTGGACATGGTGATGCCTCACAGGAAGAACTCAGGGGGAGTAGAGTCACTACGCTTTGTGGGGTTTCTGTTAAGCAAGAGGATCCAAATTGCTGGAAATGAGGAAGTTAGACCCAGATCACCATGCCCATTAGAGTTAAAAGCTTTGTATTTTATCATATTTTATTCTTTTAATTTTTTAAGTATTGTAATATTATTATGTTTTATGTTACATTGTATTGTATATTATATATTTTTATTTAAAACAATTTTTAAATTTAAATATATTTATATCTTCCCATTTCTCAAGTCCTTACAGATTCTTCCCCCATCCCTACTCAACCAACTATAAGTTCTGTCTCAAAAAAGAATGAAAAAAACATAATACAACAATCTCCCCAAAGCCAAGAAAACAGAATAAAACCATGACCACATTGTAACCAAATAAAGACACACACACACACACACACACACACACACACACACACACTGGGATCCATTATATGTTGGTCAGCTACTCGTGAGCTTGAGGCTTCCTTGTCCTGGAGTGGTTGATATACCCAGTGTCACTCTATTGGAGAAAACAGATTTTCCTTGATTTCCCAGCAGGTGCAATCGAGAGTTCCATTGTTAACCTTTACCCTAGTGGCTTGGTGTTCTGGAATCAATAATGGGGATTGATGGAAAATTAGAGACCTTCCTTATGAAAATCTTTATGCTGTCTAGGGAAGGGAGCAGGGGTTCGAGGTCATACGGTCATTGCAGTTGAAGTGGGGAGATAATTGTTCTCTAGAAGGCAGTGTTTGTAGTTTCAGAGTCAGAATAGATACAGGAAATAAAACTCTCAGAGGGAGACAGAGCACTGGTAACATGCTAACAGCTTGCTGTGTGTATAAGGATGTGAATGAGAGATGAAGGGAGGGAGGGAGGGAGAACGAGGGAGCCTAAGACTAGAGAGCCTGGAGAATCTCAGTAGTTCAGATTGCTCGGGTACCCGTGCAAATACAAACCTTGGGAGAGATGCACTAAATGGCTGGAAGGCCAGAAGCAACAAGGTCTTTTGAGTGTGCAGTATTTATCAGCCAGCACAAAAATAGACACGGACCTATTAGAATGTCTGCTGTTTTCAGCTCATGCCGTTCTCTGGTAAAAGGGATTCTAATGGGGGGAAAACACTATTGTGACCAGGACCACATCTGAAGTCCCTTTTTATAACTGATGTGATTTCTCGGTGCATTAATCCAATCCACAAATAAAGAACAACAGATTCCGTACAGGAGTAAGTGTCTCTAACCTTTCATATCGAAAGCTGCCTCCCTGACTGAGTCACTCCTCAGTGCCTGGCTATCTTTGCTTTACGCTGCTGCCTACGATGAGTGAAAATGAGATTCCGTACCAGTTCAGGGACACATTCCACTCTTAGTTTGGAACCCCAAACACTGGTTATAGCTACGATACTTTTTTTCACATCCTCATATTAAGTGACACAAAACAATGTCCTTTTATAAGAGATTTCTTTCATAGATGCTTTTGTCTGAGTGAACCCAATCACTGAATCTCCTGCCTTGAAACGCAACACAAGAAACCAGGCTGAAAAAAGACTCTAGAAGAGCTTACACTGGAAAACCTGCAGGCTCCGACTTTACCACGTGACAAATACCACGTGACAAATACTGTTTAACTGCTCTCTGTAAACCCTGATGCCAACCAGTTTTAAATTGCTCCGGGAGCATTTGGAACTTAGTCGCACAGAGATTCAGTAACTTAGATGTAGAAAAAAGTTGGAGTTAGAAAGTTAGAGCCAGCTGCGATAGTGCACGCCTGTAACTGCAGCACTCAGGAAACGGAAGTGGGAAGGTCAAGGGTTCAAGGCCAGCACTAGCAGCTACGCAGTGAGTTAGAGGCCAGTTGTAAGACAAACAAAACAGAAATGAAGAAGCAAACCGAGAAAGTTGGGAAGACCTTGGAGACAGCTTGGCTCAGGCTCCTGGCCTTCTGAAGGCACGGTATGAAGATTTATACTTGGAGAGGGAGAGACTGAGCTCCGAGGCCACCCAGCTAGTTAATGGCCACGGGAAGATCAAATCCTTTGTCCCCATCTTTGGTACATGTTATCTAGTGTTAATAAAGAAATGAAAAACTTGTTTATGATATCTCAGGAAAGCAGACACGAAGCCTCGGTATGGTCAGTGGGACATTCAAAATGGAGGTTCGTAGGTTCTTTCGTCTGTATCTGTCTTTTGAATGTCCCCTACATTTTCTAACCCAGCCACAAACACCTTCGAGAAGGCTGTGGAGTTCTTACTGCCTCAAACCAGTAGGGCTATTACCTTCTCTGTTACAACCACATTCCCACTAGGAATGTTTTCTGAAGCACTAGTATATTTAGTTCCTACGTTATACATTACTTATTTTGGAAGCATCGTCGTCGTTGTTATACATAAAGGGATATTTAAGTAAAAATTTACAAATCCTGTTTTTTTATTGTTAGCAAGAAATGTCTGTATCCCGTGCTGTATCTTTCTCTCTTTACTCCTATCTGTCTGTCTCTGGCTCTCATATTGATGTTTTTGAGAAAAGGTCTTGCATAGCCCAGGATGGCCTTAAGTGTGGTGCAGAGCTGGTGCTAGCTTTGAGCCCCAGCTCTTCCCGATCCAGATCCAATCTCCCAAGTGCTAGGATGTGTGCCACCATTCCTTGCTTTTCTTCCTTGCTTTGAGTGAAATTTATACACTAATGCAAAGCAGACAGGATTCTCCTCATTTTAAAATGCACTTCATACGATCCTTTGTTTTTGAAGGCTTAGGAAATGACCTTGGCTTAGGAGAGCACTTTCTCTGAGATTTACTGTGAACAGAACAAGATAAGATAATGTGCAAAACTTTATAACTCAAAAGATCAGAGAAGACCACTTATTATAAGATTAACCAGTCATAAAACAACCTGGACAAGAATGATCTAGGCACGGCAGGGCTTGGAACAGCGGCAGAAGGCATCTCTCTGTCTTACATAAGGTTACATAAGAGGGCCAAGGCATCTTGGTTAAAATGAGGAAATACACATCTGGTTCTGGAAATGTTTCTGAATTTCCAGTTGCAAATAAAGGATTTATACCATTTTAAGTAACTTAAGGAGATGAACGTGATCCTTCATAGAACCTCTGGTAAACTTAGTATCTCCACTAACACCCCATTAAAGGTATATCCTGTTTGTACAAGATGCCTTTGGTACCAGATAAGGATCTGGGTAAAATATTGATTCTCTTTAAATGACTTTATTTTTCTGACTGTTTTTTCCCAGTCAGACGAATGTGTTTCTTTGTGTAGCAAGACACAGAAGCTTAGACTACGATCCCTAACAGAAATCTCTAACATCAGATGCTTTTCTTCTGTTGTTTGCATTCAGGTTCAGAAACATTCTTTGACCTTTTACATGTCATGTCTCTTGAAAAGTGTCCTCTTGATGGGCTAGGTTTGGTATCATTTTACCTACTCTGTAGTTAGAATAAAATGTCCGATTTCCTGCCAAATAGAGATTAGATCATTTGCTAGGACTCATTGTAAATTATAATGATTTCTTCCTAAAACAAAGATGTTTTTATAATAATCAGTATCTTTTAGACTGAGAACACGGGGTCAGAAGCTAATCTACTACGTGTGCTCCAACGTGTAGAACAGCGGTCCTCAACCCGTGGGTCATGACCCCATTGGGGTAGAATGACCCTTCACATGGGTCACCTAAGACCATTGGCGAAACAAAGATATTTATATTACAATTCATAAAAGCAGAAAATTTACAGTTATGAAGTAGCAATGAAAATAAATTTATGGTTGGGGGTCAGTCCATGAAGAACTGTCTCAAATGGTTGGAGCGTTAGGAAGGTGGAGAACCAGTGCCCTAGGGCTTACGCTTTGGATCTTCCAGGTGAACCATTGAGGACTGAACATCCGTAACATTACAGTGACCCAAGATGCATCTGTACCTTTGTTTCCATTCATACAAAGAGAATGCAGAGGATGCTGAGACCTGCTGTGTGTGTGAAGGCTCATGATAGTGGGATCATAGACAGAGACAGATGTTTGCACAAGGTCAAACCAGCACAGTGGTTCCAAGGAGCCAGTGATACGGGCTTGTTCTGCACGCATTTAGAAGTGCATGTGAGTTACTCTCTCCTTGTTGGACAAAAGTGTCTCCTCAAGCAGCGTAAGGAAGGGAGAGGTTATTGTACCACAGTGTAAGTGTGCCCTTGCTCTTACCTTAAGCTACCACAGCGAGAGTGAGTCTCATAGTGAGAGCAGAGGCTTGAGACTGAACATGGTACCCACAGTCCTAGAGCAGAGAGATGAATGTTGCTACACAGCTCAAGGGGTTAAATTTGACTGTTTTCAGGTTCATGCTACATCATTCTCAGACAGTATATGGCCTTTGTGACACTTACTGTGACTGTCTCTGATATTTAATCCTCCTCACCAACAAAAAGTTTCAACAATGGTGTAATATTGGAAAATGTTTACTCTAAACATTTTCTGTCTTTTGATTTTTTTTACCATAGCTATGATAGTTTATTATAATTAAAAACCTGAACATGCAAAAAAATCTAAAAATCAATACTTTGTGATTATGTGTGGAAAATGAAAATATAACTTAATAGCACATTAAAACAAATATGAGTTTGATTTCTTATATCTAATATTATGACTTGACTGTGTAGAATATATTTTTCTGTCAAATGCACTGTACCAATGTATTGTATATATACATTTGAAGAATGATCATGACTAAAGAATGTTTAAGAACGTTGACTTGAAACCTGAGATGTCAGCAATGGTGAAGAGGACCACTATTACTATGCTGCTGTGTCCTAGGGTATTAGGAACGCTAAATGACTAGCTGTGTGGTGAAAGCAGATAGACTAGAGAGGCAGAAGCAGGGTGTCAAGAACGCTGAAACCATTCTGAATCTGTTCTCACATGACTTAAAACACAGGCTATTTTGTAAAATATGTGGCTTTTGTGACCTCTTTGCAGACAATTATTTTATTATAATTGTAACTATATAATTAAGGTGATTTAGTAGGCATAAATTTTAATGAAGACTTGAGCCTTCAGGATTTTTAGTCTGGTGTTTTGATGGGACTCCTGAGTGTGCAGATGAGTATGTCTCTGGGTGTGTGGATGAGCATGTCCCTGAGTGTGTGGATGAGTGTGTTCCTGAGTGTGCCAATGAGTGTGTCCCCAAGTGCAGATGAGTGTGTCCCTGCGTGTGCAGATGAATGTGTCTCCGAGTGTGTGGATGAGTGTGCCGATGAGTGTGTCCCTGAGTGTGAGGATGAGTGTGTCCCTGAGTGTGCAGATGAATGTGTCTTTGAGTGTGCTGATGAATATGTCCCTGAGTGTGCCGATGAGTGTGTCCCTGAGTGTGCAGATGAGTGTGTCCCTGAGTGTGAGGATGAGTGTGTCTCTGAGTGTGCAGATGAGTGTGTCCTTGAGTGTGAAGATGAGTGTGTTCCTGAGTGTGAGGATGAGTGTGTCCCTGAGTGTGTGGATGAGTGTGTCCCTGAGTGTGCAGATGAATGTGTCCCTGAGTGTGAGGATGAATGTGTCTCTGAGTGTGAGGATGAGTGTGTCTCTGAGTGTGAGGATGAGTGTGTCTCTGAGTGTGTGGATGAGAGTGTTTCCGAGTTCTGTGCCGGATCTTGCACTTCTTTCCTTTCTTTGTCTTGTCCATCCCCAACATGTGAGTTTCTGTTTTACTTTATTTTGTTATTATCCCTTTGAAGCCTGTTTGTTTTTTATTGAGAGATAGAGAGGGAGTGGATCAGCATGAGAGAGACTGTTGGAGAGACAGGGAGGAGTAGAGAGAGACCAGAATCAGAATGTATTATGTGAGGAAAAAAATCTATTTTCAATAAAAAAGAAAAATGTAAATGAAAGCACAAAATATTAAAGCCTAAAATTATGCCGCCAGTAATATTCACATTACCATGTTCCGGCTAACAGGATGCTAAAATTAAAATCGTTACCAAGGTTATCAAAATAGAACAATGTGATGCATTGAACCCTTAAGTTTGGATGAACCCTGTCATCCTCTTTAGCAATATAAAACTCTCCACGAAGACAGGAAGGAAGAATGGCTCAAGAAAAGAATTCCTTCCAGGGTGTACTATGTATTAAGTGCTGTGTTAAAAAGCAATTATTGTCAAAGCACAAACTAATTCTGAAATAACCACAAAATGACAACAGCTGAAATTGCATCAAAACCTATTTGCTTTGCTTCCAATGTATCCTTCCTAATAGGCACATTGGTGCATAGAACTCTGTGTACAGTACTACCCACGTGTGGCACAGTGGACACCTCATTTCCTCTAATTACAGATCGGGCTATGTTTTGCATATCATCAAATGCTGCTTTGTTTTGCATGGACTGACACTTATTCATTTATTTATTTTGCTTATATTTTGATAATTTTGTTGCCAAAAAGGCATGTGTAATTAATTATAAGCTTTCTTGTCATCAGATGTGATGGTCTCAGTGAGAGAGGATATGCCTAACCCTGCAGAGACTTGATGTGCCAGGGTGAAGGGATACCAAACGGGGGCCCTACCTGCTCAGAGGCAGAAGGGAGGGGAAGGAGGGTGAGACGATGTAAGAGGGGACCAAGAGGAAGGGGGCAGTGAACAGCATGTAAAGTGAATAAATAAATAAATAAATAAGTGAAGAAAAAAAAAGGGAACTCTTTATAACGACGTGGTTGGTTGTATTGGCTTTGATAGAAGTAACTCCGTAAAATATGATGCTTGTGGAATTTCATGGTGAATTTAGCACATGCATTTAGAAATCAAATATTTTAAGGAACAAGAATTGTAGTGAGAGCTTTGGTGTCTTCAAAAACCCAGTTATGCTATCTGAATACACTTGGTTTTTAATCCCAGGTGTGGGATATGGGGGTGTTTCAGATTGTCCACAGCCATTGATGATGATTGCTTTGGGTGGGTGGGGTGTGATTTTGTCAGCAGCAATAGTCTAATTCTGAGGACTCTGGAAAATGTGTAAATCCAAGTATCCTCAGAGGGCCTGTGGTGGTTGCCTCTCCTCTCTTGCTACAGCCCCGAGTGAAGAATAATAAACTTCAGAGAAGAAGTTAAACACTGGGTCCTTAAAAAAATTAAAAACAGTGCATAAAATCAGATAAACAAACACAAAGTCAGACAAACACAGGGTTCTGTGCGGGGGGAGGGGGGGAAAGCAAGATTGGCAGATGCCTGGACAAACTTAACTCCTTCAAGACAGAGAAGATTCAAGTTATCAAAACTGTAGATAACAGAGGGGAAATCACAGGAGTCAAGTGAAATACCATTTAGGGGAAAGAAGACGAGCAAGAAGGAAAGGAGTCTGGGGAGGGAAATGAGGTAACTGAATAAGAAAAAGTATAATTGTATTATAAAATTAATAAACTAGTTGTGAACTTAAATGCATATTTGTATTCAAGTTCTGTAAATTAAATGAAAAGTCTAACCAGGGGAATGCTTTTGACCACAAAACTGTTTAGGAAACAGTATATATACACACCATTGCCAAAGATAAGTATGTCTGTAAAAGAAATGTACAAGATGCCTTGCACTTGTTTGAAAATACCTATTATACAAGTTATGAAATATTGTATAGCAACAAATATTGAAGACCAACAACTACTTATTCAATTCATTGAAACAGAGTTAAATAGTGATTATTGAAGAGTTAGGAAATAGGCTGTTAATCATTTAAAAACAGAGTATTTCTAAAATGTCACAATATTTCTGTGTATACATGTATACATATGTAATAGGAATATCCCAAGAATTCATTTTAAAACCAGAACTGTTGAGGAATGCACAATATATGCTGTGATCAACACTGTGCAGTTCAGCCCGCTCACGGTAAATGTTGACCTTCCCCTGGTAGTACAGCTACTGGGTTTTAAAAAATGGGTATTCCAGCCTGGGAGATGGAACTACATTGCCTGCTGGCTGAAAGGCTCCATGGGATATATCATCATCATGCTTGGTAAACGTCAGGTCACAGTAGACCTAGACAGGATAAAGGTGTAAGGGGCTGCGTGGGATCTTATCAATGCACACGAAGTAGTTGGAATTTGAGGTGCACCTAGGCTAGCATGTTTACATGTAATGTGTACCATGTTCCTGCATTCCTGAGCATCAGCAGGATGCCAAGTACCATTTGCATACCTTCCTTGCTTTGGTACCTAATTGGTCTTGTTCTTTCATGTCTACTAGACATCAGTTATAATTGGCTTGTCTGTATGATTTCCTGTTGACAACAGGGTTGCTTTTCCTGCTTTTGAGTATAAGGATTGGAGTTTCCTGTGCCATCCATCACATTACACTGAATGAGGGAAGTTAGGAGTGTTGTGTTGTGTCACTAATACATAGTTTCTTTAATTAAATGATGACTTTGGAAGGGGAAGGTTATTTTTGTTTTCATGGTTCTCTGATGCTACTTTGTTTCATTAGTGTTAGCTCTGGCTACTTTGTTGCTCTCTTTACGTAAGTGTACAAAGATCACCTTCCCTAGAGAAGATTTCTTCTTTTCCCTTAAGTGTGATACCTCCCCAAGAGTGACCACTCAGTTACCAAGAACTTTTAAGTTATATTCCTTTGGCTGTCTTAGCACCCTCAACTCACAAGCACTTTGGTTCTTAGCTATCACACTCATTTGTGGGTAGTTTCCAGGATTTTGAGATAATTCTCCTTTTCGGTCTTTTCCCACTGGTTTCACCATGCTCCAGCACCAACAGCAAGTCTAATCCCAGCCCTATCGTGTTTGCTTTAGACCCTGCAATCCATAATTAATTTCAGCTCATCGGTGGGCTGTATAATGGACTCTAGTGGCAATATGCATGTGTAAATAAGTAACCTGTAGACTTTTCTATCTTAAGATTATGTCATAGGCAAAGGGCTACTTATTGTTGATCTGTATACATTTGTGAAAGCTATGTAAGAGAAAATAATATCTGTATGACTGCTATCATTATATAGGAACTCAAAATCCTCCATTATCCATGAGAAGCAACCATAATTTTATTATACTGTGTAAAACATGTTACCTCAAACATTTTCATACTTTTTAAAATAAATATATACATGAACTACTTACAGAAAAAAAGAAAGTCATTCTGACATAAGGGAATCAGAGGAGAACTTTGTGTGCTTGTTTTGAAATGTCATTTCCCAAGAGAAGAAGATGGTGAGTTAGAGATATCTAGGACTTGATATATCTCCACGGAGCTATAAGAAGCCATCAGTTGTTAGTCGCAGGGAGAGGAGGGAAATAGAAAGGCGTGAGAAGGCTACCAAGAACAGTTGATAGAGACCAGATGAAATCCAGACTTATTAAACAATAGACCCAAGAGAAGGAGCTATAGACAAAACTATGGAGAGCAGGAGGATCCTTTCCAACAGTGTGGTCTTAAGGAAAGGAAGGTCTCCGTGATCACCACAAGTGTACAAATTGGTAGCACGGCCTAAGGTGGGAGACTTACAATGCATGCAACAAGCAAATGCTGAAAAAGGGACCTTCTATACTTCTCAGATGGCTCATGGATGCTGGACTGAGCAGCCATCCAAAGAGAGGTCTTATAATAATAAAGTCTTTAGGCTTCTGTCTGGTTATATCCCCAAATGCCAAAGCTCACTTCCATTCTACTGGTTAAGTGAATGAAACACATGTTGAATTAGCTTTCTTTAAAGAGTCATAAACAAATATTTGCTCATTCCAGATAGGGCACAGCTGATAGATCAAAATAACAAGTTTGTCAAAATCTAATGTGCTGTACCCATGAGTTTGTTGGTCAGAGTCACCAAGCCTGGACGGTTGCTTATGGCAGCATGGATGACCCAAAAGACCCAAATCAACACCAAGCTCCACTCTATCATGGATCATGGATGATTGTGGAAACTGCACATGCAGTCTCCTTTTCAGTTAACCTTCAACTTTTCATGTGCTCTACCTCTCCCCAGAGGCTTTGCAGCTGGGAGAGAGAGGGGGCATGTAATCACTGGAATCCTGACTGAGGGTTCTTTGGTTCTTCCCGTCTTTACCAGAGAATATCTCCATTACCATCCATCGCCACAGAGCTTTGTGTCACTGTATTGGCCTGCTCAATTAGTTGCCATGGCTACCAAACCAAAATATGCTCTAACCCCAAATAGTGATGTGATGATACTGTAATATTTAAAGGGGGGAGGATATAATAGCATATCATCCTAGGAATCAGTATGTACACACAAAACTAACTGTAACTTAGACTCTGATCTGTGAACACAGCTTTACTTGAGAAGAAAATGTACAGTAGATTGCAGACAGAAGCCAAAGGATATAAACACCTTATCCCTGGGGAGTGTGGATACATCTATCTAGTGTGAATTTGAGAGCAAGTGCCAAGATAGAGAAAGGTATTGGAGTGGTTTGAATAAGTTTGGCCCTCATAGACTCATGTGTTTAAATCCTTGGCCCTCTAGGAGTGGCTCAATTAGGAAGTGTGTCCTTATTGGAGGAAGTGTGTCACTGTGTGGGTAGCCTTTGAGGTCCTATGCTCAAGCTCTGCCCAGTGTAGAGTTGGAGTCTCCTCCTGGTTGCCTGAAGAAGGCAGTCTTCTCCTGCATGCCTTCAGATGAAGATGTAGAACTCTGAACTCCTTCTCCAGCATCATGTCTGCCTGGATGCTGCCATGATTCTCACCATGGTAATAATGGACTGAATCTCCAAAACTGTAAGCCAGACCCAGTTAAGTGCTATCTTTTGTAAGAGTTGCCTTGGTCATGGTGTCTCTTCACAGCAATGAAACCTAACTGAGACAGACATGGACAGAACATGGAAGATGATCCAGTGCCTCTCGAGTCACCCATAGTTGAATATTGCATTGTGATGCTTTCTGTACTTTCAGAATTCTGGAGACGTTTGGTGAAGTTGCAGTCACTACTGGGCTTGTCCTATTTGATTCCTGCATGGGTAGATTGGAGACATCCAACTGGGATTCCTTAGACTTTATTGGTTGGAGAAAATTGAGCCATACTCACTATGTTGCTGGGCCTGGACATGAATTTAGCACAGCAGATGTCACAGGGCTGCTGATACTGCAGAGGGGAACTCAGCTGGCACTCCAACATGTTTGGTCTACCCCATTTAGATCAGAGATGAAAACCTCCAAAAGCACCTTTATCTTTTGCACCAAATAAAGCTATAGCTCAATGTGGGGACCTAAAATTTTCATCAAGCAAATACAAGCTCGGGCTCGTCAGTTTGGGAATGGAAAAGGAACTTACATTCCATTCTGTATCTCCTCAGCAAGCAAGAAAAGCACTGACTGGCCTTCGCTGTTGTTTTATTTTACTGGATCAGCCTCACCACAACGTTTTATACCTTCATCCCATAAAATTTCCTTCTGGCTATGCTGTTTCTCACTCTTCATCGTTCTCCATATACAGTCTTTTTATTGTTAGCAAATAACTCAGTTTAAGTAGTTTTTAATTCCTATTATACATTGTTAGTATTTTAGCTCATTTCTATAGTATTACTAGGGATGTAGTTGAGGTTTTAAATTACATTTATTTGTTATATATTAAATATATTTAAACATTGTTTTGATTGCTTTTATTGTCTGCTTCCTCTTCTCTGAACCGTAGTGGGAAAAGGGATTCCCTAGAGACCGTCACACACCAAGACTGCTCTCATAAAATCCCAAAAGAGATGTCTATCAACACAGACGTGTAAACTACAGGGAAGAAACAAAAGCTTGTTCAGCCATAAAGGAGATTGAAATCATGATGTCTGCAAAGAAAGAGGACCCAGAGATCATCCTGTGCGGGAACAGGGACCCAGAAGTGGGGGAAAAGAGGAGGTGGAGTCCACAAAGATGCCTGAGATTCAGACACGGGAGACTGACATCAGAGTGCAGATCTAACTATTGTTTATTACATAAGCTTATGTATAGATTTGTTAGCCATTAAGGGTATGTTTATGTATTCACAGGCAAATCGGGTGCCAACCTGCATTATTTAGCAGAATCTGACTTGCCTGTCCATCATCGTGTAGGGGCGAGTCCAATCCCCAAGCGAGATTTTCAGGAAGACAGGGGAAGCAGCAACCATCCTGGTCTCTGATTCTTTGTGTTGTCTCACCGGTGGGCCCGGAGCCATGTCAGATCATACACTGTGTAGGGTACATTAGGACTCTTTGAGGAGCTGCAGAAGCCTGGGGCACCTAGCTCTCTGTCCCATTTCGTCTTCTGTCAGGTTTATGTCCATTTCCCCCACAATCCTGTGAAGTGAAATAAACCCGAACTCTTAGATAAATGTCATGTTTTATCTCATATTTGGAATCTAGATCATGTGTGTGTGCATATGTGCGCAGGAACACACACAAGGGAGGAGTGAAGTGTTAAAAGAATCAGGGAACCACAGAGCGTGTGAAGGTAGAGAAGAAAGAGAAATAAAATGTTCTCTCCTATGGAATCTGAAGTTAAATACGTAGAAGAAAAGAGTTCAAGTTGGAGGAGTGAAGGGGGGAAGGGCAGGGCCATGGGTGATAATGGCTAAACCACCGTGGTATGATGCGTGGCAGTGATACCGAAACCCATCATTTTTGTATGAGACACTAGAGTAGCTTATCCCTGGGTTCCTTTTAATTTTGGAAATCGCCCGGTTAGTTGGATTTCAGAGCATTTAACAAACTTGAGATTACATATTTAGAGAATATCTTGGGATGTGAGTTCGAGTTCATGAGGCTTTGTTTGAACAGAGATTTTCGTGCAAGCTGCTTTTTTCTCAGGAGTCAAAGATGTGGAAATGTTTGAGTTTGCATGCTTAAATTGCTCCAGAGTACATTTTGTGTTCTAATTTACTCTCAATACATTTTTTTTTCCCTTGGAGAGTGCAATTTTAAGGCTATTATATTAAGTATGTATTTATATCTTTCAAGTCTAATTCCATGCTTTGTATGCCTACATTAAAGATCCACTAACATCAGAGGAAGTTAAGCCTGAATTTATGAAGGGTCTCTTATAAAACCTATTTCTCATTTGAAATAAGACACCATTTGAGTCTGACTAGAAGTAAATTATATTGAAAAGAATACAGGTAGGCTTTTAAGGCAATTTGGTGATACATTTAATACTAATTTTGATATCTGACTGATGTTTCAGTGATTTTTCTCACAAGACGCTTCCATTTGTCATAGTTTAAAACATCTTAACTCTTTAGAACAACACTTTTTTTGTGATATTATCATAGAAGGAACAGCATGCTATATCCCAGTCACGACTTGGCAGCCTTAAAAAGCTGATGACTCGTTATCTGTTAGGGGATCAAGAAGATAGGAAGATAAATCTTACCTTGAGGAGTTTATACCCTTTTTGATAATCAGGGACTGAAATAGGTAATGTTGATATGAACCTTATCCTAATAAAGAGAAATAAAAAACATGAAAGAAATAGAAAGATCACAGATCATTTTGAAAACTGAAATTCCATGTGGCATAGGGATTAGGGGGTTGGATTGTGTTTTGATTTATATTCTAATGCTTTCTAGCTGAAGGATAATAATAATAATAAGCATTTATAATGTATTTATTACTGGGTAGGTACTCAGAAAATTCCTATAGTCTTACTATTAACTCTCAATGTTATTTGTTTAAAAACACCATTTTCAGATGAGGAAATCGAAGGTTGGAGAAATTAAGCCGCACACTGATGTTCTCACAGCAAGTAAGAGCCAAATACTGAAACCAAGAGTTGTCAGTAGTCTACCTATTTAAAAATGTGGATCTCTGCTGTATATGTGTTGGGGTCCTCAGACCAGCTAGTGTATGCTGCCTGGTTGGTGATTCAGTGTCTGAGAAATCTCAGGGGTCCAGGTTAGTTGAGACTGCTGGTCTTTCTATGGTGTTGCCTTCCTCCTCAGTTTCTTCCAGCCTTTCCATAATTCAACTCCAGGGGTTCCCAACTTCAGTCTATTTGTTGAGTGTAAGTATCTGCTTCTGTTTCAGTCAGCTGCTTGTTGGGTGGGCCTCTTGGAGGACAGCCATGCTAGGCTCCTGTCTGTAAGTACACTATAGCATCAGTAATAGTGTCAGGCCTGTGTGGCCTCAATGAGAGAAGACACACCTAACCCTTGAGAGACTTGAGGCCCCAGGTAATGCAGAGGCCTGGTGGAGTTTGGGGGTGTGGGGACATTGTCTTGGAGAAGGGGGAGGAGGAATGGGATGAAGAACTGTCAGAGGGTGAACCAGGAGTGGGATACTGACTGGACTGTAAAAAAGATTAAAGATTGTATGTGTGTATGTGCGTGTGTAAAATGTGGATCTCTTTGCACACCAGCAGTCTCATTTTTAATGTGAAGTTAAGAATGTTCACCTCATTTGTTTATTAAAGACTAAGTGAGATAATAATAATAATAATAATAATAATAATAATAATAATAATAGTAATACTGTCTCTAGTCCCTCACCTATGGCAGTTGCTCACAAACGATGGTGAAAATATTGTCGTTTATGAATGGAAGATACATGCAATGGGACATGTAGAATATTTGGTGCATAGGTACAGGTGATCAATAGAATGATGGAATAACACAGAACAGAGAGCAAAAAAGTAACCATTGGTAACTTATCAATGATGGATAAATTGGTACCTTCCTGGATGAAGTCTTCTTTCAAGAATACACCTCTTCCAAGTATTTGTAAGAACCAATTCTATTGAGACTAATATGGACTGAATGATCATGGAGGAGGTTGTGTAGACTGGAGTGGGTTTAATCTGGACATTCAAGCACTACCTCTGACCCTTTAGCTTGGTCCTGCTCTCTGTGTACGGTGGGTGTGCTCTTTCAACAGACAGGTTTCCTTGCCTGCAGTAGGTGTAACCCCAATATCATCACAGTCCCAGACATAGAGAATTATATGTTTATTATATGGAGTTAAGAGTCCTCAGGTTCCTTTTGACTCATGTACTGTCACCAGAAATGATTAGAATGTTTACAAGATAGGAAAGGTGATATTGTTGTTATTATTATTAATTATAATAGAATATATACTAATGGAATATATACAGTGTAATGTTATATATCATGTAATATATATAATCAGTTATAATTTATTGTTGTCAATATTTTTGACATTTTTATTATTACTGTGGTTTATTGAGATAGGGTCTTACAATATAGCCCTTGGCTGGTCTTGCACCACTATGTAGCTCAGGCTGCCTCAGACTCACAGAGATCAAGAAGCCTCTGCTTAGGATGAAAGGCATGCTCCACCATGCCCTGTCCTAATTTTATTATTTTATCTTTTTGAATGAGGAGTGATTGTTTGATCAGAGTCAGTTTTGGATACAGTATGAAGACATGTTTAATGGAAGCAGCCTGGGAAACTCATGATAGCTGCCCTGCTATCTTCTTATGGCCTTGGGGAAAGATTCGATCTCCATTTGATTCAATTTTCTCAACTCAACTCAGATAGAATTACATTACTCTGTCTGTGCTTGACATGACAGAGATCAAAGTAGGTCAGATGTGGAGAATGGCTACAGAGGATACTGAACACAGAAACAACTCTGGTATGCTTACTTATAGTTCACACTGGTAGAGAAGATCTATCGACTGACTGCACTATCAACTACAAGAGAACTACATGAAGAAAAAAAACCCACAGTGGTTTATGCACCTTGTGAATTTCAGTAGAACCATGTCTGATGTTACAATAAACAGCGTATAAAGAATACGGACATTTTCTTGACAACTGTAAGCTGTGAGATAATCCTGATGGTGACTTAAGAATCAAGTGTAATGCACTGTCTCATTAATTACATTCCCAATCATATCTTAAATGCCGCAAACAAACTGTCACTTTATAATTTCAATAGCTATGAACTGTGTAATTTTACTGCGGTGGGTGTCATATATTATAACAGCACTTATTAAGACTTGATCATTAAGGACAGAATTGATCATTAAATGCAGATAGCTCTAGGATCTCCCCCCCCCCCCCAGAGACCAAAATGTTGAGTTTCAGTCTCTCTGTCTTGGAAGCAGGAGGGACTATCACTGCTCATCTTAGGTGAACCGTGATAACCGTCAGGTTCCACACACTGAGCCTTTGCTCCTTCGCATTTGTATCTCTGAACAGTCTAAGTAGGTCTGTGAAGAACCACCATTTTTTGGACATAAGGATAGAAGAGTCACTTTTCCCAGGATCTCATATCTAGTACTTGGTGGAGCAAGAAGGCTCTTGTCGAAAGTCTGAGTTCTGAGCCTCTGTCCTCTACTGTCTGCTAAAACAGTCGAGCTCAGCGGAGTCAGCAGAAGAGCGAGTGTGTCACACAAGCAAAGTTGCACCCAGGAGGGGATTTTACAATGTAGTTAACAAAAACTGACCTTTTGGGAAATTTACTTTTTCTTTTTCTCTTTTTATTTATTCACTTCATATCCCCTCTCTCCTCCCAGCCCCCCCATACAACCCCTATTCCTATTCATCCTCCCTTCTCCACTGAGAAGGGAGAGACCTGTCATCTGGGTACCACAATGGCACCTCAAGTCACTACAGGACATGGTGTATCCTCTCCCACTGAGGCCAGGCAAGGTGGCTCAGTTAGTGGAATGGGATACACAGACGGGCCAGAGTCAGTGACATCCCCTATTCCAGTTGTTGGGGGACCCGCATGAAGACCAAGCTGTACATTTGTTAAAAATTAGATAAAACCACCTTTATTTCTCTGTGAGAACTACCATTTTAATTGTGTTCTTTATATTATACATAATAGAGATACATTAATTTGTATAAATCTAATCAGTAAACAACAGAGCACTGCCATCAATAATTTATGCTACATTTTAATACCTGTACTACTAAAAGAATAGTTATTTAAAATAGCACAAAGTTCAAGTGTATTAGGGCAACAAACTTTGGCAAATGCTTTGCCTAAGTAACCATTACTGGTATCAGGACTTACCTGTTCATCTAGGAAATTTCTTTTAAATTTTTTTACCCATACTTCTTTAGATGTAATTACTACTCAAGATTTCTACCATCCTAGGTTCATTATACATAATTTTTAACAATTAAGTAAGTACTCTTGCCTTATTTTGGTCAATATAATGTCTCAAGATTGGCTCACATGGTACACTCAATAAAAATAATTATTTTTATTGTTGATTATTTTTCACTGTATGAATATGTTATGTGGAAGCAAGCCAAAGATTTGTTATTTAACCTCTCCTAATTAACATTTGGATTATTTCCAGCTTTTAACTGTTCTGAGGGTAGTTGTTATGAATATTTTTTAATCAAGTGCCTTTTGTGAACATTTATTTTCACTTCTCAACTGAGGAAACTCCAATGGTCGAGAAGCATCTTAAGAAATGCTCAACATCCTTAGTCATCAGGGAAATGCAAATCAAAAGAACCCTGAGATTCCACCTCACATCAGTCAGAATGGCCAAGATCAAAAACTCAGGTGATAGCAGATGCTAGTGAAGATGTGGAGAAAGAGGAACACTCCTTCATTGTTGGTGGAACTACAAGCTGGTACAACCACTCTGGAAATCATTCTGGTGGTTCCTCAGAAAATTGGACATAGCATTATCTGAGGACCCAGCTATACCACTCCTGGGCATATACCCAGAAGATGCTCCAACATATAACAAGGACACATGCTCCACTATGTTCAAAGCAGCCTTATTTATAATAGCCAGAAGCTGGAAAGAACCCAGATGTCTTTCAACAAAGGAATGAATACAGAAAATGTGGTACATTTACACAATGGAGTATTACTCAACTATTAAACACAATGAATTCACTTCTCTTTGGAAGATGCTTAGGAGTGTAGTTTCTAGATCATCCAGTGGTTTTATCATCAGTGTAAGATATGTTTAACAGTATAAGATGTTACCAAAATGCCTGCAAATGGTTCTTTCTTTGCACTCTGAACAGCAGCCATAAAACTCTAGATACACGGCTTTACCAGCACAAATTTGAACTTTTTAAAACTATTTTTTGAGACTGTAATATAATTACAACATTTCTTCCTTCCCTTTCTTCCCTCCAAGTCCTTCCATGAACTCTTCCTTGCTCTCTTTCAAATTTATGGCCTTTTTTTCATTTCTTGTTATTGAATGCATATATATACATACATATACATGAATATATATAATATATAATTTTATATCTAATTTTAGATATAAAATTATAATAATTATACTTTTAGATATAAAAGTATAATAATTATAATTTTATATCTAAAAGTATAATTATTATACTTTTAGATATAAATTATAGTATATAATTTATGTCTAATTTTAGGAATATATATATATATATATCCTGCACAGTCTGTATAATGTTATTCATATGTATATTTTTGGGGGGACTGATCATTTGGTATTGGATAACCAATTGCTGTGCTCTTCCCTGGAGAAAACCACCTCTTCCGTTCTCAGCATTCCTTAGTTGGCAGGGATTCCTCTATGTGGGCTTGAGTCCTCATGGGATTTTCTCTGTTAACTTTGGCAAGTCTATTGGTGTTGCCCCTGTTCAGCTCATATTTGGGCAGTTATGTTGGTGACATTTTATGAGTATAGTTTCTGACATTACTAGAAGACACAATCTCCTTGCAAACTCTCTGATCTAGTTTATACAATCTTCTTGCCCCATCTTCCTGAGCCTTCGGTGTGGGAGTGTTTTGCAGATGTCTCCATTGGGACAGGACTCTAAAACTCTGCATTTTGATTGATTGTGGTGTTCTGTACTGGCATCCACATTTTTCAACGAGAAGTTTCCTTGCTGAGTGAAGACTTACACTTATCTATGGGTATAGGTACAGATTTAGATTTTTTGATAGGGATTCTGCTAGTTGAACAAACCAGTGTTTGTAGGTTCTCTGGCAATAGGACTTCATTAGCACTGAGTTGTTATCCCTCTTGTTGAGTGGTCCTTAGCTCTGATTAGAGAGCTGTTGGTTGCTGCCACAGTATGAGTGCACACTCATTGTGCCCTGCTGGTTGTTGAGGAGGTTCATAGGGGTCACAGCTGGGTAGGATTGTTGATTGCCCCTCTCCTTTGAAAGCTTGTGTAAGGTATCTTATTGGTATCATGAAAACTAGTCCTCAGAGCGGAGGTGTTCAGATCAGTTCCAGTTCAGAGATCTCTAGGCCCTGTTTCTGGAACATATGACATTTTCAGCAATGGGACTTACCTTACACCTCTGATGGAGAATGAAGGACAATAGCAATAGGCAGTATGTTTTACAAGCCTTTTGGAAAGACCTGTCTAACAACCCAAAAGAGAGCTTCTCATGTCTGGATTTTTGCTAGGTGCACTTTGTCTCTTGGAGGAATGAACAAAATTAAATTAAAACTTTAATGATTTCTTGTAGCTTTTTGAGACACACATATTGTTAATTTACTCATCTCTGTCCTTCTTCTGTATGTACCTCCCACGCCATCCCTAAAGAGCCTCTATTTCACATTTGAAGACTTAAGTTTCAGATATTCTTGGGTTATCAAGTGGAAGCTCGTGTGGCTTTCATTTGTACTTTCCTGACCAACATGGCACTGTGAGTCTTTTTGGACATGGGTATTGCTTATCCCTGGTGGATTGTTTGTTCTGAAAAATGCTCAAGGCCTTTGTCATTAATTTTTAATCTTACTAACTTATGTTGCTTATATTGTCTGAATGTGTTATATAAGTTAATGTGTACATACATAAATTTCTTCCGCATTTATCATTCATTTTGCTTGCCCGTGTATTTTTTAAAAGGTAATAAAACTTTCTCTTACGTATTCTTCTAGAAGTTTGATATTAAGTTTTTCATTATACCTATGATCCATTTAAATTCATTTTATTTTTATTATGAAGAAAAAGTACAACTCTTACCATATCAATAGCCAGTCAGTCATTTCAACAGTACATATTTAAAGACTCTCCTCTCCTTCCAATTGAATTAGGGTGTTTATCAAAATTAAATCACCAAATATATGTGTTACTTCCAGAGTTCCTCCTATTGTACTAAGTAATTTGTTTTAAACTTATTTATTTATTCACTTTAAACTCCAAATTTTATCCCCCTCCTGGTCCACCCTCCCACTGTTCCACATCTCATACCTCCTCCCTGCCCCCCTATAAGTTTTTAATATTACCACATTATTAGAAAACAATTTGTTTTAAATATTTGGAGGAATGTCTGGTTATCTCATTATTGCAGGCTAAGAATTTCTGATACAGTTCCAATGAAGCATTGGACTTTGAAGAAAGAGGACAGCACATAATCCAATTAATAAATGCATCAACAAATTGCACAGACACTCTTCAGAGGAAAGCATACAAACAGCCAGTAAGTACACAAAAGCAGCTCGACATTCTCAGCCATCAGGGAAACACTATCAGAACTATACTGACATTCTTCCTCAGTCCAGAAAGAGTAGCTATTATCAAGAAGTCAAACAGCAACAAATGCTAGGGAGAGAATGAGGAAGAAGGAATCCCTACTCTCTTGATGGAAATGTGAATTAGTCCAGAAGTAATGGAGGTCACCAGGAGAAGTTACTAAAACTTAAAAGTAGAGCTAGGGCATGATCCAGCTATACCACTCCAGGGTATATAGCCAAAGGAGTAAAAATCAATGTGTGTGTGTGTGTGTGTGTACACACGTACATCAAAGAATAACCCTGAGTATCATTTCTCAAAAGGTTGTGTGAGACATGTTTTTCCAGCCTGGTACTTACTGACTAGGCTAGGCTGAACCACCCAGTGAGCTCCAAGGATATACAGGTCTTCACTTCCTCAGGTGTGCACCATCATGTCCCACCTATTTCATGGGTGCTGGGGATAAAAATCGGGTCCTCGTGTTTGCGCTGACAGCACTTTATTGACAGCCATCTGCCTGTCCATTTTTTATTTGTTTGTTTGTTTGTTGTTGTTTAAGTTTCACAAGGTAGCTCAGCCTGGCCTCAAACACAGTCTCCCTACTTCTGCTTCCTTAGTGTTGGGAATCACAGATGTGAACCGCCAGGCCTGGGAAATCAACTTATTGTGAACAGAACTGCATATTCATTACTGGTGTGATGTTCGCAGTCAAGTTATGGAACCAGCTTAGGTGTCCACTTAATGAATAAAGGAAATGCGGTCTACATAGACAATGAGATATCCAACTATAGAGATGAACACAATTGTACCATGTGCCCAAACTGGGATAGAGCTGTGGATGATTGCGTTAAGCAAAACAGGCAGATTCACAAAGACGATATGAGTTCTCTCTCTTATGTGGGATTTAAGGGGATGAAGGGGCATCAAAGTCAAAGGTGGAAAAGGAGATGGGTTAAAAGAGAGTATTGGAGGTGTTAAGAGTGATCAAAGTGTGTTGTGTGAATATGTCACCACTAATGTCATTCGTTTGTAAAATTCACATGTTAGTAAAATAAAGAAGAACACAATAGTGAAGATGGCTGATTCTTCCAAGATTAGCATTGATCACCAGGAAAGCAGATAGAGAGACATGAATGTCTGAGGACCACCCCAGTTTCTATGGTAGTGTATCTAACACTTATCATGATTTCCCTCATCCTCACATCACCTAAATGATTCCCAGGTCAGCCTCCTCTGGAACAGGACTAAAGAAAGAATTATCCGCCTTGCCAGTCTTCCTTGTACAGTGTTCTTCTTTTCAAATGTTTTTAAATTTTTTTGCATTTGTAACAGTCCTTTCCCCTTAATGGGTTTAACAATTGCAGAGCATTTGCTTTATGTGTAACTTGTGTGGACAACGTATTCTCCTCTGGAATAAGGAGAAACAACTAAAGGAAGCCGTCTACCTTCAGAATTAAATCTCACCACCAGTTGAATTTTAATTCCATCTGGAAAAGAAAATGGGTCTGTTCTGTAACTATTACAGGAAACCGATACTTTGTGGTTTACTAAAGCATGTAGTAAATTCACACATCTCAAATGTAAGGGAAAAGGAACATCTTTACTGTCTGTCTCTACAGAATTTGTTGTTGATTTTCTCTCCTGCTCTTCAGAAGTGTGACCTCCCCTAGTTATGTCACAATTGGCAGTTTATTGCGACAACAGCACGTTGGTTTGCTGACTTCATTGTTCTTCCTCGGAAAGGATGTTCTCTAAAGTTAATCTCTGATGTTATGAAACATTAGATTTGAGAGTTAAATCATTTTGGCTTTTTATATTTAGTCAAAAAGAAAAATTAAATAGCACAATTAAAATTGTTTTTGAAATGGCACAGATCACAAATAATGCATATATGTGTATGTGTTTGTGTGTTGTGTGCGTGTGTATGACAATGTATTCTCCTTCAGAATAAAGAGAAACAACACACACACACACATACACACACACACACACACACTCACACTCATTTTAGGACTAAATTGTACTAGATGTCCTATGGGCTCCCTGGTTATGGACTGCTTTTCGACCTGATAAGCTTTTGAACAGACATGGTTCATTTTCTAACTGAGTAGCTGCATGTAGAACCCTGAAGGTCCCATTTGTGCTCAGATGAGGAGAACTCAGTCTATGAAAACCATGTCTACATACTAAAAGCATCTGGGCAGGAGTCACACTGATTTTCCATTAAACACTGAATGAAATTGTAGCATAAGCAAGAAACAAAAGAAGAGACTCCTCAGGGACAGTGTCAGGAAGGTGACTTCAGAGGGCTTTCTCAGAGGACTTGGGTGAAATAATTATCGAACACTTATGCCACCCAGCTGTTCCAAAGGATTGAGGTTGTGTCAGAGAGACTACCTGGCTCCTTTCTTTCAGAACACTGCCTATTTTAAATTGGGCCATTAAGACTGAACAACCAAAGCTGGTGAAAAATGAAACGCCACCCTGCTGCATCTTGTGTCAGGTTGTGACTTGAGCAGTTGCATAATTATTTCAAGACAGTTAATACTTTTCTAAGTCGAATGTTTTTCAAAGGATTATCCTCCTGTAGCAACAATCCATATTTGACCATATTCTGTGATAGAGTTCACATTATCTCTTTACTCACTAAGCTGGGTAGTGACAGGTAAAGGTGATTCGGTCTCATGATCTTTATTCAAGGGCCAAGGATCCTATGTTATAGCTAGTAAAACATTTAATGAGTTTTCTGGATTACTGGGATACAATATCATGTTAGAACCTCGTATCTTGCCTGAAGTGGTGGTACATCTGTAAACCCAGCATTCAGGAGGAAGAGGCAGGTGCAGGGGGATTGCAAGTTTGGGCTACATTGCAAGTTCCAGCATAGTCTGGGCTGAAAGGTAAATTATAAGGCAGCCTGCATGACAAAGCAGAAAACCCTGTCTCAAAGAACAAAGTTGACGGTGGCTGGCAAAGTGGCTCAGTGGGTAAAGGTGCTCGTAGCAAAACAAGATGACCGAACTTAATGTCTGGAATCCATGTGGTGAAGGAGAAAGCAGACTCCCGCACATAGTCTCCTGACCTCCACGTGCACTCTGGTGCACACATGACTCCAGCCCCCTCAAAATGAATAAATAAAGAAATAAATGTATAACAGTAATTAAAGGGGAACTTGTGTCTCAGCTTTGAATGTAGGGAAGTTAATTCGGTTTTCTTTCTTTATTATTCTTTGTTATTTTTGCTTTTCTTTCTCTTAAAAACTCAAACCTAACACAAACCAATAAAAAGCACACACACACACACACACACACGCACACGCACACGCACATGCATGCACAAAGAGAGAAAGGGGGAGAGAGAGAGAGAGAGAGAGAGAGAGAGAGAGAGAGAGAGATAGAGACAGGGACAGAAATAGAGAGAGACAGACAGAGAGACAGAAACAGACAGATCACAGAGTCCATTTTGTGTCAGTCTACTCTTCAGCTTGACCATGAGGTCAACCCTCGAGTGTGGCTGAAATTCCCACTGTCATTCCATTGAAGAAAGCCGGAGTTTTTCTTTTCTCAAAGCTATCAACTGCAAGTAGCTTTTTGATTAGTTTTGGGGCTCTGTGCCTAGTTCCCCTTCTCCAATTTAGTTTTTTGAACTTTCGATTTCTTCACATGAATACTACAGGAATAAGAGTTCCCTAGCTCTGCATAAGGTATAGAACACCCAAAGTGAAATAATTCATGTAAAGCATTCAACAACGTTCCTGGAATATAGCTAATGCTTAGAAAACTAAAATGTGTAAATATAAAATTTTAATTACGTGTGTTCGTCCATGTGTGAGTACGTGCATATGACTGAGGCCCTCACACACCAGAAGAGGGCTGTAGATCCCTTGGAACTGAATTACAGAGGGTTGTGAGCCTCCCGTTTTAAGTACTGGGAACTGAGCTCAGGTCCTTGAAAGACCAGAATTGGTTCTTAAGCATTGAGCCATTCATTTTTTCTATTGCTTATAACTTGAAATCACAATGATAATGCATGATGCTTCAAAGGACATTCAAAATGTGAAATGTGAAGTGAATCAATAGTTTACATTTTCTCCATGTTAAGATCATATTGTTTTGAGCTTGTTTTATTAAATAAAATGTTGCTAAAATTAAAGTGACCTTTTTACTTTTTTAAAAAGGGGGTTTAAGTTTATGGCCATGGGGTAGGGCTATGAATAAACACGTTACAGACACTTTTGTTTTATTTTCCATGTTTCTAAAAGGATTTATGGACAAAGAAGTAGTTGTTAAGTGAGTGAAAGGGTCATAGAATAAAATAAAAATTTAGGAGTGAGAATGTGGCTCCAATGTTGGCGTTATATTTACTTAAGTCTGTCCACATGTCCCTGGTCTCGAGTTTCTGTTTGCATTAGTCAAGATTCTCCAGAGAAACATAAAAAGTAGCACATAAATATTTATAAGGGGGATTTATTAGATTGAACTACATACTCTGAGGTGAGACATCCCACAGTGGCAGGGAAACTTCTAGCTGCTCAATCAGAGAAGCTGAAGACTCCAGCCTGAGAGAGAGGCCACAGCACAGCTGCAGTCTGAGAAGGCAGGGTAGGGCATACCACAGGAGCCTCTGCTGCAGATCCACACCCAAAGGCTCAGGAGGCTGGTGCCTGGAGTCCATTAGCAGTGGGATAAAACTTCATGCTCCAAAGCACAAGCCTGAGCATGGCCTCTTGTCCTCTCCCATCCACTCCTGAGCCCATTCGAGGGGATCCTGCTGCTCACATCCATCCTATTGAGTGTTCCCACTCAGTTCACTCATGCACACAATCTTCTGAAGGGATCGTTTAACCATTGTTTTTAGGTCGACTATCAAGATAAGCCATCACAGAACTTCCAAAAGAGAAAGGTGAATTTATTGTCCCTAAATTCCTTTTAATTGATGACATTGAGATTATGAACTTCATGGAGGAATTCTTATGACACAGTATTCAATGATCTAGGAAGGAATGTCTGTTTGCTGTGCATTTCCAGTGTGAAAATTCCCCTAGTTATCATGAAGAAGCTTTAAGCTGGAGAGACGCCTCAATGGTTCTTGCAGAGGACCTGGGTTCAGTTCCCAGCACCCACATGGTAGCTTTCAACCATCTGTAACTCCAGTACAGCTATACATAAGGTGCACATGCATGCATCTAGGCAAACCATTTACATTTTAAATAAATAAATAAATAAATAAATAAATAAATAAATAAATAAAATTTAAAAGAGGCTTTAAAAACTAAAAATAAAAAATGCTTCAAAGTACCCACTGGTATGAATGTACCAAGTGCTGCTGAAGCTGCCAACTTACTTAGCTGGATTACAGAGACACTTAGGTAAGTTCTCTCCTGCTATGAAGAGAGTAAGTGGGGATAGCCAGCCAGTCTTCCACTTTTGGTATTTTCTCGTTTACCCATTTATTAATCCCAAGTAAAGATGAAAAAAGTACACAGTGTTCCATGGAAATTATGAGTGGGTGAAGAAATGCCATGTGTGTAAAGTAGATGTTGAAGCATTATTCGTGGAAGGCCTGTTTCCATATGTGCACCTGTTTGATATTAGGTTCATTTTTTCTCGATTGTATGGGTAGGAATCAGGAGTAATGAGGGTTCTCTAAAGTACAGAGCTCATAGAATATGTGCATGTGTGTGCATATATACCTACTGAAAATCAGATTGGTTAGCTCAGTTTACACATATGGTCTGGGTAGTCTTGACAGTGGCTGCCTTACACCAGACAGGTTGAGAATCCAGTAATTCTCAGTCCACAGGCTGGCTGTCTTAGCAGGTCCAATCTGGTTCTGAAGACCCAGGGGATTCTTGGAGAGCTGCTAGTCTTCAGGTTTTGTCAGAAGCCTAAAACGGTTGGGCTCTAATGTTGTTGAAAGAGGGCTGCAGCAACAGGTCAGATGAACTTGCTAGACAGGGTGAGAGAAAACAGGCAAAACAGTAAGCAGGTACCGTTCTATGTGGGCTGTCGCCAGGCGGTGACTTTCACATTTAGGATGTATCTTCCTGCCTCAGTCAGTTGGATCAAGAAAATTCTCGGTCACATTCACAGAAGTGCTGGTGTTTAGTGTTTTAGTTGTTTCTCGATGTAGTCAAACTTACAAAGAAGATCAATGATTACAAAAGCTAATGATAAATAGAATAAACCATCTCCGATCGTGACTAATGATCTCACATCAAAGTGTCAATGGCAGAGCAACAGTGAAAGGATCTTACAGATTTGATTCTGTGATTTACATCACTAAGTGTGTTTGTGGGATCAGGTTGTAATCATAAAAAGTTTAATCTCAGGGAATCTAGATTGCCCTGAAATGTGATGTAGAAAGTCTTTTATTGAGAAAAAGTCTCTGCATATTCCTTCATAGAAATGGCAAAATAAGTCCCAGTAAACCAATTAGGAATAGAAAAAACTAAAAGGTAGGAAAACAGTTACAGAATAAGCTTTTGTATCACAGCGGAATTGGTGTTTTCCAAAGGATAAAGCCAGCAGTTCGGTAAAGATAACTCCAGTGGAATCATTAAATCTTTTCCCCACAGATCTTTCAAACCTGTACCTCCTAGGAAACGTGGACCAAATGGGTGAGAATATAAAGATGAGCCAGGAAATCTCATCACAGAGAAACATCAAAGGCAGCGCGGTTAGTCGCGGTTAGATCCACTTCTCCTCCGTACATTTTATGGTAAACGAGAATTCAACTTGTGAAGTCCTGGCATGACATCAGCCAGGGACCACTGAACACGATAGGATGCTGTTTACTTTGTAGCCACCAGTTGGAGCCATGTCACAGATTCATTTCATACCTTCCAAAGTGATTGCATGGTTGCCCGAGAGAAGGGCGTAAGGCCCTAGCTTTTGATTTTGGAATCTCCCCATACCCCATCTTAATTCCATTTACCTATCAATGTGCCTTTAATTCCTTGTGTTGGCATATTCAATCTCTCGTCAGAAGTACGTATGTTCTGGAGAATGCGTTCTCTCTCTTCTGTCTCTGTCTGTCTGTCTGTCTGTCTGTCTATCTCTGTGTGTATGAGTGAGAGATGGGGAGGGGGGAGGGAGGGAGGGAGGGAGGGAGAGAGAGAGAGAGAGAGAGAGAGAGAGAGAGAGAGAGAGAGAGAGAGAGAGAAAACCATCTGTTAGGAGCAATCTACAAGAGTAATGCCCTTCTCGGGGTTTACTGTGAAGCCAAGCAAACTTCTGCTGCAAAAGGATGTGCTTTCACTGAATTTGCAGCATGTCATTAATTTCCTGGAAGGTAACTTTGAATCTTTCATCAATCAATTTTTAATCACATCTGGTTCTTTCTGTACGCACTAGAGTAGCTAGGAAACACACCAAGATGCCACTCTGTGAAGCACAGATTGAAAAGTTCACAAGCAGTTGTAGCATTCAGTGAGGGATGAGCAGAAAAGGGGGGATCCCAAGGAAGAAACGTCCCTGTCTTAGACTTCAGCACTACCTAGGGATGTACAGAGAGAGGCCAGCGACCTCTCCGTGCACTTACTGGCCCCTAGTACCAGGGCTTTGGCCCTGACACTCTCAGCTGGAGTAGGGTACTGCCAATGTGATCGATTGCTTTTCCTGAAATCCGGCTGAGAACACATATTCCCAGGAAATGTATCCTGGGAACTTAATTGTTCTTCTTTATTTTCAGTGACTCTGTGGACTCTGTCTGCATTAATTTCAGCTGTCCTTAGGTCATCAGCTTGGCAGTGGTGATCATACACAGTTTACATTTGACATCTTATGTGATGTTATTTGTGGGTGTTCCCCTTTCATCCCCTCTCTATCCACTGTAAGTTTCACACCCATTAAATTGTTGCTTTTAGGTGAATTTATTATTTTAAAAAAGTTTATACTTCTCAGGCTGTGTCCTCCACAGTGGTTGGTTTTGTTTTGCTGCTCATGTCTTTATTTAAGTGATGAGCAAAGTCATTTCTTCAAGGAGTTCTAGAAATCTCTTGAATAAGGGCTTTAAATATTCTCTGAGCAAACAAATAGCTTCAAATGGTGGCTAATTTGAAAATGATGGCATGATTGATTGATAGAAGTAAATGAATTCATTTATTCAGGAACAATGACCTTTTCCTTGCAATCATATTAATAATAATACCTTGTAAATATGAAGCTTTTTACACTATTCTAAATATATATATATCAGTCATCAACATATCCATCTATAGCAAAGAAACCGAGACCCAGGCAGAATTAGTAACACTTGCCTAAGAGCCCAGTAAATGTAGTATAGACTGAAAATTTGATCATAATCATAGTTTGAATACATGATATCTCATTGAATTATATATAGAGATAACAAGTTAAAAATGTGCATTTCTATGTATCAATCCCTGTATTTTCAAACATATTTCAACTGTGTGTGATGACCTCGACTAAAGGATCAAAATCCATTCAGGATTTCGTGTTCTGTGGTTTATACATACAGCCTCATCCTCACATGCATCCTCAGTGTCTATTTTGGGCACAGATAGAAGGTGAAATCCAATAGCAATGTGAGTCTAGTTCTGCCTTTTAAAGGACTTTAAATCAGTTGTGTTTATAGATTTGAATTAATGGATATATAGAGATATATAAAGAAAAGCTTTTGAGTTTAATCATATATATATGATTAATTAAACTCAAAAGTCTCTATATAATATATACATATATATATATGTGTATATATATATGTATGTGTATATATATATGTGTGTGTGTATATATATATATATATATATATATATATATATATATATAAATATAATTTCCACCCAAAAAAGAAATAGCATATTTAAAAATTAAGAGAAGAGTCTTATCACCTAGACTTAGATGTTGCTTCATGGAGAAATGTTTGTATATGGAAACACTTAATTTAAGTCATTCTTTGAAGTCTTGAAAATCTACTATTTTTTTCTCAATTTGAAGAAAAGACTAAATGTAGCTCAGTACTAAGTTTCATTCATTCATTTTTTTTGGGGGGGGGTGGGCTGTGAGAGGCAGCTGGGTACCTGGTCGAACACAGGCCTTGAAGCCTGGATAATACCCTAATGAGAAGGCAGGTGTTCGGCCTTGCTCCTGGGCCCTGGTTCCTTTCACTTATCCACAGACCCTCACAAAGAAAGGTTTGTGGCCTTAGGTCACTTAGCACAGGTAGCACAGGTAGAGGGCGTGACTACAGGCCACAGAGCCTCAAGAGATCTCCATATTAATGAGATACCTAAAGGCCAGAGGGTGTAGCCAATTAATCATTTCTTCCCAGACCCTCCTCCTTACAAAAGATATTTAACCTCAGGCCCGCCCTGAGGACAGCTTCATCCACTTTCCCACACGACAATAAACCTTTTAAAACCATGGACTTCCTCTTGTCTTTGGGGCCCGCCATGAAGAACCTGGGGGGGGGGGGGGCTTCAACCAGTGAGCTACTGCCTAATCCCTACCAGAGACTTCTCTACGTTCCAGCCACAGAGGCCTGTCAACTCAAGTGAGGTAGCTGAGCTAGCCATGACCCAGCAATGACCCAGCCAAGCAAGTCACCTTGACCAATAGTCGCTACCCCACAGGGTGCTGCTGGAGCTTCTCTCCCTAGTCCCTCTCAGCTGCAGGCCAGTCCAGCCCGTATACCCCCTGTCTCAGTTCTTCTGCGGTCCCTGGTGGCACCTGGGTGCCCAAGGGCTGAGACCAGTCGATCTCCTGCCAGCTGCCTCAGCTCGGAGATCTCCAACCCAAGAGCTCTGCCCCCATGGGACCTGAGATGGACCTTTGACTGGGATCTCCCCATGCCCGGAGAGGAGTTCTGCGACTTCTCACAGCCCAATGTCCACCCGGTGCTGTGTGGAGTGAACTCAGTCAAATTTTCATGCTTCCGTTCCCTGAGCCATCTGCCTGGGGGATGGACACTCGGGAACCACAACACAGTCCAATAGAACCCATGCCCACGCACGAGCCACAGACCCACATTCATTCACATTTTAAATTCCATGCATCATTACATAAAACATTTTGTGTGCACTGCGCAAAATCTTTGAGAATGCAGAGGCTTTAGATGCGTGACCTTAGCATTTATGAGCTAGCCGAGGAAATAAAATATGCTCAATTAACTAGAGTGTTGGATAATGTACGATCATGTTGGGCTCCTCTGATTTACTGTGTCCCAAGAACATAAATATCAATAAAGTCTAAACTTTAATCTAGAAGAAGGAAGGAAGTTTGGTTACAAGGATGGCCATGCCACCCTTGGAGCTTAAGGAGAATGTAAGTTCCTTGTCAGACATGTCATAGTCATATGAAGATATAAGAAAGAAGCCAAGACAGAGACCAATCATCGTTTTAGTTACCCATTAACTTCCTTTAAATCTTGAGATTCTGTGATCTCAGACTTTAGTGAATAAAGCTTCCTTGGGGTGGGGGTGGGGCTTAAATAGGTGTTTTAGAAATTCCTGTGTCAGTCTGTCAGCCTCTTACACAGCTTGATCAGCAGTCAATTTGAGGGGACTCATAGCTGGGTACTGGATCCCAGCTCTCCTGCCTGCTTCTCTACAGAGAGCTCGTTTGGCTCAACAGATCTTGTTTGTCTCAGGATAAGAGCTTACTATGGAGTCTCTCCCACTTTGTTTTAAAAATAACACCGTGCTTGATTAAACATGACTTTGAATGGGACACAGAACAGAAGTAAAAGCACAGACATCACAAAGCACCATTTCATGAGCAAGTGGGAGCTTCTCTAAGGTGGACCATGAATGCTTAGATTTTTGTAATATTCGAGATAGGGAGTTTCATTGTTCAGTCTTACTTATTGGTCATTTTTTTCACCCTAAAGGTTTCTGTTATGATTTTTTTTTCTTCTCAGAAGATTTTCAAAGTGATCCATGGATGCTCTCATCCATGAAGCTCTGATGAGGATTTTCATCTGCCTTGATCACTTATTGATCATCCTACACATGACTGGAGGGTGTGATGGGGCTCTTAGCAGATGAAGAGATTTTGTTGAGTTGGTATTATAGAAATAAACAAATGTTTGGATTATCTTAATTATGTAGTCATTCAGATAGCCCTGGTGTCTATATCTATAGACACCAGGGCTATCTGAATGACTAAATGGGGTTAGCTTTTCTACTGGCAGACAGAATATCTGAGAGAGACAAAACCGGGCGTACATTTTTGTTGTTGTAAAGCAGGTCTGGAGGCTGTTGCTGTTTGTAAACTAATTTTCGCCCTCCATGTGAGGCAGCAGCCAAAACAAGGCTTACAACCGGATTCGCCAGGTTCATAGCCAGCCTCTGCCAATCACTGAGTTTCCCTTTGTTCTTTCAGCGGAGTTTGTTAACCACGTTGTGCCTCAGTTTCCTTATGCTTACATTGAGGCCATTAGCAACTCCCTGTGGGGTTGTAACGTTGCAGGAACAATTCACATAGACAGTTTTGCCCAGTACTTGGCATTATAGACACTAAGCAAATTCTTGGAGCTGGGACTTTCTAGATGGTTCACAGAACAATTAGGAAGTCTCTCAGTGTACTTCACTGCTGCTGGTAAGTGACCAAACTGGGATTTGAACCTAGGCATTGTGGCTTTTGGATTTCATGTATGTGAACCATGGGCTATACTTTAGTGGTACTGCCAAGATTACTTTTCATTTTGTGGAAATATCCATGCTGCTTAAGAAAAATGCTCTTAAAAAATCTGATCTTATTAATCAAAACCTAGATAAGCCTACTAAGCCTCAAGAGGAAACTCTGTAACTGAAATCTCCTTGGGTAGATAACGGCGACTGTGGTAAAGGCTGCATTTAGCTGAAATCTGAACCAGTGGGCAAAGATGAATGTCTCATTGGACAGTTCACACATGAGAATAATCTAATAAGGTTGAATTCTTTCCATTGTTATTCCTGGCTCACTGGCAAGTCAGAGTTGGGTTTGTTGGGTTTACTTTGGGTCAACTTAGAGTGGGGGGTCTTGAGTGGGGGGTCTGACTTTTGATATTTTTTTTAGAAGCTTCTCTGGACTGGATAGAATCATGTCCACAGAATATCTATGAGTTATGGTCTACAGTGTTTGCTTCCTGAGCTTTCAAAAATGGCACAGAACAGTGGGAAACGTCCACCCTGATGCTACTATAGAGTCCTGTAGCTAAGAGTATAAATACTGGTGTCAGATGACCTAGGACAAAACTCATTGTTGTAGTGAGAATTTTGATTTCTTAAAAAACCCAATTATGTTAGGGATTGAATGGGTGGATATAAGTAATGGATACCTTACACAGAGTACAACACCAAGATGAGCCAAGATTGGTGAACAGCTTGCTGGTGATCCATGGAGCAGCTGAAGTGCCTGCTCATGAAGGAGGTTCATGCATCCAAGAGCTCGTGCTCTTAACCACGGAGCCATCTCTCCAGCTCTGCTCTTCGTGTTTCTGTCAGGCAGAACACTGATCTGGAGTCTAAGCTATCATCCTGGTCAAGTCTTAATTGTTTTGTCCAGTGTCCACGTTGCCACATGAGCTGTAAAATAGAAAGATCTATAAAGCACTCAAGCTTTGGAACTAAATGTACATCTGTCCCTGATTCTTCCACTTAGATAATGTTAACTATTCATTAACCATCTCAAACCCAGCACGCCTTAACAGAATGCATTTTCCCTGATACATTCATCCCTGCTTTGTCTTCAGCTTTTCTTATATACTATATATCCATGAATTAGGCAAAAAATACTCTAGGAATCAATACAAATCTGTGTGTTAATGTTACCATCTTTAACCCAGAAACAAATGTGATCACTACTCATGTCCACTCAGGTTCATGTTCAGGTGAGCAGTATTTTATAACCTTTGGCTTCACCACATTGATGACAGGGGTTATAATGAGGGAATGGGAAAGGCCAGTCAACCAGGACCTCAGTGGTGGGTTATTAGTAACATATACCCTCAGCCCAGGGGACAACACAGTGGAGACAGGGCCACACAGGAGTGTGCTTGAGTATAGATAAAAAGAGGGGAGGTTGAGGAAGCCAACTTTGTAGAAGAAAGAGGGTGGTGTGAATCCTGTTATCAGTGGGACGATATGATTGGCTTGTTTGAATAGTCATGAAGTGGACTCGTTTTTCCAGAGTTTCTCCAGAGAACCCAAACCAATAGTTTAGAGAAGCAAAATCCAAAACCTCTTTGTTGTCCTATAAATTTTGCCTAATCTAAGCTGCCTAACTTACAGAGGACTATAGATCACGAAGGGGCCTTGCACTTGAGATCGTCACTTGATTGGCCTGTGGCCATCCAAGGGGGTAGGAGCTGCCGTTGTGGGTCCACTGATCGAAATGTCAGTCACTTTCAGAAAAGCATTCAACAGGCAAACCCAGAAATAATATTTTTATCAGCTCTTCCTCTCTCTGAGAATCTCTTAGCCCACGAAATCAAATATGAAAGCAGAAAGCAAAACTTCTTTGCTCAGAGATAAGCAGGAAGTATGATTGATCTGCTGGAGAAGGAGGCTTGTTTGTAGAGGGCCTTAGCTACTCAGGCACAGGAAGAAGAGAATTTATGATTCTATAAATAGAGTTTTACCAGATGACAAAGAGGTACAAAATATACTAATTTGGGGGTAATTTACCATAGTCACAGCAGGGTATGGCACCATAATTTCTTACTTGAATAATGTGAAATTTTACTTTCTTAAACTTTCTGTCTTACAACACTCCTACAATCTATTCTCTGTGCAGCAATTACCAAGGTCTTTTGTAAGAATCCAGCTTTCCCCTGTGACATCCCATGATGCTCTGCTTCCCATTTTTTGGTTTTAGCCTCAAGTACCAGATGCCCAGGCTTCTTCACCTTGCCCTCAGGTGAATATACAAAGGGCATGCAATTGCCCTTTGAAAACGCCACATGCAGTCTAATCTTAGGATCTTTGGCCACTGCTTTTTGGACTGCCCATGCTCTGCATTTGAGAATGCTTCTTCTTCATGACAGGTTTCTGTTGAGAGTTGCTCTCCCTGAGAACCTATCTGGTCACTAGCTGAACCTGGTCCATTCACCTTCCAGACCCTTTCTGTCTCAGCACCCGTGATTCAGTTCCTCCATATTAGTCATCACCCCTGAATGATCGCAAGCGCTAATTAACCTATTAACAAATTGCACAAAGTTAAGGACTTGACCTCACTTGTCACTGTATCCCCATTGTCTTCATAGGTACTTGCCACCTGAAAGGTATTCACAGCAAAAAGCAATACAACGTATATGTCTCCAGCTCTTTAAAATCAATCAGATACTGGCAGCTTGATATAACCTTGTGAATTCCAGGGTTCTAAGAATGTCAACTTGAAAAGTTAACCTTTTCTCTCATTCTCCAAATTCCCCCATGGAGCTTGTCACAAACTCCCTTCTCGGTGGCTGTTGGACAGCCCAAAGGCCATCTACTTGGATGGGTCTCACAGTTGATTCTTTCAACAGAACAATCGGGTCCTGGCTTCAGACCTGTTTTTCTATAGTAAGCCTGTTGACTATCTCTACCTATTTGCTAGTGCGTCTCTTGGGTCATGATTAGGAGGCCTTACCATCACTTTCTGCCCTGTGTTTCCTCCTCTTTGGGCATCCAAGTGTAAGGCCCCCACGAATGGAAGACCTCACCCAAGCCTCAGGAATTCTCGGCCACCCATTAACTGTAAGACATCAAACTTGATGTAATCAGCAAGAGGCATATTTTAATCAGTGTACTGAGGTCAAGACTTGTAGCCCACGAAGGGGCAATGGGGTTTGACCCTAGGGCTTTGGAGACAGAGAGAATTTAAAGCCCAAAACCACAACTCAGGGGGAAACCACAACCCAGGGGGAGTAAAGGAGGGCTATTGGAGAGCACCTGTGGAAAGTCCCAGCCCATTATTTAGTTTGTGACAGGGTACAAGGAACAGGCTATTCTCTAAGAGCCTATACGTAATCAGCCAAGTTCCTGGTATCCAGGATGTACGGGCACGCTGAGAACTCCCAACTCAAACTCTCCTGGTATCCAGGGTGCACAACTCAAACTCTCCTGGTATCCAGGGTGCACAGGCATGCTAACTTGAACTCTCAGCTCAAACCCTATTCAATCTATCTTATGGTCAGTTTTTAGTTCCTGGTACCCTAGCGCTTGGTCACGCTGTCCTGAACTCCCAGCTCTGAACTCTTTTTTTATTTGTCTTGTGGATAGGTAGTTTCCTAGGACCCAGAGCGCAGAACAAGCTGATCTGCACTTTTGACTCCATCTAGGAAAAGTTTAAAAGATTTTTAACTCTTTCACAAGTATGGAGACAATCACACCATTCTTCATTGAAATGTAAACTGTTTGCACTTTACAGCTTTCCTTCACTTTTTGTCAATCTCTGTCAGGCAACTTAGGGTAGGCAATATTTATAAGACACTGGACAGGTTTCTGAATTTTGATTTCCAAGAAAAAAAGTGTGACTGTGGTCTCGAGAGAAGAAAACAAAAAGCTAGTATGTCACGGAACTGAATTTTCCTTGGACGACGATGAATTTTTTTTCTTGAGACATTGAGACCTCTTCAACTGATTGATAATTAATTTTCCAGGTAAATCTTTTTTTCCAGGTAAATCTTTATAAAAATTTATGATCATAACAAATCAGAGAAGCATTATTTTTAGCTTCACAATTTGCCTTTATTACATAGTAAAGATGAGACAGCAAAATATTATCAGTATTAAATAAGACACATAATTATATAAAATTATGTGTATATTCTAAAACTTCTCATCTTTATTTTTACATATTTTTGCCTTAGTAATAAGACTTTATGTCAATCTAATTTCAATCATAAAAGAGAACAGTATGTACCACAAACATTCCTACTGGTGTGAGGGAATTAATCCTTTCCTCTTTTTATAACGGTATGTGGTGAATATTTACTTAAGATTTTTCTGTCTGCTATTGTAAATTCTTATACAAACTGACCTGGTGCCAAGCAAGCACAAACAATGCTTTATGAGTGAAAAAGTGGAAATTATTATACACAGATGCAACAAGCTTGACCTAATGGAGCAGCATGGTTTGATTGCTTTTGACTCTGTTGTTGATGAAGAAAGACACTTTTGTGGCTTAACAAGTGACATATTGAGATTATAGCCTATGGCTAAGTCAATATGTACCGTTGTTAACTCAGTACTGTAGCTAAGTCAGTATGTACTGTTGCTAACCCTCTACTGTGGCTAAGTCAGTACATACTGTTGCTAACTCAGTACTGTAACTAAGTCAATATGTACTGTTGCTAACTCAGTACTGTGGCTAAATCAGTATGTTCTGTCACTAACTCAGTACTGTAACTAAGTAAGTACTGTAATTAAATCAGTACGTACTGTTGCTAACTCAGTACTTTTCAAGTAATAAAAACAAAAAAGTGTAAAAGCATGACTAACTTAACACCTGGCCACATTAGTTTTCTATTGATACCATAAGACAGGAAGCTTCCTGAAACAACATAACTTTGTCATCTCTTGGTTCCATGTATCAGATCTGAGGTGAGTGAGTCTGACCATCCTTCTCTCTTGGTTCTTACAAGGTAGTGAGAGATCAAGATGGCAGTCTGGCTCCTTCTGTAGAAGTTCTAGGGGGGACTTTCCTTCTAAGCTCCCTCAAGTATTTAGCAGGCTCAGGGCCAAGCTCTCTTTTATGGACACAAGACTGCCTGAATTTCTTATGTTCTTTCCCATCTCAAGCCTTCCATCCCTTTAACATTCCCTTCTGCTTCATCTTTTTCTCATCTATCAACAGGAGAAAGTCTCCTGCTTGTTATGGTTCATGTGCTTGCACAGGGCACAGCTGTATTACCCAGAATGCTTTTCTCTCAGTTCATCCATATCCTCAATCCCATCTGCAGAATCTCCCATATCATATCCATTGTTTCATACAAAGCATAAGTGCACCTAAGTACAGAAGCACAGATGTGCACATGAAGCAGACACTAACCTTTTATGCTTCTTGATGTGCCTCCTGTGCTGGTTTCAGCATTTCCCATTGTCACCCATGCTTGTCATTTTAATTGTCAACTTGACACAGCTTAGAGCAGTAGATTGAGTCCCCTTCTGAGGGTTGAATAACCCTCTCACTGAGCTACCATATCAGACATCATGCATATCAGATATTTACATTACAATTCATAACAGTAGTAAAATTACAATTATGAAGTAACAACAAAAACAATTTTATGGTTGGGCTCACCACAACTTGTAGGACAGGGTTGTAGCATTAGGAAGGTTGAGGACCTAGGTCTTAGAGTCACCTTGGAAGAGAGGCTCAGTGAGCTGTCTGGGTCAGTTGGATTGTGGAGAATTGTCTTGACTGCTGATTATGTCAGAAGAATACTTCAGCCCACTCTTATGCTCCAAATCATTTCATTTTCATTAAGTTATTACAGCTATCAGTGTCTTAATATGTGCTTTCCTGCCCCTGACTACCATGTTTTAGGCCCTATGAGGTTGTCTCACCTGTTATTATCATGTGTATAAGAACAATTGCTAGTCCAGGAGGAGAGAGGCATAGCGGTTTTATAAACTATGGTGGCATCTTTTCTTTGATTAAAACTTTTGTTTCAATTTATGTTTTATTTGTCAATACATTATTTTACTATCTTTTATTTATTTTTGACAGTTAAATGCATATAAACTGTATGCTTATCATATTCACCCCATTGCCTTCCCTTATGTCCATCCCATTTGTACAGAAGTCCCCCTTCCTCCCCAAGAAGTCCCCCTCTTATTTTCATGCAAGTATTAGGTATTGGAGCAAGGGAGACTGACTCATGTGTGGCAAGACCATTGAAGAAAAACCTCCCCTCCCCCAGCAAGCACTAACTGCCAATAGCTCCGCAGGGAGGGGTGGGGCTTCATGAGCCCCTCCCACTTCATGGCAGAATGTTAATAGGCCCTCATATAGTTCTTCGACATATTATTTTATGAAAGCTCCTAAAACAGATATATATTATCTACCATGGAAATTGTCTTATGTCTAAACTTGGAGCTAATCCAGCCTAGAAATTGACATTTAAAATTGTCCTTAAAGGGCAGCCTGGGGAAAGCTTGGCTAGCCGCTAGTCTCTGGACCATACCAACTCACTTGGGCAGAGTCTCTGGAGATGCAGCCGTGGTAGGTTCCATGGTCCTCTAGCATCCTATGGAACAATTAGCAGCTATATAAAGTGTTACAGAGCCCGAAGACTTGGCTGAAGATGGTGAACTTTGGGGTACAGGACCCAGCCAATTCTGAGCTGGGTCCTGCAGTCCAAAATCAGGTAGCCATGCAGGTTGGTTCCTCTGAGGATTGTGAACGCAAGGATCTGTTTAGGCCTCTCTAGTGGTCCTGAAGGATTACAAGCAATCTTTGGACTTCTTAGTTTGTAGATTTCCAGCTTCATCTATGTGCGTTGTTTTCTCTGTGTGCTAGTCTGTCTCCAGTTACGCTTTTTCTGTATGGACACTGGTCATAGTGAACAAAAGATCCACCCCATTTCAGTATGACTTTAGATAATCTCTTTTGCAATAATTGTCTTTCCAAATAAGGTCATACTCTTCAGCACTGGAGTTAGGACTTTAGTACATACATTTAAATGGAGCACATGATTCAACCCCTGGAATTCAGATCAAAACAAAATGAGGTAAAATATAACATTCTGCTGATTCAGTACTTATCTGGAGCTGAGACCCTTGAAGGTACACTTGGCTCTCAGGGCCTTCTGCACAGCCAAGAAGGCAGACATGGAGTCAAAGCAGAATAATGTGGCCTTCCCAAGCTCAGTACACAGAAATAGATAGCGAAGTAACTCAAATTTCCAAGGAAGAGTTGCGTGTAGCAGGCTATTTTTCCAACAAGTTGGGAGGAACTAAGGTGGGAGGAGTAAGGAGAGGAAGAGGAGGAGTAAGGAGAGGAAGAGGAGGAGTAAGGAGAGGAAGAGGAGGAGTAAGGAGAGGAAGAGGAGGAGTAAGGAGAGGAGGAGTGATGAGAGACAGAGATGTAGGAGGATGGAGAACCATGCATGGATGGAGAGAAGTCCTGGATAACAACTTATATCTAGGTTAGTTAATTGGGAAACACTTCCAATTGTGTGGGAATCTTGTTAATTGAGCATTACCAAACATATAAAGCCTTTGGTTAATCATTAAGCATTAGAGTCTCTTTTTATACTGGAAGGAACGAGAGAAGGAGGAGGAGAAGTGAGATGGAGCAGATGTTACCCTCTTGTCTCTAACTATCAAAGGTAGTTATTATTGTCAAGGCTAGATATTTGGGAAAATAGTTCTAATTGTGTGGGCATCTTGTAGATTGACAATTTGGCAATATATAAATCTATTTGGCTAATCTTTAAGCATTAAAAGTCTTCTTTCTACCAGGTACCTCAAGGATGGCGATTATTGTCTGGGGTTGAGCTGAGCACTATGAGGGTGGTGGAGTTGGCCCGGGGCCCACACAGAGAGCTATGGACTCCACGGAGCTGACGGGTGGAGGCAACAGCCACACCAACATCTTGGGGGTTCTGGGCTGGCACCACTGGCTAGACAGTGCTGCCGTTAGTGCAGGAACTTAGAGCGGGAACATGGTGGTCAGGCCAGGAGCTAGCCGAACTGCCCACTTTTTCTAATACCTCCCACAACAAAAAGTAAGGAAAGGGGACTTACAAAGTAGGCTGAGAGAAGAAGGACACAAGTCTACCCTGAAGGACCTTATCTAAGAACAGGAATGTACACACACAGAGGTCTGACAGCTGAAGGCACCGTTGGAGACCAGTGTTGGGGATGTAAGTATATTGGCTTGCCCAGTGTGGTAAGAGTAGGCAGATACCTTTGACATTCTACTGAGATCCAAGAAAGTTCACACAGGAGGATTAGGACCATTCTCTAAACCCAAAGACAAACATAGTATACACCTATACTAACACAAACAAGTAAGTAGATTCAAGTCTGAACAAACGGAGCAGTGGCTTAAACTGCTTGCCATGAAAATAACCAGCACTGATTAATTCAAGACAATCCATTCAGACTGTCTCTAATGTGCTATCCACAATATGTAGTGAAACATGAAAGACCAGTGGATATACAAAGGAGTCAGGAGGATGGCCAGCGGACCTGGACTCCTCCATTCTATTATGCACAAACTAATCCAAAGTGGGTCAAGATGGCCACGCAAAGGTGAGAACTACAAAAGGTGTTATTGTGTAGCTATTTTTTCTGAACGGAGACATTTCCTACAGCAAGTGCACGCGGACCTCTATTTGACCCCTAGCATCTGTGTACAAAAGTTGTGCAGCAGCACAGACCTGTAGTCCTAGAGCTGGGGGAATGTGGTCAGGATGATGACTGGGGACTGTTAGAAGCTCGTCTGGCCAAACTGACAAGCTCCAGGTTCAGTGGGAGAGCCAGTCTAAAAAGCAGTCAACCTCTGGCCTCCATGCATATATGTATGGTCATAAACATGAGTATGTACACCCACACACATGGGATGGGTGAAAGTACATAATGCTTCTTAAGCTTTAGGCTCAGGGCTTACATTCTGTTGCTATTGTATGTAATCTGTTAGCACAAGTCCAAGCTCTTTACTATAAGAAAAGAGGAGTGAACACTACAGAGCAGTCACAAGTCACCTATTATCTGCAATCTATCTATCATCTATCTATCTATCTATCTATCTATCTATCTATCAATTGTCTATCCTCTATTTATCATCTATCATCTATTTGTGTATCATCTATCTATATACTATCTATTATCTATCTACTATCTATCTACCTATCTCCTCTATCATCTATCTATCTATCTATCTATCTATCTATCTATCTATCTAAATATGAAGTGAAAGGCCACTGTATTCTATTGGATATTTCTCTGCAATTTTTATTCCCTTAGAATAGCCCATCTTAGAATAAGCCTTGTGCGTGTGTGGTTTTACAAATCTTACGCCTTTTAGCCTCTGATAGACCAACCATAGTTTAGCTACAAGGATCCCAACTGAGGCCAATACAATACAGATATTTACAGTTAGATATTTTACATAGTAACTTTCAAAATCTGAGGGTTTTTTTTTGGATAAATATATTTAGACATAGCAAGATTAGGTGGATTCTAGAAAATTGCCTCATGCAATATACAGCAGTCGATACATAACAGCTCTGGACATAGTGAGGCTTTGGAAACAGAACTCTTTGGACAGGAACAGGGTTCTATTTTTAAGAGAAGCAAGAAGATGATGCGAAGATTCATTGCTAAAAGCACTTTAAAAAAAGAACCCAAACCCTGCTATTAGTTGTTTTCCCACAGCAGCAGCTCTTATTTTTACAAATTACAAGAAAGAATTCACAAGATAAAGACTCCCTCACAGGATAGCATAACGATTAACTTTGGTTGTCAACTTTATTCAATCTAGGATCAGGTGGGAAGTGATTCTCAAGGAGGGATTGTCTACATTGGATTGGTCTGTGGGCACCCTTGTAGGTGATTGTCATATTTAAATTAAATAATAGAGGAATACCTTGCCCACTGTGAGCAGCACAATTCCCTAGGCAAGGGAGTCTAGCATTGTATAAAAGTAGAGAATTCAAGCTGAGCACAGACGAGCAAATGAGCACACGTGCGTTCATTTCTCTTTGCTCTTGACAGTGGGTGAGTAGTGACTACCTGTCTGAAGTGACTGCCTTGAGTTCCCCACAATGGTGGACTGTAACAGCTTTCCCATAGTACACAGTCCCTACGTTTGCCAGGGTATTTTGTTGTAGTAACAGAAATGAAGTTAGGACATCTGGTGTGCAGATTATTTCAGTTGACTGAAAGCAAAACAAATTAGACCAGAGGCAGACATTGAAGACATTGAAATGGCTATCTATCTATTTATCACCTATCAATCATCTATTTGTCTATCTATCATTGATCTAGATACTATTATGTATCAATCATCTGTCTGTCTGTCTGTCTGTCTGTCTGTCTGTCTATCTGGAATGGTGGTTCACACCCACAGCCCCAGCATGGAAGGCAGGGGTAGGAGATTACGGCAAGCTCAAGGCCAGCCTTACATGTGTAGAGAGCTCTAAGATCACCAAGGTGACATGCAAGACCCAGCCTGTAAAAGAAAAACAAAACGTCTTAACAAAGTCAAGGCTTTCAGAATTCGTGCCATTACCAGGAATCTGACCACCTGAAGTTCTTCCATGCCACTTGAGGCTGGGGCTGGGGCTAAAATCCACCACAACCACGTCTTTCACAGCAGAACCAAATCTATTACAGTGGATTCCAAATGAGTCTTAATCCCACAATCAGTTGTGGTATCTATAGGATCATATTGAGTTTCCTGAGGTCTCTAGATCCCAGAATCTCCTTCCCTTTCCCCGTGTCTCTGGAACTGCCAACAATGCAGTACTCCAATTGGCTTTTTTTTTTTTTTTTTTTTTTTTTTTTTTTTTTACTTCTTGGCAATAGCTTATTTCACTTTGGGTAAACGGCATTTTTGTTAGTTCTTCATTTGGACACTGGGGCTTGCTCTCCATATCACCGTGGGCGGTGACCTATGACAGGGTCACGGTTTCAGCTGAACTCACTCTCATACCATCAGCATCTGCCTTTGGACGACTACAGACACACTCCTGGCACCCCACTAACTTTACTCTGGTTATTTCATAAAACCCTTGCTTCTTTCTTCCTCTCATTTTGTTTATCTTTACAGCTTGTGATTTTTCTGCATGGACAATATTTGATTTTCCTCTCTCCTGTGAATCTTTTTTGTGACTATGTTTCTTATTCTTGAGTGCTTTTCCTTTGGTAGCTTTTGTTCCTTCCCTTGTAGGTATGGAATTCCCTTAACCATCCCTGTTTAAGGCCAGTGTTGTGTTGATGAGCCCCAATGGCTTCTGCTTATATTAGAAATTCATTTCTTTATTATGTTTGAAGGCTGACTTTACTAGATACAGATTTTTGGGGGCTCTAAAAAATTGTCTTTTCTCTCATAGGACCCCAAACATGTTACTCCATCATCTCCTGGCCAATAAGATTCTAGTTGACAAATCTACTGTTAGTCCAATGAGATTTGTTTAAGGACCACTTGATTTTGTTTTCTTCCTGTTGTTAAAATTCTGCCCTTTTTATTGGTATTTACATATACCAAGAATAACTTTTTGGTCAAATACATTTGGGATTATTTCAGCCTCTGTGGTCCAGATGTCCATATCTTCCTAAGATTGGAAACTTTTCAACTATTATTTCAGTGAAGCATCTTCCATGCGATTTACCTTTCCTTTTGCTTCTGGAACACCCAATCACTGGAACTTTTCTTTGCTTATTAATATCCCTTAAGTATTGAATGATATCCATATTCTTTTGTTTTTCCTTAATTGTTTGACTGGGTATTTCAAAATATCTTTTATGTTCAGAAAACTGTCTGCTTCCTCTAGTTTGTTCTTGAGACTTTCAGCTGTGTTTTTTTTTTTTTTTTTATTTGACTTATTGAGGTTTCCAGCTGCAGGATTTGCACTGGAAACTTTTAAAATTCTTTTTATCTCTTCTCTAACGTTCTCATTAAGAGGATGGATTGGGTTTTTTTTTTTTTTTAATTTGTATCTATCTGTCAGATATTACTATTTTCTTCAGTCTTACTGTAAATTGCTGTTCAGGCTTCTTGTTAACTTATTTTCTTTGATCTCTGATCCTAGGAAGGTTTTATGTTCTCTTGATAACATCATTTTGGCTTTCTCTGTCACATTTCTACTGTCTATATATTGGTGTGTGGGGGTCAGGTAGGCCTGTTCTTTCCACCAGTTTTATAGAATATCTCTCATGGTAGAGTTTTGTAAAATTAAATGCTTTGAGCAATAAAGCTAACAGGTAGAACTAAAAGCAATATAGCTGGATACAATGTATAAACTCCATGTAGCTTCTTTAGCTACTGTCAGTGGCTGTGGGCACTGTGGGCATGGGTAAAGAGAGGTGGGTAACTTTTCAGTTCCTGTGGGTCTTTGGCAGTAGCTCTACACTAATGGCTGCTTGTCCAATCCAGGACCACACAATCCGGGGCTCAGAGGTGGTACCACACACGGTGGACTGAGACTTTCAGCATCAATCATTACTCAGGAGAATGACCCACAACTTTGTTTACAGGCCAGTGTGATGGAGGCATTTTCTCAATTGAGAATCCCTCTTTCAAGATGACTGTAGCTTCCATCCTGTTGGCAGAAACCCAGCAAACCAATGACATAAACTGTTGGTCTACACAGTTCACATTTTTTTTCTCTCTGGATGAACACTAGCCAGAAGCCTGGTGAATACACAACAATGGAAGGTAATTGGAAAAACACTATTAAAAAGAGAACAAAACAGCAAAAAAGAAAAACAATAGAAAGGTTTCCCAGGGCAGTAGGCATCACCCATGTCGGTGTACATCAGGAGTTTCAGAGTGTCCAAACTGAAAGCCTACATAAAGCATATTCCCAAGCCCTAGTAGGGCTGCTGTACTGGTTTTTCAGTCATCTCAGTATGTCAAACCTTCCTTTCCTTGGCACTTTCTATGAACCCATGATCCTGGGACCTTGTGCAACTAGGTGGCCAACAAGTGTCTGATAGTTGTCTCTTAGCATCTCATTGCCTACTTATTAAAGGTAGCATAAAATCTTCAGGGACACAGAGGGGGATGAACACATGTTGTCTGTCTCTTATGTTGTGTCTGCTTCATGCTCATAAAGTGTCAGTTGGTTTTAAGAGCATCAGCTTTCACAAGTGCCTGGCTAATTGTTCTCATGGAGGCTAGGAAATCCCTGTAAGCCCTATGCATGCTGCATTTCATCAGGAACTTGGGATAGACACAGGGTCTTTCTAGGCAACTTTTTATCGTAAGAGGGTTCAATTATAACCCACAGTTACTATTTCTTCTACACTGATCTGGATCTCACCATGTTTTATGGATCTGTTTCCCTCGAGGAAAGTTACTGTTGCTGCTTTAAATCTTAAATGTAGAATCTTACAACAACATAAGGAAGTTAATTTCTGTGATAGTTACTCTAACTTTCCATGACCTTATTTTATAGCTTTTTATGTGATATTTCTTGACATCTCTGATCTCAAACAAATGAAAACCTACAAACCACCTTATACCACACACAAAATACCTTAGAGTTGCTGTTTATATTTTACTAGATGAAGAAATCAAGACAGAAGAAAGCTCAACAAATTGTTCAGTGTTACAAAATAGTAGTATTTGAACATCATTCCTCCTACACAAAGAACATACTCTTCTTTGACTTGTAGGACTCATTAGGAGTGACACTATAAATCACCGCAGTAGAGTTTTTTGATAGAATATGGTAACATAAAAACAAACATACAAACAAAACAAAACAACCCTGGGGGCTGGAGAGATGGTTCAGCAGTTAAGAACATTGCCTTCCAGAGGTCCTGAGCTCAATTCCCAGCAAGCACATGGTGGCTCATAACCATCTGTAATGAGGTCCAATGCCCTCTTCTGGAATGTCTGAAGTTAGCTACAATGTACTTATATACATGAAATAAATAAAGATCTTTTAAAAACTAATAAATCATTTCCTCATAGTTACAGATCAATTGTTAGTCCAAGTAAATTGAATAAATTACATTTCCCTTGTAGTTAAAATATTATGTGCCATAGAAGGTAGTTTTATTAGACATTTGGCTAAATTTGAAGAAAATGGGGTTAGGTATTTTCTTTAGATATAACTTAGTTACATCTGCACTGGCCCTGTTAGGAGATCCCTCTAAACAATACTCATACAGGAAGGCGATTATCCTCCGGGGGACTGCAAATAGATGCAATTTTGGAAGCTGCAATGAATTTTAGTCTTTATAGCTACTATGAGTCAAGAGAATTCATTTTTTGGCATTGTGGGACCATATTAATAAAATCACTGCATTTTTCTATTTTTCTAAAATCACTATTGTAACTTTGAAATATTAGATACATAGAATAAATACCTATACCTATATGTCTATGTCTGTCTATGTCTGTTTATGTCTATGTCTATGTCTGTCTATGTCTATGTCTATGTCTGTCTATGTCTATGTCTATGTCTATGTCTCTGTCTGTCTATGTCTATGTCTATGTCTGTCTATGTCTATGTCTATGACTATGACTATGTCTATGTCTATGTCTATGTCTGTCTGTGTCTGTGTCTGTGTCTGTGTCTGTGTCTGTGTCTGTGTCTGTGTCTATGCGTAAGTCTATGCAGGGGGAAGTTAAATGAACCCAGCTGTCATGAATACAAAATATTCAGCTTTAAATTTGGATTGCTATCAACTATCAAGTGTCTACAGATTAACTGCCTTTTTTTTACATTGTTAAAAATTTTTAGACTTATACATGAATACTAAAATGAGCATGGAGAAAACCCAGTTTGCCTGTTTGTTGCATTTTCATTGTTAGGGTCTAGAGAACTGACTGAAACAGAGGTCCTTGAACCTGGTTTAAATCCATGCAACTGTTGAGTAAAAGAGTTGACGAGGGCAAATTTATTTTGTGAGTAACTGATTATTGCAGTAAATGTCACAGCCCTAATTTTCTGATCCCTGGGACAGATGAACTTTGTTGATTAACAATATCAAGATGAAAGCACACAAGTTCTGAGTTTTCCATGGGAAGGAATTGGCAAGGCTCACTGACTGTTTGAGGTTAAGGTGTGACATTAGGAAAGCAGCCAGGTGTCAGCAATTCCTTTCCCTAGAGATCCCATGTGAGCAGCCCTCACAATCTCTCTTCCCCATTATGGTAAAATGCAATCAAAACAATGCAGGGCTCCCTTTTCACTGCCAGCCTCTGTAGGATTGCTAATCTTCCCCCATCTGTAACCCCAACTTCTTAACACAGAATCCCGCCGCACCTCTGCCAGACCAGAGTCTCTTTCCTCAGCAGAGAACGGAGACACCAAGAACTTGTTTACTCAGCATCCTAAGTGCCTGCTTTCATTTGGATAGAGTCTGTCCATCAAATGTTTGAACTGGATGCTGGGCTCCCAGTACGGTAATGTGGAGAGATGGTGGGATTTCTAGGAAGTGAGTTATGCAGGAAGATCGTCATCCAGCTACTGAGTCATGCCCTGAGAGATCTAATGCAGTTCTCAGGAGACTCTACTGTTTTTAGAGAGGAAGCCTGGCTTTCATTGCCTGTGACCAGTTCCCGTTCAGACTCCACCAAGCTCTGATGTCACCCACAGTCCTCATCAGTGTGTCAATCACATTCTGTTTGGACCCAACGCCTGCTCCCGAGCCCCAGAGTCCTGAGCCAAATAAACCCTTCACTTCCTAAAGTACCTAACCTCCAATATATTCTTAAATTAACCCAAAGCATGGGTGGCAATGTCACCCATAAGAAAGGTACCATGTAGCACCCCCACTTGACCAGCAAGGAAGACGCAAACAATTGGATCCTTCCCAACACCTTTAATGAAGCACTTCATTCATCATTTACCTGGGAACCTTGAACACCTGGAGTGAGCTGCTTATATGCCGAGCCCCGGTCGTGGGGTGCGTGTGGAGGAGCACGATTGGTCAGAATTGCAGTGCTTCATAAACATATTCCACTCAGGAGGGATTGGCACCAAACTAAGTTGGCCCAAGGATGACTGCATGCGCAGTACACTTGTTTACCAGTAGATCATACCAGAGGCCTGCACCATCTTTACCAGCCGAGTCAGGTCGGCGGCCTACAGTACCATAAACTAAGTACAGAGTATTTATTTTAATTGGGGAAATAGAACAGAACTTCATGATCAAATAGTCTCATCAAGATAAAGCACACATTCTTAGCAAGAGGCTTTGAAGGTAGTGCTGCCCCAAACCATTGTTACTAAAAATATAAGCGGGCTTCTTCAAAGCATCTGTGTGAGCAATGTTCTCTTAAAGCCCCTGAAGCAGACACAACAGAAGCACAGATAGACATATAGGATTAGATGGCATTTAAGCTCTTTCCTTTTGTCCTTGTTGTTGTTAAAGATAGTTTTTTAAGAAACAGCTAGGGCTGGAGAGATGGCTCAGGAATTAAGAGCACTGACTGCTCTTCCAGATGTCCTGAGTTCAGTTCCCAGCAAGCACATGGTGGCTCACAACCATCTGTTCTGGGCTCTGATGCCCTCTCCAAGTATGTCTCAAAACAGCTACAGAGTATTCATATATGATCTCTGCGTCTACCAAGTGAACCCGTAACATTACTATCATCATTGATTTTTGTTCAACTTAGTGATTTAGTGTGTAAATTAGCAGCAATTGTCAAGACAATGTTGTATGACATCCAATTCCCCCAAAGAGAAACCTCTTTGGAGAGCAGGAAACTATTATTGTGTATGGCTCTGTCTGTCCACAATATAACACTTGAGCTAGCCTGGCATTGGAGAAAGGACTTCAGGGAGGCCATAGAGCAGTGAGGGCTAATCAAAAAGTAGGTTATATATACATGTGAGAATTTTTATCTGAAAGTGTCCACAGATTTTAATGGACTCTCCAAGGGATTCATAACACATAAAACATTCATAACACATACTAATTTAGAATGTTGTTTAAAGAGAAATGGCTTTTCAGATCCAGAAAATCAATTTTCAAACAAGTTTTGGGAACCCAGCCTATTGGGAAGTTGTGTGCTACAATTATATCTTTTTGGCACACATCATACTAAAATGCAGTTTTATGATAATTTGGTCTTACCCTCGGCTCTAAATGAACTGCAAGCATTTCTACATGTTTTGTTCACTCTTTGCTTCCCTGAAATTATTCACAGTATGAAGGGACTCTGGGATCAAATATTTCTATGAAGTGACTTAACTAAGCATTGTTTTTCTTATTTTCCATCTAAAATAATCTACATCCCTAAAATCCTTTACCATACAGCATCAATGAATCAGAGAAAACAAAGAGAAAGAGAAAGAACTCTGAGGGTGTGTGTGCAGGCAGCAGTGGGGTATATAAAGGCGTGTGCATGTATGTATGTATGTATGTATGTATGTATGTATGTATGTGTGTATGTGAGTGTATGTGTGTGTGTAGGCAGTGGATGGGTGTGCCAGGGTGTGTGTGTGTGCAGGCAGCAGTGGGGTATGTAAGGGTATATGCATGTGTATGTGTGTGTGTGCATGTGTGTGTGTATGTGAGTGTATGTGTGTATGTGAGTATATGTGTGTATGTAGGCAGTGGTTGGGTATGCCAGGGTGTGTGTATGTATGTGTGTATGTGTAGGCAGCTGGGTTGGGTGTGAAAAGGTGGGACTTTAAGGCTAAGAACGTAGGTAGAGAGTGACAGTGCTGACTGTCAAGCACTTCTAAATCATTCTGTGCAAACTCATTCCCGACCCAAACCTTTCAAAGGCTGAAAAAGCAAAGGCTAATTCTGAGTTCTCTCTTAGAGTTCACATGCCTTCACGGTGCCTGATTCCAGTTGGAACTGAACATGGAAATACTTAGACTGAAATAACAGTAGAGAACAAGTCCCTGAAATTCTTGTGATCACATGGGAGTGAAGAGCAAACCCCAGGAAACCACATCACTTATTATTATCATCGTGTCTTCTGCCTCAGTCTCATAAAAGAGAATCATTTTGTAAGGCTCATATCCAGTGTTATGTCTCACTGGCAAAGCAAAATTTAAATGTACTTACCATGAAACAAATCTGGCAGCAAATTGCCCAAGAATCATTCTTCCCAATAGTTTTAGCACCAGGAAGGGTTTTTTGGTTTGCAGTTCTTTCTTTCAATATTTGACAAATAGGTGAAACATTTTAAAAGAGTCTCCAAGTTATACTCAGGTTGTATCTGGTTCCTCTCTTAAAACATCTTATTTACATTTTGTATAAAGCTATGAAAATTAAAAAGCATGATATATAGATAAAGTTTATACATTGTATCTTATATACACATAGAGATTAGGTTACGTGTCTACCAAGGATTGATGTGACAGGACCAAGGCATTCAGCAAATATGGTTGCTTCCACAAGATCAAACCAGTCAACATTCTGGCATGGAGGGGTAGAAGGTGAGGGTTTCACAAGCCCCTCCAGAACTGAAGAATGAGAGACAGTTGATGGCTGATGGAGGAGGAAGAGTCAGGTTTTGCAAGGGTGTGGCCCCTGATAGTGACCATGCTCAAGGGAATGACTCTACATCTATGAGTTTCTAGACAGCACAAATTAAGCTAGGTGGGGGTATATGATTACAGTGAATAAACAAAACAGAACAAGATACAGAAGAGCATGGGGTCGGAAGGGGACTCGGGTGGGGAGGGGTGGATCTGTCAGGAGTGGACGTGATCAAGATACCTTACATATGTGTATGAATTTCTCAGGGAATTAACACAAGTCTTAAATTTTAGAAGATTGGGCCTGCATGCAGGCTTAGCATTCCCTGATCTGTCCACCCACATGCTGACAGTATAGCCAGCCAGTAATTTCCTGAAAGTGAATCTGCATAATCCAAATGGGTGAATATGTCTGGATGATATGAAGTCATAGTGTAGATGAACAGAAGCAATAGGGGAAAAGGCTGTGTACATCAGAAAGCTGAGCCCTTTGCTTCTGCACATGACTGATGCCATGCAAGAATGATGTGTCCTCTCAACAGACTTCTTCATAAGTCCAGGCAGTTAGAGAGATGACAGGAGTTCTTGTTCTTGTCCTTGTCTCAGCCCTAAATGCTATTGGAAGTTGGGGTCTCTTTAAAAGGAGGCTTGTCAAGGTCTACACTAAATTTTGCTTAGTGTTATGCTACACTGTTTATGAAATAGAAGCTAATGGGCCACAGTTTCACACACAGTAGGATACTGTGCTTCAAAACCATTCAACATCCAAGGGAAGGAAGATAAGGAGAGAGGGGCTCCTGGAATTCCCAATGGAGAGAACTTCTCAATCTTAGCTCAGGAAAATAATGGGTTTCCATAGCTTTGTCTTCCTAACAGATAAAATAACACACACACAAAAACTAGTCTCCAAACAAACCCCGTTTTATGACCAATGTCATAAAAATCTTTTAATCCTCCTGTTCAAGTTTATTGGGGGTGTGACAGACAGGTACAGTTTTTATATACATGTCATGGAAGAGGAGAGCAGAAAGGTTGTAAAAGCCAGAGAATGGGAAGGACAGCACTGAAGCAATGTATTCTGGACATGATCAGATCACTGCACCCATTAAAGCACAGTGGCTGGAGTTGCCTGCGAAGACTTGAATGAGTTGAAGGCAGTCAACCTTCTAGCATGGAAGGTCCAAAGCTCATGAACACCCACCCTAAATATAGAGTGTTAGCCATCAGCATGCTGCTCACTGGGTCTCCTCAACTTATTCATTTTATAATCAGCCTATAACTTAAGAGTTCTACTATTTTACCAGTATCTCCTTGTATCTGCCTTGGTTTTTGCAAACTCCCATTCTCTTCCAGATTCGCCCTTGTCAGATGCTATAATGTTAAATGTTGTACTCTCATGTGTCATAAGTTCCTCATGGGTTAGCACTGTATGTTAGGCATCTTTTGTGGTATGGCATGCTTTCAAAAGTGTTTTCCGAGCCTTGGCATGGTAACTAATGTATTGGAGAGGTTCCAAAAAATGTTTGCTCCATTTGCATAGGTTAGCCTAATAGAATAGGAGATGTCAGAATTCTAGATTCAAATTTAAAGACTACTAGCTTTGAACAAATTGTTAAATCTGAAAAAAAAAAATGAGCCTGCCCACTTTCCCTTAGATGTCAATGTTATCCTGCCCTTTCTGGCTGACATTTATTTCTACTGAGACTCAGTCCTATGCATGACTTCTTTTGTTTAAACCATTTCTCAGTAAAATAAGAGCAGGTGACACCACACTGGGGGCCTCCAGACAACTTACTTGCTCTGAATGTCTGGCAATGATGAAATGGATATTTTAGCTCTCTTGTAAAGCTTCTTGGATTCCTAAAGGCACGCCAGAAGGAATGGTCTTGATTTTAGTGTTGACTTGAGGGAAGCAGCACACTGCTCCCCTGAGACAGCAAAGCCATTCTATTCCAGTCTTGCAGATGGGAAAACTGCAGGACAGAAGTAACTTCTCAGTTCAGCACAAGTGAAGATTGGTGTTTATATCATTTCTCTCACATCAAACCCCAGTTTATCCAAAGATGTATAAATTAGCTTGAATAACAGCAGTGACCATTATTTGCTTTGGAAACTGGTTATTATATTTTCTCAAACTGTGATTAACAGATATAATAAACATGCAACCTCTCCCCCATGGGGTTGAGATATATCTAGTTTTCTGGGTCAGTACGTAGTTTGCTCATAAAGGTCAATAAACATTTGAAATAGTGCTCTGAAATAATTCAACTTCTATGACAGGTTTTCTTTCTGAGGGAAATAGTATTCTCTATGCCACAAATGCAGATGACATTTTTTTTTTCTCTATTCTCTGTTATTCCAGCTTGAGCCTCAAGATTGGGCAACAAGGCTTATTTGACTATGACTTGAACATATTGTTTATATGAATATTTTTAAAAAGTAGTTGCAACAGACTGAAAATGTTGCCAAATTCTTTTTGAACCATTTTAATGCCTTAGCTCTTGCCTCAAAATATATAGTAGAACCTTATAAAGCTATTTATGGTTCAGTCTTCGACTTTGGGTAAGTAACAGGCCTTTAGTTCAAAAGCTGCCTTAATAAAGTTTGATCAAATGTTATCTGATAATTTACTTAACAGCATAGTTTAACGTTTATTCCAATACAAGCCCACAGAACTCTTCCTGTCATAGAATTCATCTTAGATGGCCTCTTACGCTGTAGCAGCAATTGTTCAGGGTGGTACCTTAAGTATTTGGTACACAAAGATGCTTTTAGCTCTGAAATAAGATACCTCTAGGTCATTGTTTAGGACTCTTATAATAGTCTGTGTATGCCTGAAGCAACACAGTGACTCAGTTCTCTTGGCGGCATAATGAGTGGAAACACAGAACAGAAATGATAGATGTCTCCAGATGTACTGTCGGCTACAGATTCCAAAAGAGGTCTCTGGTGGTTTACTTAACACACAGTAATGAAGTAATGATACCGTAGTGTTTCCTTTTAAACAAATAACTTCAAAAACAAACACTCAAGTACAGAGAGGCTCTATCTACGCCTGAAGATCGATTCATCCCTGTGGTTGGCTCTTTTATGCCCCAAAGCAATGGTTGACAGTCCTGTTTCACCAATCTTTCTGTTATCTGTTGTGCGCGGGACCCCTAGGAAATGACAGTCACTCTCTCTCTAGCCTTTGCCTTTAGTTAGAAACTCCTTGTAATCCACACCCCCACTGGGTTCTGTATTAATGAACCTACCTGCGCCGCCAGAGTTTATATAACTTCAAAAGCCAGCGATAAAGAGCGACTGCTGCCAGTGAATGTGCTCACAATGAACTGCTAATGTGATGATTTTTTTATTATCTTTAATAGTTCTTTACTGTCCAGTCATTACCCCACCCCCTCCCTTTCTGCCCTCCAACAGGTCCTCATCCCATCCCTCCTCCCCACCCCACTCCGTCTCCAAGAGGATATCCCCACACCCCTAAACCCCGCACATGCTGCCAGGCCTCCCCATTCCCTGGTGCCGAAGTCTCTTGAGAGTTAGGTGCGTCTTCTCCCACTGAGGCCAGACCAGGCAGTCCTCTGCTGTGTATGTATCGGGGGCCTTGGACCAGCAAGTATATGCTACCTGGATGATGGCTCAGTGTCTGAGAGATCTCAGGGGTCCAGGTTAGTGGAGACTGCTGGTCTTCCTAGGGGGGTCACCCTCCTCCTCAACATCTTCCAGCCTTTCCCTAATTCATCCATTGGGGTCCCCAACTTCTGTCCATTGGTTGGGTGTAAGTATCTGCATCTGACACATGCAGCTGCTTGTTGGGCCTCTCAGAGAACAGCTATGCTAGATGCCTGTCTATAAGCACACCACAGCATTAGTAATAGTGTCAGGGCTTGGAGCCTTCCCTTGAGATGGATCCCAAGATGGGCCAGTCACTGAACCTCCTTTTCCTCAGTCTCTTCACCATTTTTGTCCCTGTAGTTATTTTAGACAGTAACAATTTGGGGTCAGAATTTTTGACTGTGGGATGGCAACTCCATCCTTCCACTTGATGCCCTGTCTTTCTGCTAGAGGTGGATTCTTTTTTTTTCTCAAAACACTTTATTTATCAGTATTTGTATATACATATATACTTATACATGTATACATATATACATACATATATGAACAATAATTAAATAATAAGATGTATTTGAAAAGTATGGGTGGTTGGGAAGAGTGGGAGAAAAAAAAGAAAGTGAAAAATTATGTACATACAGTGCTCATATATAAAATTCTCAAAAAGGAATCCAGTTTTTTAAAATGTTCAACAGATTAACTAGCATTTTACCATATGAAAATAAATATGACCTATAATTATGTTGAAGGACATTTTAACTCACTACAAACTTTGAAGTTTAAAATAAAATCAATAAAAATTATTTTACCCAGCATACTAACAAAAACCACAATAACATTTTATAATTCAAAGTATTTTTGAGAACAAGAAAATGGATTGTCAGAAGCTAAGTCAGCAGAGCCAGAGGGACACTGTGTGCTATTTCTTTTTTTTCTTTTTTTTCTTTTTTTATTATTATCAAATTATAATTTTTACTTTTTAACACGGGTTATAAACACGAAAATGCAGGATGTGGGGAAGGGGATGACACAGGAGCATAGGTGTTCAGGGGGAGTACAGATATCTTTCAGAACAGGATATCAGCTGGGTGAAGGTTCAGGGGTCATGTCACTAAGACTCTGCCTATGATTCACGTGTCCTTATCTAATTTGGCACTATCTGCCAAGGCTGCCTATTTACAAGGTCTATGACTACTCAGGTTGGTAGATTTCCACAAAAGCTGCCTGTTTACAATAGTTTATAGACATCTGTTCCAGTGCTTTTCCATAGAGACCCAAGACTTTGTGTTAGCAGGCATGTATGTCAGGCCTATTGCTGATTTTAGGCTTATGGCTGATTTTAGGCCTTCAGTGTATAAGCAGGGCTGCCCCTGACATCTCCCTTCTCCAAGTATAGAAGGGCTGTAGTGATTCTAATCTTGCCAAGGCGGGGATAGAGGCCTGACCTCCAGTAATTAAAGGGGACCTTGTAATGGCTCCAGTCCTCGTGTCGTTGTCCAGTGAGGCATGAGGGCCATACCTGTCCCGATGTCTTTTTCCTGGAGAGGGGATACTTTTGACATCAACCCCTATGCAGTCAGGCTTGTCCCTCAGGGAACCCAGAAACATATTTTTAACTTTTATTTATATTCCCTTGCAGTGCTTAGCCTCGCAGCCTAAGCAAGAATTCAGATCGCCAGACAGAGGGGGTTCTGGGTGGCCCCTCACTACTTGGTCTAGGGGCAGAAGTCCCCTCTTTTAGATTGGGTGGAGATGGGCCTTGGGAGCACCCTGGATAGAGTAACATCCTCATCTAGAGTCTCGTGGTCCTCCATAGCTAACTTATGATAATGTATCTGAATAGATTTTGCTATCAGATTATCTATCTGTTGTTTCACAGTTAGTCAGCCTATTTAAGGCCCAGGGACCAAAGGAAATAAGCAAAAATAACCTAATTAATGGTCCCAAGATGGAAGGAAGTAGGGTTAACAATCATGGAGAGGTTGAAGACCAATTCTTGTACCAGCTCTCATTTTTCTCTTTCTCTCTCTGTCTTTTCTCAAGGCCTTCTCTGACCTTTTTCAAGCTCTCTTTAACCATCCCTGTTTTGTCTATGTAAAAGCAGCATTCTTCTTTAAGGGCTGTACACAGTCTAGAGCTGTACACAGTCTTTTCTATTGTAAAAGAGAAAATCAAGTCCAATAAAGTCCTTTGCAATTTTGGGGGATTGCATCAGACAGTGAAATGAGGGATTTCTTCAGATTAGTGATGTCAGTCTATAGCTGTTTGATGTCCTTGTCAAAGGCCCATTGGAGGTCTGAGTAGTATAAGTCCAGAAGCCAGCATCAGGATTAGAACTCCTAACAGCAGACATCACGGGTGATTAATTTTTACCTGGAAAGGAAAAAAAAAAAGGGAATTCTCAGGGAAATTTCTCTTCCCTGGATGTCAATTGTTATTCATCTTATTTATAATTGGGCCTGGTTTTGTGGGGGTATCTATTTAACTCATTAATCTTTTTGGCGGCCATTTAGCTGTGCCTTCTGTGGTATCAAACAGGCATATCAATCCTTGGCCCCATATAGAAACTGGGTCCTGGCCATTCCATTTAAGGGTAAAAGGGTCCTTCCACATAGTTGTGGCATAGTTTTTATTGGTCTCAGGGATGCCAGAGGCAATCAGCAGCAGATTTGCTGTGAGCTTACAGTTTTAGAAAGTTAAGAGTAAACAAGGCATGCTTCTTCCACCCTCAGAGAGTCATGAAGACACAATTTAAAGAAATATAATTCTTTATTAATAATTTATTTTGTCAAAGGACTATTATAAAACAGTCAACAATTAATCAATCTATATTAATTAATTATATTATATAATATAATATTATATATATAATATATAATATATATTAATTAATGAGAGCTTCTTCTACTTTTTGTAAAATTACTCCTCTTTTGTCAATTAATTCTTGAGGTAAATTAGGATTTGCATCTTTCTTGAGAACATTAAATTTTTTTTTGCCGGACCCATTATCTGTTTTTTTTTAATTGGATATTTTACGTATTTACTTTTCACTGTTATCTCCTCTTCCTTTCTCCCCCCACACCCCTTATCCCATACCTCCTCTTCCAATTTTTATGAGGGTGTGCTTCCACCATTCTCCCAATCCCGCCTCCCTGCTCTTGAATTCCCCAACACTATGGAACCAATCTTTCCGGGGACTATGGCCCTCCACTTCCACTGTTGCCTAATGAGGCCACCCTCAGTTACCTATACAAGTGGAGCCATGAGTCCCTCCCTTTCGGTTCTCAGGCTCAAGGTTTAGACCCTGGGAGCTCTGGTTGAGTATTTTGCTACTCCTTCTAAAAAAAGACCAAAGCTCCCACACTTTGATCTTTCTTCCTCCTCTTAAGTTTCATGTGGTCTATGCATTGTGTCTTAGGTATTGTGAGATTTTGGGCTAATATCCACTTATCGGTGAGTGCATGCCATGTATGTTCTTTTGTGATTGAGTTACCTCACTCAGGATGATATTCTCAAGCTTCATCCATTTACCTAAGAATTTCATGAACTCATTGTTTTTAATAGCATGTGTAAATATACCACATTTTCTGTATCCATTCCTCTGTTGAAGGACAACTGGGTTCTTTCCAACTTCTGGCTATTATAAATAATGCTACTATCAACATAGTGGCGCATGTGTCCCTATTGTATGGTGACACATTTTTGGGGTATATGCCCAAGAGTGGTATAGCTGGGTCCTCACGTAATATTATGTTCAATTTTCTAAGGTGCTGCCAGACTGATTTCCATAGTGGTTGTACCAGCTTACAATCCCATCAACAATGGAGGAGTGTTCCTCTTTCTCCACATCCTCGCCAGCATCTGCTGTCACCTGTGTTTTCAATCTTAGCCATTCTGACTGGTATGAGGTGGAATCTCAGTGTTGTTTTCATTTGCATTTTCCTGATGACTAGGGATGTTGAATACTTCTTTAGGTGCTTCTCAACCATTCGAGATTCCTCAGTTAAGAATTTGTTTATATAGTGAATTACATTGATGAACTTCCGTGTATTGAACCAACCCTGCATTCCTGGGATAAAGCCTACTTGATCATGATGGATGATTGTTTTGATGTGTTCCTAGATTCTGTTTGCGAGAATTTTATTGAGTATTTTTGCATCGATATTCATTAGGGAGATTGGTCTAAAGTTCTCTTTTCTTTGTTGGGTCTTTGTGTGGTTTAGGTATGAGCATGATTGTGGCTTCATAGAATGAATTGGGTAGTGTTCCTTCTATTTCTACTTTGTGGAATAGTTTGAAAAGAATTGGTATTAGGTCTTCCTTGAAGGTCTGATAGAATTCTGTATTGAAACCATCTGGTCCCGGACTTTTTTTTGGTGGGTAGACTTTTAATGACTGCTTCTATTTCTTCCAGGGTTATGAGACTGTTTAGATGGTTTATCTGCTCTTGATTTAACATTGGTAACTGATATTTGTCTAGAAAGTTGTCCATTTCATCCAGATTTTCCAATTTTGTTGCGTATAGGCTTTTGTAGTAGGATCTGATGAGTTTTTGGATTTCCTCAGTTTCTGTTATGTCCCCCTTTTCAGTTCTATTTGATTAATTTGAATACTGTCTCTCTGCCCTCTGATTAGTCTGGCTAAGGGTTTATCTATTTTGTTGATTTTCTCAAAGAACTAGCTCCTGGTTTTATTGATTCTTTGTATAGTTCTTTTTGTTTCTATTTGGTTGATTTCAGCCCTGAGTTTAATTATTTCCTCCCGTCTACTTCTCTTGGGTGTATTTGCTTCTTTCTGTTCTAGAGCTTTCAGGTGTGTTGTCAAACTGCTAGTGTATGCCCTCTCCAGTTTCTTTTTGTAAGCACTTAGAGCTATGAGTTCTCCTCTTAACACCGCTTTCATTGTGTCCCATAGGTTTTGGTATGATGTGTCTTCATTATCATTAAATTCTAAAAAGTCTTTAATTTCTTTCCTTATTTCTTCCCTGAGCACATTATCATTGAGTAAAGTATTGTTCAATTTCCATGTGAATGTGGGCTTTCCCTTGTCTTCCTGTTTGCGTATCCAGCCCGTTAGCCTATGTCTTTTTATTGGGGAATTGAGTCTATTGATGTTAAGAGATATTAAGAAGAGGAGATTGTTGCTTCCTGTTATTTCTGTTAACAGTGGAGGCATTGTTTGTGTGATTATCTTCTTTTGGATTTGTTGGAAGAGGCTTACTTTCTTGCTCTTTCTGGGGTATAATTGCCCTCATTGTATTGGTGCTTTCCTGCTATTATTCTTTGTAGTGCTGGGTTTGTGGAAAGATATTGTGTACATTTGGTTTTGTATGGAATATCTTGGTTTCTCCATCTATGGTAATTGAGAATTTTGCTGGGTATAGTATCCTGGGCTGGCATTTGTGTTCTCTTAGGGTCTGTATGACATCTGTTCAGGATCTTCTAGCTTTTATAGTCTCTGGTGAGAAGTCTGGTGTAATTCTGATAGGTCTGTTTTTATATGTTACTTGGCCTTTTTCCCTTACTGCTTTTAAAATTCTTTCTTCGTTTTGTGCATTTTGTGTTTTGGTTATCGTGTGACAGGAGGTATTTCTTTTCTGGTCTAGTCTATTTGGCATCCTGTAGGCTTTTTGGATGATTATGGGCATCTCATTCTTTAGGTTAAGGAAGTTTTCTTCAATAATTTTGTTGAAGATATTTATTGGCCCTTTAAGATGGGAATCTTCACTCTCATCTATACCTATTATCCTTAAGTTCTGTCTTCTCATTGTATCCTGAATTTCCTGGATGTTTTGTGTCAAGAACTTTTTGCATTTTGTGTTTTCTTTGACAGTTGTGTTAATATTTTCTATGGTATCTTCGGCACCTGAGATTCTCTCTTCTATTTCTTGTATTCTGTTGGTGATGCTTGCATCTATGACTCCTGATTTCTTTCCCAGGTTTTCTATATTCCTGGTAGTCTCCCTTTGTGATTTCTTGATTGCCTCTACTTCCATTTTTATGTCCTGGATGGTTTTGTTCAACTCCTTCACCTGTTTAGTTGTGTTCTCTTATAATTCTTTAAGGGATTTTTGTGTTTCCTCTTTAAGTGCTTTCACCTGTTTATCTATGTTCTCCTCAATTTCTTTGAGGGTGTTATTTATGTCCTTCTTAAAGTTCTCTATCATCGTCATTAGAAGTGATTTTAGATCTGACTCTTGCTTTCCTGGTGATATGGGTAATTCAGGACTTTCTAATGTGGAAGAACTAGGTTCTGATGAAGTGGAGTACTCTGGGTTGCTGGTGCTTGTGTTCTTGCTATTGCTTTTCACCATCTGGATCTCCTTGGTGCTACCTGAGCTGTCTCTGACTGGAGCTTTGTCTTTCCTATTATCTTGGTTGTGTCAGAACTGTTTGGGATGAGTGTTACTGCTGGGGTTAGAGCTGAGGTCCAAGATCTGCTCAGTGTTCAGGTGGAAACAGAAAGGAACCAGTGCTCTGGGCCAGGAGTGAATTCCTGGGTTCCTGTGGGTCCTGGTTACTCCCTGTTTGGGTAGAGTATTGCTGTCTCCTGACCTGAGATACTGCCCAAGTTAGAACTCCTGGGAGCCCTGCACCCTCTGAGTTTTAAGAGATTGGGTACAGAGCTGCCTCCTGGGATCTGCTCTGTGCTGGGGGGCGGGGGGGGGGGGAGGGCAGAACGGAAAGAACCGGTACACCTGCCCAGGAGTGAATTCCTGGGTCCCAGTGGGTCCCAGTTACTTTCTATTTGGTGTGAGTGTTGCTGCCTCCTTACCTAAGATACTGCCCGGCTTAGAGCTCTTGAGAGCCCCGCTTCCTCTGGGTTCTGTGAAATTGGGTGCAGAGCTATCTCCCTGGATCTGCTGAGCGCTCAGGCCCAGACCAGAAGGTACCAGTGCTCCTGGCCAGGAGTGAATTCCTCGGTTCCTGTGTGCCCCGGTTACTCCCTGTTTGGGGTGAGTGTTGCTGATTCCTTACCTGAGATACTGCCCTGGTTAGAGCTCCTGGTAGCCCCGCTTCATATGGGTTTTGTGAGGTTGGATGCAGAGCTGCCACCAGTGATCTGCTCAGTGCTCGGCCCCTGGAGGTGGATTCTTAATGTGATGATTTTTATAGGCCATGGATTAAGGCTCTGTTTCTAATACACTTAATGGCGACTTGCAGTCCTGAGCATGGCAAATATGGCTCTGGCAGGCCTTGCCTTTCTCCCTCATTCCTTCTGCCTTCTAAAAAATAGATTACATTCCTAAAGCAAGCCATCAAGGTCTATTTATTCCCTTATTTAACCACTTCTTCCTCCTGAGGCCGACTACCAAAGTCCAACTATCAAAAGTACTGAAGTCCAGCAATTACTTAATTAACATGCCCAAATAAAGTTAACCACCTCCTCTTTTAACTTGATATGCCAGGTTTGGTTGATATCCATGGGAAGCCTGCCATTTTCTGAAGAGAAAGGGAGGAGGAACTAATGGTTGTAGAGGTAGTGGGTGGGAACTGGGAGGGGAGGAGGGGAGGAGGGAGAGGGAAAAGGAGAGGAAGAGGGAGGGGAAACTTCAGTCGGGATGTAAACTATGAGAGAACAAAAATCCAGGCAGTTAGGTCTTTGTTCCTCCAGGAAAATTTCCCCTGCCCCCTCTCCCTGGTTCCCTTCCCCTGCTCCTTCTTCCTCTGTCTCCTGTCTTTGTTTCTTATTCCCTGCTCTCTGTTCCTCTGGGACAAACACATCTTTGTGCTGAGAATTCTCTGGGTCTTGTAGTACTCCGAGCTTACACATGATTAGCTTCTGTGTTATCAGAGGTAAGAAATCCTCAGTGGGACATGAAAACTCAGATAGTCTAAGCTTTACAGTAAAGAAGAAATATCCACAGGGCGAGGGGAGAGCCATTAACTTAAGTTGGAAATTATTTCTCTAAAACAATACATAAAATGCAGAAGTTCTTTGTAAAGATCCTCAAATTTGAAGATATTTTATGTTCCATTTGGAGTAAAACAATTTTGTTGTTGTTGTTGTTACGGGTTTTAGGCCCATATATGTTTCTTAGAAGGCATAGTGGGTTTATAAACTATTATTTGGCCATTTTTGCTTACTGAATAATTATGAGAAAGAAGCATTTCCTCTGTTAAAAAAAATACTAGAGTGATCCATGTTTTGTATTTCTCCATGCAGATCATTTGCATAGTTCTTAGGATACTAACTCTCCAATCTGTTAGACAAATATCATGGTGTTCCACAATGTAAAACCACGTGATTTCTCTCAACAATGAGGAAACTTTTGGTAGTTTCAGTTTCAATGCAGTAAGGTCTCTTGTATACTAGAGAAACTGCTACTAGTTCCTTACTCATCAAGACCAAAGGTCATGAGCAAAGGTCAAGTGCAAAGGTCATGGTGGAACTGATGTGGTCTAAGAGACTTTTGTATTTCACACAAAAGCTTGGCCCCTTTCAATTATGCCATAGAAGGGAGGAAGGGGCTTGATGTGCCCAGAGAAATGCAAATCTCTTTCTCTCTGGTATGTGTGTGGGGGGGGGCGTGGTGGGGGGGGTTGGAGTGCTGTAGAAGCCATGTTTCTTATGGATGGAATATTTGTATTTCTATTTGTATTATGAGGCATTTTGTCAGGAGAGTGTTTGAAGTCCCAACCTTGGCTCCTAGGAAGCTTAGGGACACTTGTTGGTAGGAGTCAATTGGTTCTGACCAAGAACCATGGTTATAAATGTCCTTTTTGCTCCTAAGGGTGGGGATGGTTTCAGTGGTTAAATTTGGTTCACCAGTCATCCTGTCCTAATGATTGTGATTGGTGAACAACAGTTGGAGAAAAGTAAACTGGGATCTAAGTTTGTCGATTGGAGGGGAAATTGATAAGTTGCTACTGTTAACCTAAAAAGAGCCATAAAGAATATTTTTAAAAATGTCCAAAAGCCCTACAACAACTAATTTTTTAAAACAGGTAAAGGACCAACTTTACTAGGTCAGTTCTCTTTTTCATTCTTTTTTACAGTCCAGTTGTTATCCCTGTCCTGGTCCACCCTCCAACATTTCCTCATCCCATTCCTCCTCCCCTGTCTCCAAAAGGATGCCCCCCCCCGCCCCCCCCCCGCCCCCGCCCCAGGTCTTCCCATTTCCTGGGCCTCAAGTCTCTCAAAGGTTAGATGCACTATCTCTCACTGAGGCCACACCAGGCAGGCCTCTGCTGTATGTGTGTCTGGGGCCTCATGTCAGCTAGTGTTCCCTGCCTGGTTGGTGGCTCAGTGTCTGAGAGATCTGGGGCTGAGGTCTGTTGGGCTTGACACGAGGTCTAATCTCCATTCAACCTTCACCCTTCAGTCATGTACACAGGTGGAGGGCATGATAAACAGGCCTCAGGCCCTAGAGAGATTTACACACTAATGAGGTACCTGAAGGCCAGAGGGTGGAGCCAAATAAGCATTCCTCCCCAGCCCCTCCCTGCTCTTTCCCACCCTATTTAACTAAAGACTGCCCTGGGTTTTACCAGGTGTGCATCCAGATCCATCCACCATCCATCATGCCAATTAACCGGTTTAGAAATCCAAGGACTTTCTTATGTGTTGGGGCCTTGCCATGAGGAGCTGGGCCTAATATTCCCCAGCAGTTTTTACCTACAGAGGTCCAGGTTAGTTGAGACTGCTGACCTTCCTACGGGGTCTCCCTTCTCCACAACTTCTTCCAGCTTTTCCCTAATTCATCCACAGGGGACCCCAACATCAATCCATTGGTTGGGTGTAAGTATCTGCATCTGTCTCAGTCAGCTGCTTATTGGGCCTCTCAGAGGACAGCCATGCTAGCTCCTGTCTGTAAGCACACCACAGCATCAGTAACACTGTCAGGCCTTGAAGCCTCCCCACAAGATGGATCCCAAGTTGGGCCAGTCACCAAACCTCCTTTCCCTCAGTCTCTTCTCCAGTTTTGTCTCTGCAGTTCTTTTAGATAGTAACAATTCTGGGTCAGAATTTTTGACTGTGAAATGGCAACCCCCTCCCTCCACTTGATGCCCTGTCTTTCTACTGGAGGTGGGCTCTACAAGTTCCCTCTCCTCACTGTACAGCATTTCATCTAAGGTCCCTCTCCCTTTGAGTCCTGACAGTCTCTTACCTCCCAGGTCTCTGCTACATTCTAGAAGGTCACCCCACCTCCTAACACCTGAGGTTGCCTGTTTCCGTTTTTTCTGCTGGGCCTCAGGGTGTCACTCCTATCTCCCCACCCCACCCCCAATACCTGATCATGTTCCCCTTTTCCCTTCCCTGTCCCCTCTCCCACCTAGGTCCCTCCCTCTCTTTGCCCCTTGTAGTTGCTTTCTTCTCCCTCCCAAGTGGGATTGAAGCATCCTTGCTTGGGCCCTTTGGCTTGTTAATCTTGAGTTCTGTGGATTGTATCCTGGGTATTTTGTACTTTTTTTGGCTAATATCCACTTATTAGAGAGTATATACCATGCACATTGGGTCTGAGTTACTTCACTCAGGATGATATTTTCTAGTTCCATCCATTTGCCTGCAAAACTCATGATATTCTTATTCTTAATAGCTGAAGAGTATTCCATTGTGTAAATGAACCACATTTTCTGTGTCCATTCTTCTGTTGTGGGGCATCTGGGTTGTTTCCAGCTTCTGGATATCACAAATAAGGCCACTATGAACATAGTAGAACATGTGCCCCTGTGGCAGTGAAGCATCTTTTGGATATATGCCTAAGAGTGGTATAGCTGGGTCTTCAGGTATATCTATTTCCAGTTTTCTGAGGAACCTCCAGATTGATTTCCAGAGTGGTTGTACCATCCCACCAGCAATGGAGGACTGTTCCCCTTCACATTCTCAACAATATGTGCTGTCACCTGAGTTTTGATCTTAGCCATTCTGATTGGTGCAAAATAGAATCTCAAGGTCATTTTGATTTGCATTTCCCTGATGACTAAGGACTTTGAAGATTTCTTTAAGTGCTTCTTGGCCATTTGAGATTTCTCTGTTGTGAATTCACTGTTTAGTCAATGCCCCATTTTTGATTGAGTTGTTTGGTTTTTTGGAGGTTAGTTTCTTGAGTTCTTTATATATTTTTTATATTACTCCTCTATCAGATGTAAGGTTACTGAAAATTGCCAGTTCTGCTGGGCAGGCTGGTAAGATTTGCTGAAGGAGGCAGAGGCAAGAGAATCTGGAGTTAGAGGCCACCCTGGGATACAAGAACTAGTTTTTAAATTCTTGGATAATTTGGTACCAGACACCATGCATCTGGACCACGCCCACTCCTTGATCCCCACCTCACCCCTCCTGCTCCCACATCTTCCGGCCCATTTCAAGTCCTCTTCTATTTTATTTTCACTGTATGAAACCTACCAAGACCGATTAATGCTGTCTGTATGAATGCACCGGATGAGTGCAGCACTAAAACAGGGCTGCATTCCTGGAGACCATGGACTCTCTCCACCCCACCATCATAATCGATGGACAAGAGCCTCAGGCTGGGGAGACGAGGAAGGACGGGGATTTTTAAAATGTGTTCTGTGTACAATTTTGACTTATGGCATAAAAAACATTTAACTCATAAAAGTAGCTCCTAGGAATTGAAATCCAACAAAAAGTGGAATTAATTGTCAAGTTACTGGTATAACTCCAGATAGGTACTTTTTTAGGCAATTTATGTTTAACATACAGTAACTTCCATGCGTATTGTCCATATACCATAATCTAGGGGGAAAGGACTGAAAAAAAATAAAACAAATTCCTAACTTTTTAATTATCCATATATTGTTGGTGAGATTATTTTGAACTCATTTTGTCTGTTGTGTAGAAAAAAGTTAATGAATAATTAATTATGTTACCATGGTTGGCAAAGGCAATTTAAGCATGAAAGAGAGGAGGTTCTGTTATAAATTCAGTGAAGGCAAGTAAATAAATTGCTCTAGATTTGAATTGGGACTAGGAATAAATTAACTCATGATATAATTTCTTTTAAAATTAGGAAAGAAAGATTCTCACAGAAAAGGGCCTGAAATGATGAATAATTCCATGGAAATGAGGCTCTAGTTCCAGGTTGATACACCCAAATACCTATTAAAATATGTCTCTAGGATATATTCTTCTAGCTGGGCTGCCATCTCTGGCTTCAGTGAGAGAGGATGCAGAGACTTGATGTGCGAAGGTTGGGGTGGGGGGATACCCAGGGGCTCTGCACTCTCTTAGAGAAAAAGAGGAGAGGGGAGGGGAGAAGGGGGAAGGGTGGTGGGAGGCAGTGACTGGGAGAAGGGCAGTGAACGAGATGTAAATAAATAAATAAATAAATAAATAGTGCTCTGGAAGAAGTGGATGATTCCATCTCAGAGACAAGAAGTTCATGAGATGAACATAATGTGTTTTTATTAAAGCAGGAAGCAATTATCAACTAGGGCAAGTCAAGGAATCAGGAACCAGTTTGGCCAAAAGTTGAATAATTTCATCACTGATATAGATCATAACCTCAGCAGGCTGAAATTCAGAGGATATATGTAACTTCACAAATATTTGATCGTATTTCAGGAAACTTACTTGTCACCTTTTGAGGGTGTTAAGTAATCAACACATTTTTCATTCAAATGGTGAGTGGAAAGGATTCAACCTTCATTGTCTCTTTCCCACAAGTGACTCTGGGGCTGCTCTCCTTACAGATGTATTCCTGTCAAGGACTAAGGGAAGAAATAAAAGAAGGCTGTCATTCCAAATATCACAATTTAAATAATAAAGTCTAAGTAACAATATCTGTAACTCTGATTAAACATGCACGGTGAGTGTATACTAGGCTGTTTATAAAGCAACTGTACGAATAAATTCATCCCACATTGTAGTCCATCATTAAAGTCAGGGCAGAGAAGGAACCTGGAGGCAGGAGCTGATGCAGAGGCCATGGAAGGTGCTGCTTACTGGCTTGTTCCCTATGGCTTGCTCAGCCTACTTTCTGATAGAACCTACAACCATCACCCCAGGGATAGTTCAGAGCACACTTTAGTCCTGGTCACCCATGGAGTCTGGGAACATATGAGGCTGGCACACCTGAGGCTTGGACACACCTGGGGCCTGGGCACACCTGGGATCTGGGCACATCTGGGGTCTGAATACACCTTGGGTCTGAATACATCTGAGATATGGGCACATCTGAGGCCCGGCATACCATCCTCAGCCAGCCTCTATAAAGAGAATAGAACAGCACAGCCCGCCCCCATCCCTTGTCAATGTCACAGAGTGGTGTCTGTGAACTGAACAGTCACAGCTATTATCCTCTGACATTTGAGAGGCTGACTGAGGGGTTTTAAGCTGAGTTATGCCTCTGCTGTTATTGATTCAATAGAGAAGTACAAAGAACCTCCAGTCACATAGCCTGATTGTGGCCACCAAGAACAGTCATGGTTGCAAAGTGTATATGTATAATAGGAGATGAATCTATGCTTCAGTTATGTAGACTCACTGAGTTACACTGATTAAATAAGAGTCAGATCACAGACTGTAATCTTCTGTTAACCCTTTCCTGGTTATTGCAAATATTTCCTAAAACTGAGGCTCTATGTCCCTAAGAATGACCATTTTAACAGACACAAATATTCTAATACATATGTGATGTGGGCATTTGTTGAGTGGATGAAAACCAAGTTGATTTCCTGTGCTTTTTCCATAGTTAGGGTCACATAGAAACACACCACAAGCCAATAAACAACCTCTCCCTCCACCCCGCACCCCTCAGACCTACCTTTCAGTTACATAGCTATCATAACACACTCAACATTCTCTCATCCCTAAAGACCTTTTTCTGTGTCCTTCTTCATTTCCTAATCAGTCTTGTGCTCAGATTACATGGTTCTAAGAGATCTCCCTTGTTCATAGTTCAGAGTCAACAGAAGACATCATAACACAGTGTGATTATTAAAATTACTTTATTTTTTTTACTGTCCAGTCATTATTGACCTCCTGGTCCTTCCTCCGACAGTTCCTCACCCCATCCAATTCCTCCTCCCCGCCCCCTGTCTCCAAGAGGATGTTCTCACCCCCACCTCCACCACCACTTCCACCCCACTAGGCCTCGCCACTCCCTGGGGACTCAATTCTCTTAAGGGTTAGGTGCATCTTCTCTCGCTGAGGCCAGACCAGGCAAACCTCTGCTGTATATGTGTCGAGGGCCTCATAGCAGCTGGTGTATGCTGCCTGGTTGGTGGTCCAGTGTCAGAGATCTCAGGGGTCCAGGTTAGTTGAGACTGCTGGTCCTCCTACAGGGTCACCCTCCTCCTCAGCTTCTTCTAGCCTTTCTCTAATTCAACACAGGCATCACCAGCTTCTGTCCATTGGTTGGGTGTAATTATCTGCATCTGTCTCTGTCAACTGCTTGTTGGGCCTCTTGGAGAACAGCCATGCTAGTCTCCTGTCATGCATGTCCTTTTGCATCTAACCTCACTCAGGATGATATTTTCTAGTTCCACCCATTTGCCTGCAAAACTCATGATGTTCTCATTCTTAATAGCTGAATAGTATTTCATTGTGTAAATGAACCACATTTTCTGTATCCATTCTTCCATTGTGGGGCATCTGGGTTGTTTCCAGCTTCTGGCTATCACAAACAAGACCACTATAAACATAGTGGAACACATGCCCCTGTGGCATGGTGGGGCATCATTTGAATATATGCTCAAGAGTAGTATAGCTGGGTCTTCAGGTAGATCTAGTTCCAATTTTCTGAGGAACCTCCAGATTGATTTCCAGAGTGGTTGTACCAGTTTGCCATCCCACCAGCAATGGAGGAGTGTTTCTCTTTCTCCACATTCTCAGCAACACGTGCTGTCACCTGAGTTTTGATCTTAGCCATTCTGATTGGTGCAAAATAGAATCTCAAGGTCATTTTGATTTGCATTTCCCTGATGACTAAGGACTTTGAAGATTTCTTTAAGTGCTTCTTGGCCATTCAAGATTGCCCCAGTCCCACCAGGCATTGAACTGGGATCAAAGAGTCCTGGAAGAGAGAACTGGAGGACAGGGGACACAAAGAACGAGTGGCTTGTCTATAGGCTGATCAAACCACTGATTTTACTTTTTTCACACAAAAAGGCAGGATATGGGGAAGGGGATGACTCAGGAGCATAGGTGTTCAGGGGGAGTACAGATATCTTCCAGAACAGAGTGTCAGCTGGGTGAAGGTTCAGGGGACAGGTCACTATGACTCTGCCTATGATTCACTTGTCCTTATCTAAGTTGGTACTATCCACCAAGGCTACCCAAGGTCTATGACTACTCAGGCTTGGCAACATTCCACCAAAGCTGCTTGTTTACAATAGCTTCTAGCCATCTGTTTCAGTGTTTTTCCACAGAGACCCAAGACTTTGTGTTAGCAGACAGGTGTGTCAGGCCTATTGCTGGTTTTTGGCCTATGGTTGATTTTAGGCCTTCAGTGTATAAGTCTCACAAGGCTGAGAAGAGCATCCCATAGCTAGCCATTCTGCTCACAGAAGTGAATGCTTAAAAAAAAAATGCTGGCATGATTACAGACAGGAGCCCTACAAAAGGCAACAACATACCCTGACTACATGATATTGGTACAGAGACAGACAGGTTAACCAATGGGATAGACACAAGATTCTTCTGTTGTGAATTCTCTGTTTAGTTCTATATCCCATTTTTCGATTGGGTTGTTTGGTTTTTTTGGAGGTTAGCTTCTTGAGTTCTATATATATTTTGGATATTTATTAGCCCTCTATGGAATGTGAAGTTAGTGAAGAATTTTTTCCCCCAATTTGTAGGTTGCTGATTTGTCTTATAGACTATGTCCTTTGCCTTACAGAAACTTTTTTTTTTTTCATGAGGTCCCTTTTTTATCAATTCTTGATTGTAGAGCCTGAGCCACTGGAGTTCTGTTTAGGAAATCTGCCCAACCCCCCTTTTTGGAGGCTCTTTCCCACTTTCTCTTCTGCTAGATTTGGTGTATCTGGTTTTATGTTGAGGTCCTTGATCCACTTGGACTTGAGCTTTGTGCAAGGTGACAGATATGGATCTATTTTCATTTTCTACATACTGACTGCCAGTTAGACCTGCACCATTTATTGAAGATGTATTCATTTTCTGTTGTATATTTTTGGCTTCTTTGTCAAAGATCAAGTGTCCATAAGTGTGTGGTTTTATTTCTGGGTCTTCAATTCTATTCCATTGGTTAACCCGCCTGTCTCTGTACCAGTATCATGTAGTCATGGTATGTTGTTGCCTTTTGTAGGGCTCCTGTTTGTAATCATGCCAGCGTTGTTTTTTTTTTTTTTTTTTTTTTTTTTTTTTCACTCACCTCTGTGAGCAGAATGGCTAGCTATGGGATGTTCTTCTCAGCCTTGTGACTAGCCCTTAAATGAAGCCATATGGCACCCAACCATTACCATCTGGACTCACAGATTTTTATCACCATAGTACTCAGCTTATTAAAAATTCCCTCAAGTTCCTACTCATATACTTGACACTTGGGATAATAAGGTTTGGTTTTTTTTGGCCTCTCAGCTGAGTCACTGATTAATAAAATCACATTTCTTATAGTCTATTGTTTTGCTTCAATCAGGGACACTATTTCAAATTAAATGTCCTTTGTGTGAATGCAGTTCATTGTTTTAAGTTAAAAAAAAATAGTTTGCCTTTTTGTAGACAGGAAATGACAAACAATGAATTTACCATATATTAAAACCCAGATGAGTTGATCCCAGTTGACCCTTACTCTTCACAGCTTCCTTATCTGTTCATTACACCATCACCTTCCACTACAGTGAAACCCACCAGACTCCTGCTTCTAGGTTTGTAGAACAGTTTCACTGGTTTTTTTTGTTTGTTTGTTTCTGTTTAGAAACACTTCTTTAAACTTAACAGAAAGCACATCTTCGTTATCGAATATTAATCAGACATAAAGAAATGCAGAGGTTGGTTTATGAGTCAGTGGACAAAGAGCTTGTGAAAACTTGAGTTTGAGTCCCCAGGACCCACATAAAACTGAGTGTGGCAGCACATGTCTGTAACTCTCATGTTCCCAGGAAAGAGGGGAGGCAGAGACAAGAGCACCTCCCAAAGCTTGCAGACCAGTGATCCTGGCCTACGTGGTAGCAAGCAACAGAAGGGACTTTGAAACAAGATGGAAAGAGAAGGTGAACAGTACAGGTTATTCTCTGAACTCCACACACGGGTCATGATACATATTCGCCTATACATGTATACACATGTGCACACAAACATGTACATACATGAAATATAAATAATGTCTACAATGTTAACTACTCAGGATATCCTCGGATTCTTTTAAAATGATTTTATTTTTATTTGTTTGTATGTGTGTGTGTCTATGCATGCACAGACAGACAGACAGACAGACAGACACACACACACACACACACACACACACACACACACACACCTACCTCTGCAGGTATTCAGGGAGGCCAGGAGAAAACATTGGATCCTCTAGAGATAGAGTTATAGGCAGTTGTGAACTGCCTGTGTGGTGCTGAGAACCAGACTCTGGGCCTCTGCAAGAGCAGCCAGTGCTCTTAACCACTGAGCTATCTCCCCGGCCTCTCTGATTGTATTTTATTCTATAATGTATGTACATTTTCTATTTCCATACAATGGGTCCTATTGGATTTCTGGCTTAGTGTGTAACTTTTGCATTCCAAATATTTAATGAGCATTTCTGTTTGCAAGCAAGAGAAAGTCACCTCTTATTTCTAGGAATGTTTGTATTTCTCAACCCTTATTCCCTGTGGACACTCAGTGCATGCCTGTTGCCTGAGTCATGTTTGTCTGCCACTTTGTTTATCTAGAGCAATAGGAAACCATCCAAACAAACAAACTTAGCTGTAACTATGATGCTTGATACATGCCATACACTACCCTGTTCTCTGTGGAAACATGGAGATCTAGTTGTCTCCACAGTTTGGCTGACCTGCTCTCTGGCGAGTTCTCAGGGAGGAGCGCTTCAGCTCTGTCACCTGACACTCATTAGTCTTTAGTAGATTCCTGTCCAAAGTGGCTAGGCCTCGTGTGCCAAAATTTCTCTTAAAGTTCAGCAACATCAGTTTTCTTTTGTAAGGTTCAATTGTTTGTAATCATTTATTCTGAAGTCTACTTAATGTATCATCACAACAAACCAGGCCCGTTTACTTCTGGTTATAATTATCCTGTGAGGAATACGCATCAGTTGCTGGTTGCCTTGCAGTTAATTCTGTGTAAACAAACCAAGTCCATTTTACCTTCAACAAGACTAGGAGGTTCCAGTTATCACATTAGCCGATGAGGGTTCCTCTCCTCTAGTCCCAAACAAGAAAACGAGAAACAATGGCTACAGAAGTCATTTCACTCCCTTTCAGTGTCCTTTAGTGTCCCAAATGACTGGGAACTAACAACAACAACGTCATTTATTTGCTTTCTCAATGACATAATTAATGCACTTTCTCAATGAAATCATTTATTCACTTTCTCAATGAAATCATTTATTCACTTTCTCAATGACATCATTTATGCACGTTCTCAATGACATCATTTATGCACGTTCTCAATGACATCATTTATGCACGTTCTCAATGACATCATTTATACACGTTCTCAATGCACTTCCTCATTTATTGGCTCTACATTCATACACTGTTCTCATGTGATCAGCTCAAAAGCCATATGAAGTAAGCATGTTAATACACATCATACAACTAGTATGTAATTAGAGAAAAACTCGTGTACACAGGACTCACTGGGTAAGTGTGACAAATAGTTTATATTGGGACAATTTTTCATATTTTTGGATTATTTTATTTTTTATTTTAGAGATTATAATTTAATTACAATATTTCCCTCCCTCCAAGTCTCCCCAATATACCCTTCCTTGCTCTCTTTCAAATTAATGGCCTCTTTATTTTTTAAAATTAATTGTTATTGCATACATATGCGTATGTTAATTCTTAATCTCTGGACCCCGGCTATAGAAGTTTTGAGAATATGCATTTACAGGTTTAATCTACATCATCTGAATGTTTTTCCATTGGGTTTTGTTCGGAGGAGAGACAGTATCCAGGCACCAAGTAGTCAGAACTTCATTTCAGTTGCACACTGACAGATCAGACCTTTTGGGTTGCTTCCACATCTCACAAAGTTGTTACAGGTGAAATCTTGTGCCTGGATCCTGGCCTCATCAGAAAGCACCTTTGTCTTCCAAAGGTGTGTTTATTGGCCTCAGAAGAAGAGTTCCCAGCACTATCAGGATTAATAGGTTTCCTTATGATTTTCTTCATTCATGTTCTTCTGCCTACCTTGCAGAACAGATTCCTGCCAACAGATGCCAGTGGTCAAGCCATAAAGACTGGAAGAAGAATTATTTGACCACAAAGAGAAGCATGGGCAGCCAAACCTGCCCTCCCTTCTCTCAATTTCTTAGCCACAACTCAGGCAGAGTCTGAACAGAACGGAGGGCAGGCTGACATTTAACAGACACATCCAAGTATTTTGAAGACTCTCTCTGCTAAGAAAGTGTGGGACCGTGTGTATGTTTCTATAGCAACTGCTCCTGTTGTGCTGTGTCCTGTGAGACAGGAATACTTGGCTGTGTGTGTGTGTGTGTGTGTGTGTGTGTGTGTGTGTGTATGTGTGTTCAGGGGCCATTCTTATGACCTCTGGGTGTTTGGGTAGAGACTAGAAAGAACGCTTTCCTGGGCTCTTTCATTACACATTACGGTTTCCCTTTTCTGTGAAGCCAGACTTAATTCTTCCTCTTCCTCTTCTTCCCTTTCTTCCCCTCTTCCTCCTCCTTTTCCTCCTCTTCCTTCTCCTCCTACTCCCCTCACCCCCCTGCCCTGAGTCTTGCCATGTAGCCCAGGTTGACCTTAAACTCAGGGAAGTCTGCTCCCACCCTGTGACTGCTGGGCTCCCAGATGTGCACCTCTGGCAGGTGGCTAGGCCTCTCAATTATAACATAGTTCTGTTGCCTGTGGTATTCCTGTGGACACCACACACAATGTCGGGTTTGAAAGTAACCATCCATGACTTGTTCTCTCCCCAGTCTCTCGAAGCGCTGTTAGGATTGTTCTTTTCCCACAAGGAGCCTATGAAGACAGATTGCTTTATTTTCCCCATTTTGCTGACAAGAAAAGAGAGACAGAGAGACGTTAAATGCTGTAACAAGAGGTTTTAGCTAAGAAAAAAGAGCAAATTCTGCCCGCCGCGGGTCCATCCAACTCAACCCTGTGTTTCCTCCTGATTGGTTCAGCAAGGTGCTGTCTGCTTCTCATTAGATAGTTTCTTTACAACTCTGGAGTGAGTGCTTTTCATGAGAGATGCAAGGGATACTCTCTGAGGTCAGACCTACTCCTACTGAAATAGAGCAGAATTCTTACACTTTTATGGTTTCTGTAAAGTTTTCCTTACACACACACACACACACACACACACACACACACACACATTCTTAGGGTTTTACTGCTGTGAATAGACACCATGACCAAGGCAACTGTTATAAAGGACATTTAATTGGGGTTGCTTACAGGTTCAGAGGTTCAGTCCATTATCATCAAGGTGGGAGCATGGCAGCATCCAGGCAGGCATGGTGCAGGAGGAGCTGAGAGTTCTACATTTTCATCTGAAGGCTGCTAGGAGAAGACTGGCTTCCAGGCAGCTAGGATGAGGGTCTTAGAGCCTGCATGCACAGTGACACACCTTCTCCAACAAGGTCACAGTTTCTAATAGTGCCACTCCCTGGGCCAAGCATATTCAGACCATCATATACATGTGTGTGTGTGTGTGTGTGTGTGTGTGTGTGTGTGTATGAGCAATGTGATATATATACCACATTGCTCATATTTCCTCCCAAATTTTCCTATCTTCCCCTCTTGCCCCTCCCGCACTCTTGTCAAGCTCTTCTGCTCCCAGGACAACTTCACTCCTACTTTCAAGTCTTGATTCTATGTGAGAAAATGTGTAACACTTACCTTTCTGTGGCTTACCTTAAATCACCTAATATCACGATCCCCAGTAGCATACACTTCTCTGTAAATGGTGTGACTTCATCTCTATCCTGAAAAAATAATTCATTGTGTGTCTATCTATGCTGCATCTTCTTTATGTATTCGTCAGCTGTTGGACAGCTCGGCTTTTTACAATCCACTGTGAAGAGTTCCACAGCAAATATTAACGTGTACGAGTCTCCACAGCGTACCGGTTTGGAATATTTCAGGTAAATACAGAGGAGCGGTAGATGGAGACTTAGCTTTTGAGAGCCTTGCTGTTGATCTCTGTATTCGGGGGGCTAGCACCCACGGTATGGTATAAAGAGTTACAGGGTACTCGCTTCAGTAGCCTGAGTCAATTTATACGTGTTCTACTTTAGTTGTGAAGAATCAGTCAGAGAATGGGGAGGCTTGGGCAGCACAGTATGGACCTCTCCCTGCCTCCCACTCTCAAAAGCTCTGCCAGCAGCCAAGGGAGCTGTGAAGACAGAGAGCCGCAGGAGGAATGCAGAGCGGGTGCAATGAAGTGGTCCAGTTTCAAAAGCATCCAGACCTGTGATCGTGCAACAAAAGCCAACCTTCTCCATCCACGGCCTCGAGATTTTCAAGGGCTGTAGGAATCAGGAAGCCCAGAAAAGACTGGTTGCCGCTATCTACTCTGCCATACAGAGTCAAGAGTACTGGTAATTCACAGAGTCGTGACCTCTACTGCACTGATACGCTAGCACATGTCCTGTTTTAGACCTATTGATTTTTACTACGGTTCTTTATAATAATGTACGGGGGCCTGTGTGGAAGTCAGACAGCTGCTTGCCGGACTTGGTTCTTTCCTTCCATTGTGTGACTCCCAGGGGTTGAACTCAGGTCACTAGAGGCTTGGCAAGAAAGCACCTTTACCCACTGAGCCATCTCGCTGCCCCAAGTTGTCCATTTTAAAAGAAGAAGAACGGAACTCCTAGCGAAGATGAACTAGACACGAGACACTAAAATTAGGGTAGTTTGTACACCACTGGGTGAAAAGCAAAGATTAAGTTATAGTGCTTCACCTTCCTTTCTCGCAAATCCATTGTTCTTATAGCACTTTTCACCCCACTGAGATCAGCCCCAAATTTTTAGCTATGACAGAGCAGGCAGAGGAATGGATCTAGGACTGGGAACAGAGCTATCCTGCTGGATAGAATCCCATATGCAGTGTGCAGGCCAGAGAATACACGGCTATGTAGGTAAAGTGTCAGGTAATATCAAGTGCCCCAAAGAGAAACTAAGATCTAAGTACTGTATGCCCAAAGCCACTCAGTCAGCACAAGGGTGGTTGGAATGTGAGTTGGTGGCTTGTGGCAGGATTCAGAGATCTGCTGAGTCAGGAGAAGAGCCATGGTATAGGAGCTGCAGTGCCCTGAGTTCCCATCAGGCCAGAGGACACAGTACATGGAGGCTTAATCTAGAGATCAATATGAAACCAAGGGAAGAGTGTACCCAGGACCCACATCCAGGACCCAATCGCTGAAATGCAACAGATATTAATCTGCATGAATCTGTAATCAAGCCTTCGGCTCTTGGAAGAGAGGCTTTTGCATCTGAATCCGTTTGGGGCAACCTTTCTCTTGTGAGCAGGCGTGAGTAGAGCAGGCGTGAGCAAGGCCCATTGAAACTCATGTCAGAAGAATGAGGTTGAATATTCCCTAAAGCAGTTCTGAAAAACTGGATAATTGGTCACAGTTTTTAGTTGACAGCTAATTTTCTCTCCTGTGTGTGAAGAATCTGAATAGACATCATTCCCTCCTCGTTGAAAACACTGACATTTATGAATTGTCACACAACTCACAGGTGAAGCCAGGGATATACAATAAACTATTTGCTATTATCCATAAGCCATCTTAACAATCTATGAGCGAATGAATTCTGCAAGGATGGCCATAAATTTTATATTATTCCTTTTTCTTGTTGCTTATATATTTCACTTAATTTCTATAAAAAAACTTTGGTTTATCATGTTTTATGTTTGAAAGTCTTTTTAATAGTTTTGTATGGTGGCTCGTAACTTCAATCCCGGCACTCAGGAGTCTAACACAGAAGAACTGCTGTGAGTCTAAGGCCAGCCTGGGCTATCAAGTGGAGGTTTTAGATGGATTTTCATGGTGGTCATCTAGTATAGCCTCTGCACCCTACCCCTCCTCCCTCTGTTTTCAGACAACCACAAACTAAGGTAGCAAGGAGACAGCCTCTGATCAGGAAGCAATCAGAAGTAGAGGCAGAGTTTGACTGACTGACTCACTCTCATTGGTTAGTAAGTAGGTCAGAAAATCAGGACCTCTGTAGATACTTGCAGGAGTTGAGACTGAACACGTTAAGGAGAAATCATGGCAAGCCCCGAGGAGTAGAACAAGAGTTACTACCAGTTTCAAAGAATCAATACTTTGTAGAAATTACAGAAACCTGTTGCTGGTAATTTCATTCATTGATAGCATTAAAACTGATTATAAGTTACAGTGAGGCCAGTTCAAAGCATTCTATAAACCATGGACCAAAGTCATTGAGTTTGCCTGCCATGAGAGAGAAAAAAATGTTGATTCAGGCCTTCTCTGGCAGTCAGAACTGAACCAGGATGGCTTTTGTTTGCAAGAACACAGTCTTGGCAACAAGAACACTACCATAGAACACAACCTCAGAGGGGACCTGAGAAATGTCTCTGAGTTCCTAACACTTTCAGTGTAAGCAGAATTGAGGATCCTCAGGAGACTATATACCATGGGCTGTGAAATCACGAAACCTATTTTATTACTGTGCTCTCTGGAATGTTCTGGAATGCCCGCATGGTCTCATTTACCTCTCGGTTCCTTTCTCATAGATTGTTCCGTGTGGCTGGTGGTTGTGGGATAGAGGAAAGAGAGAAAGTTGAAGAAATCAAGGATTTAAGAATAATAAATATATTTCTGTAAACTTGAGGTGATGGGGTGATTATTTACTGGAAACAATCTTACAAAGTTATATGATCTTGGGGAAAGCTGTAATAAAGGTAAGAGGATCCTTAGAAGACAGATCTTTGGGTTTTTTTTTTTTTCACATGTAGGTGGTATGTGTGGATTCACATGTGTGTGGACATCAAGAGCCTTCCTCAGTCACATTGTGTTTTATGTATCAAGGCAAAACCTCTCAGTTGAATCCAGAGGTCTTGATAGGCAGTTCACTCCAGAGATTGCTAGGGGATCTCCTTTCAGTCTCACAGACAGGCCACCCAGTATTTATATAAGTCCTATGGATTTGAACTCTGGTCCTCATGCTTGTAAGGTAAACATTTTTTTTTTTTCCTGCCAAGTTACTTCACCAGTACAGGCTGGGTGTAATCTTAAAAGGATCGATAAAGTGCTTGAGGAGTCAGGTTTATTAACAATGGATCATTTGAGATCGAGTCAGAGGAAATCTCAGGCGTGCCTTCAGAAGGACGACATGGGGGATAGGTGGTTCTTAGAGTGTGGACATTTGGTAGGGTAGTTCTGATAGAATTATTAGTGAGTCAAGGCTCAGTTCTGAGTAGGGTGTTCTAATACAGTGATCAACTGGCTCAGTAATCTTGTTAGGGGGTTAGAAACATTAGAGAAGTTTCTCTATTGTCCTTGAGATGAAAGCAAGAGACCAATGAAAAAGTGGGATTTTGGTGATGTTTGTAGGGGCATCTCAGCACCGCTTGTGTTCTTTGAAAACTTTCCCCTATCACGGTGGTTCATTCTGTTGGCCTTGAGTCCTGTTGGAAATATCTCATTTTGTAGGGTGCATTACAGTGGACTGACAGTAAGGTGGGTTTCTTGGCTGTTCACTGACTGGCTCATGTCTAGATAGGTAGGTGTTCCTTTCCATCTGTGGCCAGAGCTCTATTGCTCAGGAGATCATGTGGCACTAATCTCAAATCTGCGCCGCTTCCTGTTTCTCAGGCATGCTCCTTCTAACATGCTTTCTAACGTTCACACTGACGTGGGATAAACAGTTAGGGATTTTCAACAACTGACAAGAAATTATGGGTTTCTACACATCTCTTAACCCATCTAGAAGTGAATGGAGCCAGGCAGTGGTGGCGCACGCCTTTAATCCCAGCACTTGGGAGGCAGAGGCAGGCGGATTTCTGAGTTGGAAGCCAGCCTGGTCTACAGAGTGAGTTCCAGGACAGCCAGGACTACACAGAGAAACCCTGTCTCGAAAAGCAAAAACAAACAAACAAACAAAAAAAGTGGATGAACCTGTTATAAATGATTTAATCTGTTTTTTGTTTCTGTTTTATTTTATGACTCCCCCAACTGGTTCTTTCAGAATACTCTGAGAAAAAAGACAAATACCATGAAATTATTTCTGAGTGTATTGTTAAGGATGTGTATAGAAAGGGTTAGGCTCCTGGCTGGGGAGTTGGCTTTCACCCTCAGTGGAAGAAGAGCATGTGCATTGGAGGGGCTTGTGATTTTGCTTGCTAATACTAATTTTTTGAGAAAATGAAGACATGTAAAACAAGGTCTTTTGTTAAGCTTCCACTAAAAGTTAAGCTGTACTAGACTAGAGACTTTCTTTCTCTTTCACTCTCTTCTCTCTCTCTCTCTCTCTCTCTCTCTCTCTCTCTCTCTCTCTCTCTCTCTCTCTCCCTCTTTCCTTCCTACCTTCCTTCCTTCCTTTCTTTCCTTCTTCCTTCCTCCCTCCCACCCTCTCTCCCTTCCTTCCTTCCTTTGATGGAGAAGAATCATTGTATGTTTGCAGGATGGATGTTCATTCCAGTGAGATGTCCTTGTTCACTAACTCTTTGTCAAGTATAACAGTCTGAGGGAACGTGTTTTCCAAGACGTAAGTTCAGCAACGCCAACCTTGCCGCTGTGCCCCTGCCAATGGTGCTCTCCTATGGAAGCTCTGCAGTAAGCGCACAGAGACAAATCAAGACGAGAGCTGAACCACCTGACACCAAGCTCTCCAATCAGAGGGCTACTTTCCAATTTTCCCATCAAAGTCAGGTCTCACTGTGGAGACAGAGAATGACCTCTGGGGCAGATGGGTACCTAAGTATCTCCTTGTGTATTTTGCCACTTAGTGGCCCCATAGTCACAGAAAATGTGTCTGATTTCTCTGAGTGCCAACTTCTTCAATATCGAACAGGAGAATAACACTCACAGTATCAGTTTTATATACAGATTTAAATCTTGTTTGTGGGCACGCAGCCATGTCTCTGGAAATGAATTCAGCTTATTTCTGAGCCTTTGTCGAATTGGTGACAGAACACTTTCAATGAGGAAAATTGCACGTTTGGTTTTACAGTAATTTGTTCTAAGTGGTTATCCACTTATTTTGGGACAAACTGGTTCATTTCTGATGTAAATGCTCTCTCTAGGCTTCCTTCTCTTTCACTCTTCCCAGGGTATCAGGGACAGGAAGGCGGTCACGTGACTTCTCTGAATCTTCTTGACCTCTCCTGACACATCTGTCTACTCTTGGTCTTCTGCCAGCGTTTCTCCTCTTTTCTGGCGATGGTGCATGACATCTCTGTTCTCATGGCAGAGAGGCTCCTGGTTGGTTCTCACAGCAATGCTGAGCCCCTGCAATTAGGGCTGACCCGCTGGTCCTCGGAGAGGCAGCTCCATTCTCCCGTGAAATCCCGCCTAAGGGCTGTGTACTCACAGCCTGGGCAAAATAACCGCCCTTCCCCCACCACTGCTACTCTCCTTTTTAGCTTTTTCCCATTTCAAACATTTGAAATCAGCATGACAACTTACATCTTCTTATTTGTTCCTCCAAAGATAAACATCAAATGGTTGAAAAGAGACCCTCACCGCGAATAAAAGAAAATCTCATTCATATATATATATATATATATATATATATGCATATACATGTATATATGTATATATATGTATATATGTATAAATCCATACATATACATATGTGTATATATGTATATATGTATATATGTGTGTATATACATATATACATATGCTTTTGAAATATATATGTATGTATATACATATATACATATACTTATATATATATCACACACATATATCAGAAGTCATGTGACCGCCTTCCTGTCCCTGATACCCTGGGAAGGAAAAGAAGAAGGAAGCCTGGAGAGAGCATTTACATCAGAAATGAACCAGTTTATATATATATATATATATATATATATATATATATATATATGTATATAATGCTTATATATATTATATATTACTACTGTGCATTTATTATATATTATATTTGATAGAGATACAGATAGATATACAGAAGTTTATATCATATATGCACATATATATGTATATATATACATATATGTATATACATACACTATATGTGTGTGTGTTTTGTTAAACAAGATGACGTGGTACCTACTTTTCACTGTTAAATGAAGTATTGAAAGCAAAGCTTGAAGTAGTAAATAGTCGTGGAAGCTTTCTCTCCCCCATTTTTCTAGTCAGGCATGGCAAATTAGAGAACAATTCTACTAAAATTTCATTCTGCCAGTCTGGGATTGTTGCCTAATTATAGAACTTAGTGTTCCTTGTTGGCTTTATTTATTTTTAAGGGAAAGAATTCAGTGTATCTGATGCAACTGACACATGCTGTCTTCATCCCGAGTCATGAAACATCAGCCATGAAGCTGTTGCTGCAGCCTGCAGGATCTGGCTGTAGATATTAGGAAATACTCTATTAAGGGAGCTGAAAATTACCAAGCCAGGAGCTCAGCTGGAAGACCATGGGATCTGAAGGAAAACACCAGGGAAGATGAAGTATAATTCTGCTTCTGAGTTCAGTGGTTGATCCACAAATACATTAGAGGCAAGTTGCCACATTCTGAGCCTCTGGTTTTTTACTTATCAGTGAGAAAATTAAAAACAACATAAAATTCAAACTATGAGGAATTAAAATAGCACCTCACTGTTTAAATTACTATTGAGAGACTGGGATTTCACCTTGCAGTAGAATCTTTGCATATATATATATGTGTGTGTGTGTGTATGTATATATATATATATGTATATATGTATACACACACATATATGAACATATATATATATTCCCAGTGTGCATTTCTGTATTTAGACAAAGTGCCAATGACCGTTCTCAAAACTGTTTCCTATTTAAACACACCAAAGCTTCTGAGTGTGGGTACAACGGGGTTGTTGGGTTATAGTCATAAGACTGTCTGCGCCTGCTGTCTGGACTCCCCATCCCAAAGGGTTATTTTACAAATTTACTTCCTGTGTATTGTATATGTAACAAGAGTAGCACTTTGTGGCTATAATAAACATTTTTCTGATTACTAATGATCAATTCTTTCAATTATCTATTCATATAATATACTAACAATAATCTCTTTCTATCGTCTATCATTCATAGTTTTTTTCTGTTGTTTATACATATATTTTAGCAATATCTTCCCACTTGGGTTGGCACATTTTATTCTTATTGAGTAGGGGCTATTTAGTATTGTCTGTGCACATGGAGTGTCTTGATCACAAAGAAGATCACATGTTGAAGACGTCCTTAGCCGGTGACTAGATAACAAAGGGGTTAATTTTATTATTCTGTACATTCATTTATGAGTCTGTATTGAATGAACTATTAGGAAACGGGGCTTGATTGGAAGAAGCAAGTCATCAAGGGCATCCTCCAAAGGGTAGGTCTTGTCCCTCAACTCTTCCTGTTTTTCTGTCGTCGTGAAGTGATTAGCTTTTCTTCACCGGGTCCTTCTACCTAGAATGTCTTTCTTGCCACAGGTCCAGAAGCAATGGCTTCTATAGAGGGCCCACTGTAGGCTGAGACCTCTGAGGCTTGGAACCCAAATCCCATGTTTTTCCTTTAAATTTTTTTGCTCACATGTTTTTCAAGGCATGAAAAGTCTAACAAACACACTATTACTTATCCAGTGTACGTGTTGAGTGCTTTCCACCTTCTTTGGGTTTATCTCTGGACTTCTTTGATGTGGCTTTCAATGGACAAAATTTCTTACCTTTAATATTAATGAGCAATTATTTCAGGATCATTTCTTCCTCATTTGAAAGAAATTATCTAATTATTTTCTAAATTGTAACAGATAAATAACAATTTTACAAATGTGTGTGGTACATTGTGATATTTGGAGATTGTATATATACTGTATAAGGATGAAATGAGATTATTTGCATATTGATTATTTTGAATATTTATCAGTTCTCAAAGTGAAAACTATAGTCCCCTGCTAATCACTGTAGTCACCCTACTGTGTAAGAGAATACATACTGGTAGCATTTTTTGAAATGGTCATGATATCAAACTGCCTTCTAAATAGTTATATCTATATCCATAGATTTTTTTTTTCCTGCCCCCAGCCTTAGTGAGGGTCCTTATTGCGGTGAGTAGTGGTCAGGGAAGAGACGCATTACTGTTCAGATGCTGAGAATAAGCATCCATGACACATCAACATCCCGTCCTCCAAGGCTCTGGGAACTCCCTAAAGAGGGGCCAGGAAAGAGTGCTCAGGACCAAATGGAATTTACTAATGTATTTTTTAATGCAACATTTTCTTACATTTATATGAAATTTAGTTTGTTTCAGTTCTGTTCCTTTCTCGACACTTCCCTCTCCCACCGAAACCCTCTTTCCCAGCAGGTTCTCTCCAGTTTTCCCATCATCCTTTTGTGTGTTTAGAGTTTCAAGTGTGGGTGTGAGGTTGTTTACTGGTGTGTAGACAACGTATCAATGGCTACTCCACTGAAGAACATGATAGTACTTCCCCTAACTGTTCACTAATTCCCAGGAGTCCCCGAGGAAAGAGGTGATTTCCCATGGGTCCTGCCCATCCATAAAGAAATGTTGATGAGCCCAGTATAGTACAGGGCTGGTGCAGCTAGCTAAAGATACAGCAGTTCATAAGGCAGATGGCTATGCCAAATCCAGAGATCATCTATTTGTTCTACATTGCCCCATCTTCTGGTTTTGACATTCCTTCAGCCTCTTCTCCCACAATGTCCTTGAGCCTTGGAGGGAATAGGAGGGCAGTCCCACCAAATGAGGTTTATTCTAGAAATATACTTAATTACCTAATATTAGGAATATCGTACTTCAACCAAAAGAGGAAACACTATGTCTTAGTTAGGATTTTAGTGCTGTGAGAGATATCATGACAGAAGCAAGCCTTATAAAGGACAACATGTATATATAATTAGGGCTGCCTTACAGGTTCAGAGGTTCAGTCCATTATCATCAAAGTGGGAGCATGGCAGTATCCAGGCAGGCATGGTGCAGGAGGAGCTGAGAGTTCTACGTCTTCATCTGAAGGCTGTTAGGAGAAGACTGGCTTCCAGACATCTAGGACAAGGGTCTTAAAGTTCACACCCACCGTGACACACTTCCTCCAACAAGGTCACACCTCCAAATAGTGCCACTCCCTGGGCCAAGCATATTCAAACTACCACACACACTATATAAAGAAAATTATATTGACTTTGTATAGAATAAAAATAACCTTTAAAGATTAAAAATAAAATGGCTCAGCAGGGTTTGGTTCTGACAATCCAGGCTGGCAACCTGAGTTGGATCCCTAGGACCCACACCGTGGAAAGGCAGAGATGACTCCTATAAGTGGTCTCTGGCCTCCATCGGTGAACCACAGCACATGTGCATCCACACATAATGAAACAACTGAATTTAATAACATTTTTTCAGTGACATTAAACAAAGTCTAACGCCAGTCATTGACATTTACTTTTCATGATATTATTTTCTTCAGGGAGCATCATCCAATGTGATTAAATCAGAACAGTTCATTAATACATTGGTATAAGTAATTGAGTTATGCCTATTATTTTTCCATTATACAACTGAAGATACTGAGATTCAACAAAAATATAGTACAGGTAATGATACATATGATGGTAATGCCTCAATAAATCATGGCATAAAATTAATGTGTAGACATTAACTTTGTTCTGAAATGTAAGCACCAAATAATTAAATGAAATTATGAAAGACTGTATTGCCTACAAGATACGAAACAGAACAAATTTAACAAATAGATTTATGTAACTCTTAATAACACTCCCAATGAATGTGTGGGCATGCATAAATGCATGGACACATACCACACACATACATACACATGCACATACACACACAGACAAATATACACACATGCACACACACAAACACATACACAAATTCACACACATACACACTCACACATGCACACACAGATAAATACACATGCATATACAAACATACATACAGACAAATATATACACATATGCATACACAGACAAATACATAAACACACACACAAACACACGTGCATGCATGCACATATTACATACTCCATACACATGGCTTTTTAGGATATTATGTTCTTCAAGAAGATTAGAAATTTTAAACATTTAATTTCTTTGAGTAGTTTATAAATTTTATGTGCCCTCATTATGGTCCAGAGAGAGAAAGAGAGAGGGAGGGAGAGAGGGAAGGAGGGAGAGAGAGAGAGAGACAGAGAGAGAGAGAGAGAGAGAGAGAGAGAGAGAGAGAGAGAGAGAGAGAGGAAGAGAAGAAGAAGAAGAAGAAGAAGAAGAAGAAGAAGAAGAAGAAGAAGAAGAAGAAGAAGAAGAAGAAGAAGAGGAGAATCCCTGAATAGACTCCAATATAGACAGAAATTTAGCCTGTGTAAAAATGTCTCAATTCATGGGGAAAGGATGAACTTTTTGAACAAATGTTTTCAAGACTTCAAGACTGGCTGTATTTGGATAAAACTAGAATCCCCTGGGGGTATTCCTTAAAGTTGGTATTTCTTGATATTTAATTTTCTAACCACCCTATAATAAAAAGCAGTTACAGAGTGAAACATAATTTACGAGGCTTCATTTGAGTTGTACACTGGATAGAAATCTTTAAGGACATTTATGAGAAACTGTATCTTCCCAAATTTTCCAGGTATTTCTCAAGGACAGATTTGGGAACTACTACATTAAAGTGTTAGACACTGCTGGTGGCCATGCAGCACAGACTCGGTCACTAGCTATCTTTAACTAGAGACTTTTTCTTCTTGGTTCAACATGCTTCAACACTGTTTCTGGCAGTTTCAGACAATGGTCAAACCATTCATGGCTCTATCCATACTGTACTAAGCACAACTAAATAAAACTCCCTTTCATATTCTTGGTTTTAGCTGAGTGAGGTTAGAATTTCTTTAAACAAGTATTCTTGAGAAAATAAGATAAATGAAATGTTTATAAGTAAACTGATTGGTTAGTGGTTTCTGATGCTCTTTGGCCCCACTGAAATCTGCATCATCAAGGACTGGTCCTGTGTAGGCATTGGTAAAGGCCTGCACTCGGTTCTTCTCGTAGGAATTCTAAGTTCTTCCTATGAGTCATGAATTTGAAGTCTCATCCCAGGCAGCAGGTGGTTATGATTTGCCCTGTGCACTAGGAGGGTATGATTTTCTGCCCAGAGTCAGATAGTTTACATTTGGATATGCATGGCTACTTGATATATTCACATGGATCACCCTAAGAATTCTCCTCAAGCTCATTGTTTTCAGATATGGATCCACTGTCTTTTTGCTCTCCCAGATTACCTCCAATACTTCACTAGAGGCTGCTCCAGCACCCTGAATTGAGCAAGGGTGCCAGCACCCAGGGGTTAAGAGCCGGCACATGATCATAGTCACTCTTGGCCTAACTACTCCCTTCAGCTTCTTCTCCCTCATCTGTAGTGAGGATTTTGGTTTCTTTAAGAAGTCAGTTATATTATATAAATATGGTTTTCTTTTTGTCTTAATCCCAAGTGTGGAATGAGAGGCTGCTTCACAGCAGGTGGTTATGATTTGACTGGAGCGAGCACTAGGATGTCAGGATTAGCTGCAGGTAGTTTACATTTAGAATTCTGGAAACTTTTGAGAGGGCATAAATGTGAGGAGCTGGGGGTGGGGCACTTAGAGGAAGATGCTACTGGTTCCTGCTGTTACTGCATTGCTAGATATCCTGACCATGAAGATTGGACTTGCCTCAAGGAACCCAACAACCCTAATTAGAGGGAGTGGCTTAAAGAGATCTACACCTCTTCCCCCTCTACTCTTCTTTCTTTCCTTCCTAGTGTTGAGGGTTTAGACAGGAGTAGGGTGGAATAAGGGTTGGAAGGGAGGTAGAGATAAGAACCCAATAAAATAGCTAAAAACCAAATATGCCAACACTCGTCCACTTTAGCCACACAGATGTGCTCTCAGGGCCTCCTCCTAGCTTAGGCTATGTTCATGTGTCAGCATATTCTGCTGACATGCTCTTCATGACCTAAGTACTCCTATTTTCCTTCCATATCCTTGTTAAACAGCACCTCCTCAGGGGAGCCTTCACAGATTTCCCCAATCAGGTTGTACTCTCATTGCTTCATTTTCTCTCTTCACTGTCATTCATCACATAATTTATTCTTGTTCTATCTTTGCTTTGCAGCAAAGGGCCCTGCACACATGGGGCAGGTGCTCTGGCACTGAGCGGCATGCCAGGCCATTATTTTGAATAAATAGCTCTCTCCTGTGTGGACAGGGGCTCTTAGTTCTTTGGTTTCTGTGAGACCCCAGCACCTGGTGAACCGACTGCCCTTTTGAGAATATACTTTGTGAAATATCAATGAATAGGCAATAAAACGACTCCAATTTCCACGAACAAGAGAAAGAGAGATGATGATAGGGCCGTTGTCCAATAACTTTACCTTGTGGGCTCCCATTTCTGAAGGTTCTTTTGGATGAAACATTGGCTACTTACTGAAATGGTTTCCTAGAATTTCATTTCTCAATATCCTATAATCATGGAGAACAAGGATAAAACACTGGTCTGGATGGGTGGATTATTTTTTATTATTGGGCTCATTTGCATGCTACCACAAAAACTGATGTTTTAAGCAAGATAGGTTGATATCGTATATCAGGGTGATTGGTGAGAGCACTGTGTACTCTTTGGAGGATTAGATTGATTATCTTAACTTTGGACTATAATCTATGGCATTCTATTGAGTCTGTGTGTGTGTGTGTGTGTGTGTGTGTGTGTGTGTGTGTGTGTGCTTTGCTTCTATGTTCATGTACCAGGACATACATGGAGGTAAACTTACATGTCAGTTTTCACCTTCCACCTTGTTTAAGAACATCCTTGCTTATCAGGCTAGCTGACCTTTCTGCTTCTGGGAATTCTCCTGTCCCCACCTCTCATCTCAGCCTAGGAACATTAGAATTATAAATCTAATGCTTCTGGCATTAAGTTTTACATGGGTTCTGGGGATCTGAACTCAGGTCCCTATGCCTGTTTGGCCAGCACACACACACACACACACACACACACAAGTTTTTACAAGTACAGGTTTCAAAGTCCTGTGGGAGTTTATTGAGAAAGCACTCTGTCGTTATTATCAGTTTGCTAGGCACACTGCCAAATGCATTATGTTTTTGGAAAGGAAGTGTAGCTTGACTGTATCTCATTCAGTTACCAATAGGGGATGAGATGAGTTTGTGGCAACTCTCATAGGGAAGAGATGACACCTGTGCAAGTCAATCATCTTGACAGTGTGCATGATTTTGCTAGGATTGAGAGTCTTTACCTGTAAGATGTTCTTGTTAAGATGTCTGGAGTAAAGGGATTATAAATAGTGCACAGCCCAGAATCTACTTCTACTTTGGCCAAAACAATACATATTTGGCACAGGAAGAAGAACACAGGGAACCTCCTATCTGTTTTCTCTTGGCTTCAGTAATGGTACTCTTGAAATGATGGCAAGGGTTGATAGTAAATAAACTCCCCGGTTCGTGGAACTAGATTGCACAATTGAGTATGTCTGGAAACTCACAGTTTCTACTTGCTTCATCTTGAGTGGGATTGTTGAGACAGTCTTTCTCTGTAGCACAGGCTAGCTTCGAACCAGTGGTCTCCTTGGTGCTACTCCCGAAGCTTTGTGATTACAAGCAGGTGCTGCCATGCCACACATTCTATTTGGTCCTTACGCCAATGAAATGAATATTGATTACTAATTGTTTTGTTTCATTTTTAAAAGAAAAAAAAAACCTGAAACATAGAGAACTTAAGAAGTCTGCTCCACTCCAACTGGACATATCTCATTGCCAAGTGAAGCTTCCAGAACCGGAATTAGCTTATATCTAATCAAGCTGCTAGCCTAAAGGAGCCCCATGGGAGCTCCCAAACTATCCAGACTATTGCCAAGGCTACTGGTTTCTCCCACAAACTTATAGTAAGGCTATATTGATGAAGGCATACAACTCATTGAATAAAGAAAAGTCAAGCTAGTGCCTATCTAAAGACCTCATCTCTATGAGCTAATGTTTATGATACTGGAAGGTACTCTCCATGCTACCAAAGGAGATCAACCCAGCTACAAACTCCCTGATATACCATGATGCCCCCTCAAGGTTCACTAGTACAATAGTGTCACAAAGCTTGTGAGAGTAGCCAACCAGTATCTGATTGGATTTAAGACTCATTCCATGAGACAGAATCCATACCTGATGCTGCAGGGGTGGACACACATCTGGGAATGTAATTTCATACCCATCTGATGCCAAAGTCCTCATTCTTCCCATGACATGGTTTTAAGCATTTAAATAATGTATTTATTACTTTGCAATTTTGAACTTTGTTGTGTGTAGAAACAAGACAAATGATTTAGCATTGATGGTTTTAGGTCCTTTATTTCCCTTGCAATGTGCTCATCCCACAATCTGAGATCCACTATAACAGTGAAACACTCATAGGTATCAGTTTCACAGACTAAAATTTGTAGTATATGATGAGAAGTACCTACAGCAGCTTCTCAGGGGGCTGCTACAGAAGGTGTAAGAACAGCATGAGGCAGCATCAAACCGATGGTTTACATTTTCACCCAAGCCTGGAGTTGCTTAATAACTTTCACCTTGCATGCTCTATTACTATGCATCACAGAAGACATAGAAGAGTTTAAAATCACTGAAAGCAGAGACACAATCTGGCAGTAAAACAACTGCAGAGAAAAATAGGTAGCGTGTATCTTGAAGAGCAATTCTAGCATTTGCCTAATACTCATACTAAAATAGGAAATGCAAAAACAAACAATAAATTAAAAACAGCTATGGAAGTACAGGGACAGTCTTGGAGCAGTTTTAGTGATCAGGACCAGGGATCATAAGATGGAGATAAATCAAAAGTCTGAGCACAAGGACACTACCTGCAAGTTCAAATGGGGTCAGTGCAAAACGAAAAGGCAGCTCTAAAGAAAGCCATGTGTCTGTATGAGAAAAACAGGGACTAGCAATTCTCAAAAGAAGAAATGAAAATGGGTAATAGAATATGAAAGTACCATTTTTCTAATAATAAGTTATGCTGAATTATCAAGAGTTTCAAAAGGCACCAACAATAGTCTGGCTAAAGAGTTGGGTAAAATTCACAGTGGGACTCTCACTCCTAATGGGAGTTTAAATGGGTAGTGTATTTCTGGAAAGTAGTTCAGTAATATGTATTCAGAGCCTTAAGTGTGTCTGTATTGTTGAGTAAATTTGTCACAAATGCAGATGAAAAGAAAAATTACATAGCAAAGTATGAATTCATATTGATTCATAAGCAATAAAAAGTCCAATCATAGACTAATCGTACAGCACAAAATGTTATGTAGGTAGCAAAGATTATGTTTTCCTCCATTGGATGTGAAAATATAACCAATGTATGATTTTTAGAATAAAGCATAGTATTGTACACAAGTTCTAGGGGCCAAAATGATCAGATATGTTAGGTAGATGTCCACTGTGTAAAATACATGGATAAAAGAACTGTCCCTGGAGGGGAGGAAAAGGGAGGAGGGGGGAAGAATGAGTTTTCTTAACTCCTTGAAGGCAACAAATTTACCAAGACTGCAATGTTGTTGAGTGCCATGGGATTGGAACTAAGATTTAAGAGTCAGTGTGGAACTAATATTTTTGTCACAAAGGAGACAAATTGCTTCTTTAGGTTCATGTTACTAAGAAAGTAGGTACTCACTGGAGAGATGTGTTGCGGCCCTAGCTGCCCCACCTTGGGCGCCAAAAATGTTTCGAACCACTCTATCAAATGTTGGAACCCGCACTGCCAAAAGCCTTGGGGGCTAAATTGTTAGAGCCCACACTGCCCCAAGCTGCTCCGGTCTGCGGGTTGGGGTTCAACAAGAGAGAGAGTGAGGATGGACATGAGGAATGGAGACCAGACAGAGTGTGATTCAATCCCATTTATTCTTCAGTCTCTTTTCCTAGTCCAAGTCCCAAGTCTTGAGTTCCTAGTCCCTAGTTCCTAGTCCCTAGTGCCTCCAAGTTCCAAGCTTCTTTCCAAGCTCCCTTCCAAGTGCCCTTTCCAAGTGTCTAATCCTAGTTGCCTGTCTCGAGTCTCAAGTGCCTACTCCAAGTGACTAATACTTAATAATACTTTCTTTTATATGTCTCACTTCTAAGCCACACCTCTAAGTCACACCTTTAAGCCATGCCCTTAGGTCTTGTCTCTAAATCTGATCTCTAAGTCATGCCCTTAAGTCACACACCTTTAAGTCTCACACACCCAAAAGAAAATCCTGGGTATCTAAAACAAGATGTTATCAGAGTATGCTCAGCTGTTGTAGGCTGTTGTAATCAAGTCTCTTGTCAGGGTATATGGCTCAAGATGGCTGCAAGGATGATAGCTGCCTTCTGTAGGCTTCCCACAGAGATGGCTCAGTGCTTAAGAGCAATGGCCACTCATCTGAAGGATCTGGGGTCCAATTCCCAGCACCCACATGGCAGCTAACCACTCTCTGTAACTCTAGTTCCTGAGGATCCAACAGCTTCACATAGACACACATGCTGACCAAATACCAAAGACATAAAATAAAAATAATATTTTTAAAGGAGAATGGGGATGGAGAGATGGCTCAGCAGTTAAGAACATTGGCAGCTCTTGAAGTGGTTGAGTTCAGTTCCCAACAACCAGATGGTAGCTCATAACCATCTGTAAGGGGACCAATGCTCTCTTCTGGCATGCAGACAGAGCACTCACACACAAAACACATAAATTTTTAAAAGTAAAATAAATAAATAAATGAATAAATAAATAAATAAATAAAAGAAGTCGAGCACTCAAATTGGGAAACATAAAGGTAACATGTTCCACAGATATGCTCCCAAGAATCTGCTTCCATTAGCCAGGCCCACTCAGCTATGAAATGAGCTCAGGAGTAAGCTGACTCATTGGTAGGGTTAGCATCCATGTGATCCAGACACCTGTCAATATCATCACCCTTGAGGGACCAAACCTTCCACACATTGGCATTCCTTACCAAGCCACAATATCCTGACCCTGACTACCAATGGCTTATGTCCATTTTGCGATACGGTGTTAGATTTGATTCATCTCCGAGTCCCCCAAATTTCAACAGTCTAACATTCCATAAAAGTCCAAATTTAAAATCCCATCTGAGACCCATATAAACTCTAAACTGTGACTCTCTGTAAAACCTTGATGCCAGGAAAGTTAGCACAAACATGACTTCTTCACGGGCGTCATGTAAGTCACTCATTGGCTCCTTCAGTCTCGTGAGTCTTTCTTCTGTGAAGAGTGAAATGAAATGCTGTCAGCTTGGGAGTCATGAGATAGAGGAGTCGATTCCTTGGACCTTCTTTCTGCTAATAAACATATTGATCCAAGAATAAACTGTGAGAAACAGAAATTCACTAGAGTGACCAAAACCAGGAGGGATATTTGGGGGTATCCTCTGCTAGAGCCCCAATTTGTAACAACAGAACCCTACAGGAGTACTTTGTACTGGCTGGTTTTTCTGTCAACACAAGCTAGAGTCATCAGAGAAGAAGGCGCCTCAGTTGAGGAAATGCCTTCATGAGATTCAGCTGTAGGGATTTTCTCAAATAGTGATTGTTGGGGGAGGGCCCAGCCCATTATGGGTGGTGCTATCCCTGGACTGGAGGTCCTGGGTTCTATAAGAAAGCAGGCTGAGAAAGCCATGTGAAGCAAGCCAGTAAGCAGCACCCCTCCAAGGCCTCTGCATCAGCTCCTGCCTCCAGTTTCCAGCCCTGTTTGTGTTCCTGTTCTGACTTCCTCCAGTGATGAGCAGCAGTGTGGAAGTGTAAGCAGAATAAACCCTTTCCTCCCCAACTTGCTTTTTGGTCCTGGTATTTCATTGCAGCAATAGAAGCCCTACCTGAGATATACCCCATAGCAGGAGGGTTTTTCTTGCCTTTCCCCAGATAAGTGCAGGGATTACTACCTATGTCTACAGCCTAACTTTTCTGAGGGTAGTCCCAAAGGATCGGCTCCTGTCTGTCAATGACGGAATTCTGATAGGATCCCCGAACATGATTGCTTGAAGAAGAGTGAATATGGAGGCACACTTGGCCAGCAGATGGCATCAATTTGCTTTCTGTGTGACTTTAGAACAAATGAATGAAAACTTCTAGATTCCATCCCCTTTCTAGGGCAAGAAGAAGTTGATCTATATGCCTGTGTCTAATGACCTGGTTTCTTGGAGGTTGCCCCAATAGGCATTGACTTTCCATACTTGAAACTCTTAACAGATCTAGCACAGTTTAGCATGTAGATAAAGTACTGAAAGCTGAAGACTGGGAGATAACGGAATTTGTACAAAGGGGATGTAGAAAAGTCAGAGATGTCTCATCTCCCGGTGCAGGAGAGGGATAAACAGAGACCCTTGTCTAATCCATGCATGCCAACACAGAACATCACGTAAAGAGTCTAGCTTGTTTGATCTAAATGCTTTGTCTATTTAATTTTTCAAATTTAATAAATTTCTATTTTTGAATTTGAAAAAAAACAAAGACTTGAGCTGGTAAGCTGGAATAAATCTGTGACTTCCTCTGATAACACAAATATAAAAGTTTTTATTTCCTTTCTTTTTTCTGCCTGTATTCTCTGCATATTGGATACTTAAAACTTTAACTAGTACAGTCCTATCTTGCAAGAGTAGATTCATATGTAGTTGACTATTTGTAGATTTATTTTCACCATTACTTTTTAAGTCAGCTGTGCAAGTACATACACAGCAACTGACCAGAAATTTGGGTAATGTTTATAATCAGATTGGGATGTATCAATTCTGAAGATGCATTGCTTGTAATTTTTTTTTCAAATTTCCTGTTTCTTCTTGTTCTAATTGCTTTTCTTCATCACCCGTATCACTAGAGAAAAATCACTGTGATGTCTTTGCTGTCAAAGCTTGGAAAGCAGAGAGAATGTCCTTCAAGAAATTCACAGATTCACAGATCTTGACAGAGGAGGATGCACTGATTTCACAGGAGCCAATTCTTCCATAGTTTCTTCCCACCTTTATCTTTTTCCAGAGCTTTCAGTTATCTTGAACAATTTACCTGATTTTTATTTATATGTGGGAGGAATTTTCCAAGTGTCTCACATTCACAGTATCCAAAGTCCTCAGTTGGGGTTCTGCCGTCTTGAATTCTCTGTGCTGTAACCTGAATCATCACTGGATACAGCAAGAATAAAAAGGGCAGCCACCCTAGGAGAGTTCAAACGCTTCAACCCAAAGTGAGGACTTGTGGCCAGCAGGCAGATCCAGTTTTCTACATCTCTCTAAATTAGGCTTCTGGTGACATCAAAAGCCGACTCAGAGAGCAGAAGGGGCCAGAGAAAATGTAGCAACTCTAAGAAATCTGAATCTACTGAGTTTATATTTTAACTCTGTTCATTGAGTAAGAAAAAAAGGAGTTCTAAGCTGAATAACTTAGAAGATAAAATTTAAAAAAAACTATGCGATTTTGTTGCTGCCATTTTTACTGTTTTAAATAATTGTTTTATGTGGCTTGGGATGCAACTCAATGGTAGAGCACATATTTAATGTGCACCAACATAGTCCTAGGATTCAGATCTTTTTATTGCTTTATTCTTTAGAGATTAGCTATATTGAATGAAATAAATTTATACTTTCCTTATTGGGGACATTTTCCACATTACCTGTACCCAAGTCTGTCAAGATACGGCAGAGACAATCAGCATATGACCTAAGGGTTTCCTCTTCCATAATGCAAAAGTGGGACATGGAATTAATTTTATTTTAATTGAAAATAATTTTTTCATACAATATATTCTAATCATGGTTTCCCCTTCTCTGGATCCTTCTTACCTCCCAACTATGTAATTCTGAACCCTTTTTTCTCTATTTAAAAAACAAACAGGCAAAATAAAATCCAAATAACACCAGAATTAAATCAACATAGAAAAACACAAGAAACACAAAGACAGACGTCCCCGTTACAAACACACACACACACACACACACACACCAAAATAAAACTGCCAAACCTCATAAAAATACAAAATCAGAAATCATAATATGCCATAATATGCAAACAAAAGATAAGACCTTTCTCTTTTCTTCAGGCTTCTTTCCACTGAGAATCTCAAGGAGGTTGTTAAAAGGACAGAAGTATGTTGCCTGGGACTTAACTGTACTCAAAAAGAGATATCTTTGCCTTTGGCTATTAGGAGGAGGCCATCTCTGAGCTTCTTGGAGCATCGATCACTCTTGATAAAAATATCGTTGTGTTCATGGGGGCTTTGAAGTACACAGTATAGTCTAATAATGTGATTTACAATAGAGACTTTGGGTTAAACTATATGCCAATACCTTAAATTAGTGTGGGCTTTTGATGGCATTGTAGCAGTTAATCTGGAGACTGAGACCAACCACATAGATAGTCTTTCTATCTATCTATCTATCATCTATCAATTTATCATCATGAACATCATCTATTTAACCTGTCTTCCTATTGCCTATCAATCACCTATCATTTCTACCTATTGTTTGTCTGTCTGTCTTGTCATTTCCTTATCATATTTTCCTGATTAAGTCCCAATGAGTGGTCTGGTTGTCAAAGTTACTGAGAATTTGCCCGTCAGTCCATGTCTCACATCAATGTTAGGAGTGCAGTGTGCCTTGACTACACGTAGGACAGCAGACACTCCATGTTTAGTACTTTTCTGGAGCCTAAGTACCTCTTCCTTGGCTTGATTTAATCCTTAGTCTTTTAAGTTAAGTATGTGACTACTCTTTCTACTCATTGATCAAATTCAAAAGTGATTTGGGGATCCCTCTGATCTTACAGCCTGTGTTAAAAGTGATGGAAATCACTCATTGGGACTGTCTTGCTCACTTTACCATCTCGGTGTCACCTGCTGCAGGGGAAGGGTATTAGAACAGGAGCATTGATGGGATGATACATTCTGTACTAGCTTTCTGTCTCTACAAAGAAATACTGGACTCAAGCTACTTATAAAATGAAAGGAGGTTCATTTAGTTGGTAATTTTAGAAGGTCAAGGCTCAGGATTTGGTGGCTCTGTTGGGTTTGCAGGGCATCATGACAGGATCATGCCTTGAACTCACTATGCAGCCAAGGATGACCTTGAACTCTCGATCCTCCTGTCTCTTCCTCTCAAGTGTTGGAATTATAGATGTGTAGAAGCACATGGTCTCTAACAGCAGGGTAATGTGAGAGACTGGGGATACTTCCACAATCAATTTCGAGCATACTCCTGCTCGTCTAAAGGCCTCTTAGTAAGGCTTGATGTTTTAAAGGTCCACAGAACCTCACAGTGTTGCCACTAAGAGAACACGCCTTTATCACATAGAATCTATGTGGTTCTCAACCTTCCAAATGCTGCAACCCTTTATTACAGTTCCTCATGTTGTGGTGACCCCTAACCATAAAACTGTTTTCATTGTTATTCTATAGCTGTAATTTTGCTACTGTTATGAATCATAATGTAAATATCTGTGTTTTCTGGTGGTCTTAGAGGACCCCTGTGAAAGAATCATTTAACCCCAAAGGGGTCACAATCCATAGGTTTAGAACTGCTGGCATAGACAGATCCTTGAAGGGCATAATGTAAAAAGCTAGGTGTAGTGCACATCTATAATTCCAACACTTGAGAGGAAGAGACAGGAGGATCGAGAGTTCAAGGTCATCCTTGGCTGCATAGTGAGTTTAAGGCCAGCCTGAACTACATGAGATCCTATAGAAAGAGGGGGAAGGAGAGGGGGATGGGAGGAGGAAGAAGAGAAGGAAGAGGAAGAGGGGGAGGGAGAGGAGGGGTAGGGGGAGAAGGAAGATGAGGAAGACAAGGATAAGATATTAGTGAATGCAATCAATTCACTTCAAAAGTTCTTCATGAATAGGACTGTCAATGTCTGGAGTTCTTTCAGGGCACAGAGCTGACTTAAGGCTGACTGAATCCAGATAAATGGCAAGTCAAGTAGGCCAAGGGGAGCAGCGGGAATGAACCTAGAAGGAGCATAGGGGACGAAGTCATGATTTCATTCCCATTTGATCATATGTTGCTACAGTAATTGTTCTGATAAAGGGGTGGTGAGTGCCATGGTACCTACATTTTACGAACCCCTCCTTTTACATGATCCAGGCCAAAGGGTTGGCCATTTGTCAATCAGATATGTTTGATAAGCTCACAGGCCTAACTTTTATGACATCGTTTTGATACACACACGTGGCTATGCATTCTTGACTTGATAAGTTTGTTTGTTGTAATATTTTATTTAGGGGGTAAGTTCTTCATATGTCTACACTTTATGGTTCATGCTAGACAGGTGGTTGTCATTATCTTGCACAAAGAGGACGAAGAGTCCTCTGCCTCAGTATTCATACTCAACATAATACAAACTGCTGCTTGATAAAATGGAGTCACTTAGGGCAAGGAAGGCATAGCATGAAAGCTACTGTTCTGTATGATAGGGAGCAGGGGACAGAATGTTCTGTATGTTTCTTCAAAAATTTAAGTCTTGCTGTTTTTCCCTAGTAGTTAACGGCAAATTCAATACTTGTCCTTTATGCTGTTGTAAAACATTTTATCTTCCTGGTCCCTCAATAAAAGATAAAAATAAATACAAAAGCTTTTGTGTTTACATAGTTGTTTCAAGTGTTTAGTTGGAGTAGGCCATTTGGATTTATTGGCTAAGGGAGACCAAGGCCAGATTCTTTCTACTGCATTGCACATTTCACCGACAAAGGGATTGGAGACTCACGGAGACCTTGATGGAGAGCATGCCACAGGGAGTCAGTAGTGGCAAAGGTGGAGGTTCATACTTTGGAAATGGGACAAAAGAGAACTCATCTTGTACCACTAGCAATTACTCAGTGTCTGGATTTAATCTTGTTTGTGATAATAAGTAATAATAATATCTCAAAAATTCCGGTTTTTTGTTTATTCCACATTGCAGGGTAATTCAAAATGTATTTTCTAAGCTTTCCAGGGAAGCATTTCACAGATTCATCTGCTCTCATTATGATGGTAATATTTATATACTTTATTCTTTGGCCTCATGGTTTCTTGTCCCTCCATTACCACATTTCAATAAGTTAAATAGATTTCTCTTGATAAGAGAGTAAGAGTCTTATTCAGACATGTTGTACCTGTAACTAACACCCAAGGGAAAAAACAAGAGAAAAAAGATTGGGGGAAGATGTGGGGGTGTTCTTCCTCATGGCAGAGAAGATATGAGGGGCAAAAGAACTAACTATGGTAGTCAGGAGGGAGCTAGGCAGAGAAAAACAAAATAAAAAATTAAATAGAAAAAAACTCAAATATACAATGACATAGTCAAACACCCCCAATCTAGATATGAGGTAGGGCTGGGCCTCTCTTAGGCTGGCTCCGTTGGTTACCCATGGCTTTTCGTGGCAGGCTGTCTACTTTTCTGGCATCTCCAACCTCCTGGCAATCCCGCTGCATCTTCAGCTTCTTCTCAATTCCCTTTCAGCATTTCCCTCCAGGGATTACAACCCGGATATCATTTCCTGTCTGTCAAGCTCCCCACTGGAATCTGGGTGGATGCCTAGAATAATTCTTGGATTCTACATGACTATATTAGAATCACATGGGTGATGCTAAGTTCTGTGGCCAGCTTCAGAAGTAGCTGGGTCTCTTAGACCCAGCTGCAGTAGTTTCTGGGTACTTGGGTGTGACAGGAATTTCTCTGTCCAATCTATTTGCAGCAGGAGGCCTGTGATTGGACAGGGAAAAGGGAGGTGGGGCTAAGAGTTGTTGAGGGAGGAGGACACAGGAGGAGAGAGAAGAAGGTGAAAATGGAGGCTGACTTAAACCAGCGTGGCTTTAACTAGCCATAGATAGATATGATATCAAAGGGTTAGGATAATTGGAATAAATTATCTAATCTGTGTGGCGTCTTACCATTATTCAATTGGCCTTGAAATTATTGTGTGGGCATCTTGGGATTTGAGTATTTGCTGATATACAAATCTGATTGGTTAACTATACGCTTTAAGAGTTTTGATTTTTACCAGGTTACTGGGTATTGTGATATCTAATTGCAAGGTTGACAGCAGAGCCAGGAAACCTGCTGGATCGTCCTTTTTTAATACCTCCCACTAGACTTGGGGATCTAAATGGAGAGAAACACTTCCTTAGGCAGACAGCATTGTGTCTTCAGGGAACCTAAGAGTTTCCCTTTTCCCAGCAGAGTCTTTCAAATGAGTTTACACCTTCATATCTTTGAATCTGTGATGAGTAGGCCCCAAGGAACTCCCAAGATGCTTTCAAGGCATCTTTCTTATTGCCTGGTGCCAAGTCCTTGGCGTCATTCTAGTTGGGCTAATAGCTTTACTAGCCAGGTCTTACTTGACAGGTGCTACTTTTCTGGATAAGCTGCCAGCTATAAAGACCACTCTTCTATGCCCTTTACTTCTACCTCTTGCTATAGACCTGGCTAAAAAGTCAGCCAGCAGAATTCACTGACCCGGCTAGCATTCTGGGATGCGTATAAATTTTCTTGAGCAAGTTAATTAGACAAACTTAGTGGTGGTGTTTAGTGTTAATTTTCAATTAAAGAGATAACAGAATTACCTCAGAGATGGGACCCTAGCCCTGTTTGTGGGGATTTATGTATACTGTATTAATTAGGTAGAAACATGTCTTAATTTTGGGTGAAACCATTCCCTTGAAAGGGAATTCAGTAGAAATGGATCTGACCAGAAACCTGAACTCAACATGTTTGCTCCTGATCATGAATGCTCTGGGGTCAATTACTTCTAGCCCCTGATGCCTCAACTTCGCCATGCTGATATACCTTGAACCATAATCCAGAATTAACGGTACTTTCTTAAGAGCTTCATCAGAATAATTTGTCATAGAAATAGGAAAAGAGAAAACCAAGGCTATTCTACCACAGCTTTCACGGAATGGATAGAATGTGGGTGAGCTCATCCCCAGCTTCAATCAATTTTACGAATATACAAATGACCTTTTTTTAAAGTGGAGATATAAGAGACATACCACTGACCTCAAAAATTATATAATGGAATTAAATAAGCTAAATATAAAGAAATTCAATTATCAGAGAAAAGAAAGATAAGCCAAAATACCTCAGAATATCCAATCTCTGACATTAAAAACAGAATAAAGGAAACATTGAGAAGCTGCCTATGTTCGTTTGAAAAAGGGACCAGGTCTTAGATAAGGTCCCTCATCTCCCAATAGTACAGCTAAAGAGAAATTGGGAGAATGTCCCTGGGATAAAAGTATTTTTTTATCATGAAAATTTGGAAAAGCAAAGAATCGTTGGCCCTATAGTGGACACAGTTAAAGAGGGAGAGATCACTTGAAGCCAAGAAAGCTTTCGGGACAGGAGAGTCGTCCGCTAGGAAAAGCGATTGCTGCTTCATGTTGGTTGAGGGTGTAAGAAAGATTTGGAGAATGGAGTAAAGGCCTTAGCATGTGTTCAAAAATATGGAATGGTCTATTGTTTTGAGCCAGTAGCTTTTTAACTGATTGAAACTCTTCTTCATCTCCTCCTCCTCTCTCTCCAATTACCCTTATAATTGAATTTATGACATATAAAATTTTTATCTTATCAGAATAAAAAAAACAAACATGATATGTTTACAGTGATCCTTCCAGGATAGTGTTTCTAACATAAAACATCATGCTGTGTTTTTGTTGGTTGCTGAATAATAAATATTTATGAAGTCATTGAACAAATTCTTATTAAGGATCACTGTGATCCAGGGACTATTTTAGGCACTGGTTTTCCAGAAATAAGCAAGAGAAAGTGTCTCTCATCACAGACTCCACATCCTAGTAGAAAAGTGAAATTAAAATATCAATGAGGGGAAATATATATGTTAGACAGCAGCAAGCACTATGCAGAAAAATTAAGAAAAAGCACCAGGGGATTTTGAGGGAGAGTGAGAATTTTAAACAGTGTGGTCAGGGGAAGCTTTGTGGAAAAGTGAGAAAATAAAGGGAGAGCATATGAACCACACAGGTTACCAGGAGCCAGAGGCAGTGGTTGTATGAGTATTCAGTGTAACAGGTCCAGTATGGTGGAATACAGTCAGGGCAGTTGGTGGAGCACAGTCAGGGTGGTCTGTGGAGCACAGTCAGGGTGGTGGAGCACAATCAGGGTAGCTGGTGAAGCACAGTCAGGGTGCTAAAGCACAGTACACCTGTGAGGGTGGTAAAGCACAGTCAGGACAGTTGGTAGAGCACAGTCAGGGTGGTGGATCACAGTCAGAGTAGTTCATGGAACACAGTAAACCTGTGAGGATGGTGAAGCACATTCAGGGTGGTTGGTGGAGCACAGTCAGGGTGGTTGGTGGAGCACAGTCAGGGTGGTTGGTGGAGCACAGTCAGGGTGGTTGGTGGAGCACAGTCAGGGTGGTTGGTGGAGCATAGTCAGAGTAGTTGGTAGAGCACAGTCAGAGTAGTTGGTGGAGCACAGTCAGGGTGCTGGAGCACAGTAATCCTGCGAGTGTGGTGGAGCACAGTGAGGGAGCTGGAGCACTGTAAACCTGGGAATAAAGTCAAACCCCACAGAAGCCACAGTCAGAGCAGAAGTGCTCCTTGCAGATCTTCATGAAGATGATTCAGAGCAAAACAAGTCAGGGACGGGAAGGATATGGGATGGGGAAAATTTGGGAATTATCTCCTCATACTTTGTTTCTCTCCACAAATTTGTGCCAACACAGGCATTTGAGTATGGGGATGAAGAGGGAGACACTGTAAATTTGACAAAAGGATTGGTATGAAGTAGTTGTCTAGCAGAGGGAGCAAGAGAACAGGGCAGAGGTGAATGGAGGAGTTTGATTCATGCATTTAAAGTGAGATCAGTAAGCATGGTTGTAGTCTTTTGTCCAGTCACACTGGGCTGAGAGACCATTGACATAGAGCATGGGGATTTAAAATTACCCAGGGCTAAAGGTTAGCAAAACAAGCGGCATTATAATAACAAAGGAAGGAGTCATAGTGTGAACCTGTGTGATGGATAATTATGAAACTGCCTGTGCACTTCAACCAAAGAAAGGACAAAAGTGGAGATCTAGAGAAGTCAGATCACGAGACTGAAAGCCTTAAGCTATGTCAAATTATTTGGAAATTAGATTTGAAGATATTGGCTAGAGAGTGGTATGGTTTACAGTATGAAGGGATTTGTAGCTATTAGTAACGTCACATTCAAAATCATTAGAGTTTGTGGTGGATGTTAACAAGAGATCACTGGAGCTCATGGAACTATCGAGTCAGAGTGATAGGAGAATCATTTTTCCATATATTAAAGCCAGGAAGATTTAAAGCGGCCATGGCAGTGCTGAAGAAATGATGGTTCAAAGAGATGCTCAAGGTCTGAGAGGAAGTGATGCAAGGAATAGCAGACTATCGATTCCACCAAGAAGAAGTAGACACACCCCAATGACACAATGTTTAGAGCTTGATTTTTACGCAAACGGGTAACAGAATGATCTAGATTAGACACTTCCAAGAAAAGCAGACATCTCCCTGCCTGTCTGACCTGATATTGTGAAGTGTGTGGGCAAGCAAATGGCCGTCTCTCTGATTTTTATTTTTAGGTTTACTTATTTTATGTTATGTGTATAAGTGTTTTTGCCTGCATATGTGTGTGTGAACTAGGCACATGCCTGTGCCCATGAAAGTCAAAAGAGAATAGCAGATCCCCGGAAACTAGAGATGCAGGTGTTGTAAACCACTACGGGGGCTCTGGCAAATGAACTCATATCTTCTGTAAGAGCAACAAGCACTCTTAACTACTGCAAGATCTCGCTAGTCCTCTGAACAGCCATCTCTTGAGAGGCCTGCCTGAGACACATACAAAGAAGGAAAGAAATGTTGCACACTTGGTAATTTATTTGATCCTGTTTAATAAATAAGTGATTCAGGGATTAATAGAGATGTAATAAACCAGTTGCCTTGCCTCTGAACAAACCAGTCAGTATTCAATACAAAAGCACTCACCACACAACTCTTTGAAGATAATCTTAGTCAGAAGCCACCATGAGAATAAATTTTATAAACTGCGGCTAACTCTCTGGAACAGATCAGAGTTTACTTGCAAGCACAATGTGCCTTACTTGGTTCAGACTATGCTTATCAAATCAGATAAAAGAGGAGATTGTAGAAATAACAGTAGCAGCATGTCTGTGCTTCCAGAACTCAGCTCTGTACTGTCTGGAAGCTGCTACCCCAGCTGAAGAACAGAAGAGGCGTGGTTCAAGTATCCTTCAAACAGATCGAATTTTAGATTATTCACTTATATTCAATAGTTGTTTTCAGAAGTCTTCATGTTCTGTTGAGATTACATTTTTGGACTCTGTGAACATTTCTAGAAGAATATGCTTCACCCGTGTTCTTGACATGCTGAGTGTTTTTATTGACAGTGCTTGTGGACAGGGTCAGGTATTCCAGAGAAGCTAGAAAAGGCAAAGTTATTCTCTGTGAAATCAGCCATCGATATCAGCAGATGATGAGAGGAAGCCGGATAGCTCCTAATCTGAGAACAACTTCTTGTCTTGCTACAATGATGTGGCTCAGCCTTAAGTTTTTATATCCAAGTGTGAGAATATCCATCGCAGTTGGGCGCAGTAGTTGAGGATCGGCAAAGAAAAGAAAGCCAAATCTGAAGTTAGAGAACTGAAATTCCTAGACCTTGCTTTTCTTTTTTTTTTTAATTTTATTTAGTATTTTATTTACATTTAAGATGCCACCCCCTTTCCCCATTTCCCCTCCCTAGAAAACCCCTGTCCCATGCCCCCCCTTTCCTTTTGCTTTTATACATTTTTTAAATGTTAATCAAAGGATTTATAAGTTTGGTAATGCTCAATCAGAAGGGTAATCCAATACCCAACCTAGATATAAAAACTATCTTTGACTGGTGGAGACATGTGAACATCTGTCTCCATGCCCCCTCTCTCTTTCTCTCTCTCATCACCTAGCTTCTCCTCTCTTTCATCTTCTCTCCTTACTCCATCTCTTCCTCTCAATACTCTTTCCCACTTAGCTCCTCCTACATATCACTCTTCCTGTTAAAGTAAAAGCTTTCTCTCAAAATACAGTTAGAGCATACTTATTCCTAATTGTACCAGTGAGGTACAAGATAGTCCTAATACCCAGTCCATCATTTTGTTGACTAACCAGAACCTCTGTCATCTTTTCTAACTTTCTAACTAAAACACTTACTTTTGATCCTGGCTTTTTTTTTTTTTTTTTTTTTTTTTTTTTTTTTTTGGCTTTAGAATGAATTTCAGCTGAAAACTATCTACTCAGATCTTTTCTCTCAAAGTAAATAGCCAGGATTGGTTATGAGACTATGGGTCTTCAACCCCGTCAGAAATCCGGAATGACTGAGTTAACTGAAGTTATGGGAAGCACTAAGCGTAGCTTCTAAAACTTAGCCAATTTATAGAGACCGCTGAACACCTGAAAAGCCCCTATACTACCAAACTTTGGAGCATCAAATCTTCAGCCTTCTGGCCCAGGATCATCTGACAGACCTTAGTGATGCAGGATTATTAAGGGCTGATTACTCTGTCTAGGCAGATATAATCAGTCGACTATTCTGCATGTGTGTCCTTTTCTGGACAGTAATTTGTCTGTAGATGGAAAGAGGCAATTCTTGCCTAGTGGCTGTCACTACACAACTGGCGTAACTCCAAGGATGCTCAATTTCTTCTTAGAATCCACGACAGGAAGCTTTCAGGAGCAGACAGGTCTCTAATCAGAATGGACATTAATATATAAATATTTGTAGTGTCAATTCTATGGACTTCTGATGTTTTGAAAACCAACTATCCATGTAAGGTCACCTGGACTGTTGTCTGTTCACTCCTCTCAGCTATTTCTAAATAAAATATGGGAAACCTCCTAACAATAAACTCAAAGCCATGAATTTGCTATAGTCCCTTAACTCATAGGTTAACCGTCCCAAATCAGTTAAAAAAGTTAAAAAAGGACTGGGTCCAGGTCTTGTATTCCTAAATGTGTTATACAGGCACATTGCCCATGAGAGTATCAATATTCATCTCACTTTTATATTAATAAGAAGCTCGTACCAATGAAAACCTTAAATTTGAAATCAAAGTAAATTTTGTACCATTTAAGAAATTATAACTTCATCTTGATAATAATTATACAGATTTCTACCAATAGGTTATAGCTATGCAATAAGTCCTAGCTAATCCTCCCTGTTCTAACAAAACTACTACTTTTCCGTAGAAAGATAGACCATTATTAACCACATTAGTCCCCAAGCCCAGGGAATAGGGGCGCTGACTCTTCTTTAACTTCTTCAAGCTGATTACGGGTGTTGAGATATTAGAAGAGGGGTGGGGGGAAGAGTAAGTTGATAAGCCTCTGATGTTGTGTCTTCACTGAATCCAGATGCAATTCCAGGACATCGGAGGTTTGGGCAGGTCTGCTCAGTATGCTTGATGAGTAGATATACCAAGTCTGTGTATTCTGCAATATACAATTCTCAGAACAAGTTTTAGTATCAAGAAAAAAAAATTCCCCCCCCCCAGGGAGCTGACATTTTTTTTAAAAAGATGTTGGTTCTAACAACTTTTCTTCCCCCCCCCTTTTTAAAATTGGTTGTAATATTTACATTTCAGATTTTATCCCCTTACCTCACTTCCTCCCACCACCCAGAAACCTCCTATCCCATCCCCCTCCTCATGCTTCTATGAGGCAGTGACTGCACCTACCCCCCAACTATCCCCTCCCCACCCTCACATTTCCCCCACTCTGTTTTTATTTTTTTATGGGACCAAGAAACTCCTCTTCCACCTATGCCTGACAAGGCCATCCTCCCCTACATATACCGCTGGAGTCTTGGGTCCCTCCCTTTGTGTTCCCTGGCTGGTGGTTTAGACCCTGGGGGGCTCTGGTTGTTTGGTATTGTTGCTTTCCTCCTGGGGTCACAAACCCTTTCTGCTTCTTCAATCCTCTCTCTAAGTTCTCTATTGGGAAACCCCTGATCATATCAGTGGTTAACTGTGAGCATCGTCCTCTGAGTGTGTTAGTCTTTGGCAGACCTCTAAGGAGACAGCTATAGCATGTTCCTCAGATTATGCACTTCCAGCCATCCACAACAATGTTTAGCTTAGGTGGCTGTACATGGGATGAATACCCAGGTGGAGTGGTCTCCTGATGGCCGCTCCTTCAGTTTCTGTCCCATGTTTTGTTTCCATATTTGCTCCCTTGAGCATTTTTGTTACTTGTTCTAAGTAGAACTGAGGCATCCTCTCTTGGTCTTCCTTCTTCATGAGCTTCATGTGGTCTGCTGGTTGAGTCTTTGCTAATACTAGCTTTGGGGCTAATATCCGCTTAACAGTGAGTAAATACCCTGTGTGTTCTTTTGGGATTGGGTTAACTCACTCAAGATGATAATTTCTAGATCCATCCATTTACCTAAAAATTTCTCGAATTCATTATTTTTAATAGCTGAGTAATACTCCATTGTGTAGATGTACCACATTTTTTTGTATCCATTCCTCTGTTGAGGGACATCTTGGTTCTTTCCAGCTTCTGGCTATTATAAATAAGGCTGCTATGAACATAGTGGAGCATATGTCTTTATTATATGTTGGAGCATCTTCTGGGTATATGCCCAGGAGTGCTATAGCTGGATCCTCAGGTAATGCTATGTCCAGTTTTCTGAGGAACCGCCAGACTGATTTCCAGAGTGGTTGTACCAGCTTGTAATCCCACCAACAATGGAGAAGTGTTCCTCTTTCTCCGCATCCTCGCCAGCATCTACTATCACCCGAGTTTTTGATCTTATCCATTCTGATTGGTGTGAGGTGGTATCTCAGGGTTGTTTTGATTTGCATTTCCCTGATGACTAAGGATGTGGAGCATTTCTTAAGGTGTTTCTCAGCCATTCGAGTTTCCTCTGTTGAGAATTCTTTGTTTAGCTCTGTACCCCATTTTTTAAATAGGGTTATATGGTTGTCTGGAGTATAATTTCTTGAGTTCTTTGTATATCTTGGATATTAGCCCTCTATCGGATGTAGGATTGGTTAGGATCTTTTCCCAATCTGTTGGTTGCTGATTTGTCTTATTGACAATGTCCTTTGCCTTACAGAAGCTTTGCAATTTGATGAGGTCCCATTTGTCAATTCTTGATCTTAGAGCATAAGCCATTGGTGTTCTGTTCAGGAACCTTTCCCCTGTGCCTAGGTATTCAAGGGTCTTTCCCACCTTCTCTTCTATTAGTTTCAGTGTATCTGGTTTTAAGTGAAGGTCTTTTACCCACTTGGATTTGAGCTTTGTACAAGGAGATATGAATGGATCGATTTGCATCCTTCTACATGTTGACCTCCAGTTGAACCAACACCATTTGCTGAAAATGCTGTCTGTTTTCCACTGGATGGTTTTAGCTCCTTTGTCAAAGATCAAGTGACCATAGGTGTGTGGGCTCATTTCTGGATCTTCAGTTCTATTCCATTGATCTTCATGCCTGTCTGTGTACCAATACCATGCAGTTTTTATTACTATTGCCCTGTAGTATAGGTTGAGGTCAGGGATGGTGATTCCCCCAGAAGTTCTTTTGTTGTTGAGAATAGTTCTCTCTATCCTGGGTTTTTTGTTGTTCCAAATAAATTTGCAAATTGCTCTTTCTATCTCTATGAAGAATTGATTTGGAATTTTGATGGGGATTGCATTGAATCTATAGATTGCTTTTGGCAAGATGGCCATTTTTACTATATTAATCCTGCTAATCCAGGAGCATGGGAGATTTTTCCATCTTCTGAGATCTTCTTCGATTTCTTTCTTCAGAGACTTGAAGTTCTTGTCATACAGATCTTTCACTTGCTTAGTTAGATTCACTCCAAGATATTTTATATTATTTGTAACTATTGTGAAGGGTGTCATTTCCATAATTTCTTTCTCAGCCTGTTTATCTTTTGAGTATAGGAAGGCTACTGATTTGTTTGAGCTGATTTTATATCCAGCCACTTTACTGAAGTTATCAGGTTTAGGAGTTCTCTGGTGGAAGTTTTAGGGCCACCTAAGTATACTATCATATCATCCGCAAATAGTGAAATTTTGACTTCTTCCTTTCCTATTTGTATCCCTTTGACTTCCTTTTGTTATCTAATTGCTCTAGCTAGGACTTCCAGTACTATATTGAATAGGTAGGGTGAGAGTGGGCAGCCTTGTCTAGTCCCTGATCTTAGTGGGATTGCTTCAAGTTTCTCTCCATTTAGTTTGATGTTGGCTACTGGCTTGCTGTATATTGCTTTTACTATGTTTAGGTATGTGCCTTGAATTCCTAATCTTTCCAAGACTTTTAACATGAAGGGATGTTGTATTTTGTCAAATGCTTTCTCAGCATCTAGTGAGATGACCATGTGGTTTTTTTCTTTGAGTTTATTTATGTAGTGGATTACATTGATGGATTTCTGAATATTGAACTATCCCTGCATTCCTGGGATAAAGCCTACTTGATCATGATGGATGATTGCTTTGATGTGTTGTTGGATTCGGTTTGCGAGAATTTTATTGAGTATTTTTGCATCAATATTCATAAGAGAGATTGGTCTGTAGTTCTCCTTCTTTGTTGGGTCTTTGTGAGGCTTAGGTATGAGTGTAATTTTAGCTTCATAGAACGAATTGGGTATTTTTCTTTCTGTTTCTATTCTGTGGAATAGTTTGAAGAGAATTAGTATTAGGTCTTCCTGGAAGGTCTGATAGAATTCTGCACTAAAACCATCTGGTCCCGGACTTTTTTTGGTAGGGAGGTTTTTAATGACTGCTTCTATTTCTTTAGGGGTTATGCGACTGTTTAGATGATTTATCTGCTCCTCGTTTAACTTTGATACCTGGTATCTATCTAGAAAAATGTCCATTTCATCCAGATTTTCTAATTTTGTTGAGTATAGGCCTTTGTAGTAGGATCTGACATTTTTTTTAATTTCCTCTGTTTCTGTTATTATGTCTCCCATTTCAGTTCTGATTTTATTAATTTGAGTACTGTCTCTGCACCCTTTGGTTAGTCTGGCTAAGGGTTTGTCTATCTTGTTGATTTTCTCAAAGAACCAGCTCCTGGTTTTGTTGATATTTTGTATAGTTCTTTCTGTTTCGACTTGGTTGATTTCAGCCCTGAGTTTGATTATTTCTTTCTGTCTACTCCTCTTGGGTATACTAGCTTCTTTTTGTTCTAAGGCTTTCAGGTGTGCTGTCAATTTATTAATGTATGTTCTTTCCATTTTCTTTTTGCGGGCACTTAGAGCTATGATTTTTCCTCTTAGTACTGCTTTCATGGAGTCCCACAAATTTTGATATGATGTGTCCTCATTTTCATTTAAATCTAAAAAAGTCTTTAATTTCTTTCTTTATTTCTTCCTTGACCAAGTTATCATTGAGTAGAGCATTGTTCAGTTTCCATGTGTATGTGGGCTTTCTGTTGTTTTTGTCCAAGTCAAAGACAAGTCTTAGTCCATGGTGGTCTGATAAAGTACTAGGGATTATTTCAATCTTTTTGTATCTGTTGAGGCCTGTTTTGTCACCAATTATATGGCCTATTTTGGAGAAGGTACCATGAGGTGCTGAGAAAAAGGTATATTCTTTTGTTTTAGGATGGAATGTTCTATAGATGTCAGTTAAGTCCAATTGGTTCATAACTTCTGTTAGTTTCATTGTGTCTCGGTTTAGTTTCTGTTTCCACGATCTGTCCATAGCTGAGAGTGGGGTGTTGAAATCTCCCACTATTATTGTGTGAGGTGCAATGTATGCTTTAAGCTTTAGTAAAGTTTCTTTTATGTATGTGGGTGCCCTTACATTTGGAGCATAGATGTTCAGAATTGCAAGTTCCTCTTGGTATATTTTTCCTTTGATGAATATGAAGTGTCCTTCTTTATCTTTTTTGATTACTTTTGGTTGAAAAACGATTTTATTTGATACTAGAATTGCTACTCCAGCTTGTTTCTTGGGGCCATTTGCTTGGAAGATTGTTTTCCAACCTTTTACTCTGAGGTAGTGTCTGTCTTTTTCACAAAGGTGCACTTCCTATATACAGCAAAATGTTGGGTCCTGTTTATGTATCCAATCTGATAGTCTATGTCTTTTTATTGGAGAATTGAGTCCATTGATATTAAGAGATATTAAGGAAAAATGAATGTTGTTTCCTGTTATTTTTGTTATTGGCAGTTGTGTTATGTTTGTATAGCTACCTTCTTTTAGGGTTGTTAGAAGATTACTTTCTTGCTTTTTCTAGGTTGTAGTTTCCCTCCTTGTTTTGGAGTTTTCCACCAATTATCCTTTGAAGGGCTGGATTTGTGGTAAGATATTGTGTGAATTTGGATTTGTCATGGAATATTTTGGTTTCTCCATCAATATTGATTGAGAGTTTTGCTGGGTAAAGTAGTCTGGGCTGGCATTTGTGTTCTCTTAGGGCCTGTATGATATCAGTCCAGGATCTTCTGGCTTTTATAGTATCTTGTGAGAAGTCTGGTGTAATTCTTATAGGTCTGCCTTTATATGTTACTTCACCTTTTTCCCTTACTGCTTTTAGTATTTTTTCTTTGTTTTGTATATTTGATGTTTTGATTATTATGTGACGAGAGGTATTTCTTTTCTGGTCTAGTCTATTTGGGGTTCTGTAGGCTTCTTGTATATTTATGGACATCTCTTTCTTTAGGTTAGGGAAGTTTTCCTCTATAATTTTGTTGAAGATATTTACTGGCCCTTTAAGTTGGGAGTCTTCACCCTCATCTATACCTATTATCCTTAGGTTTGGTCTTCTCATTGTGTCCTGGATTTCCTGGATGTTTTGGGTTAGGACCTTTTTGCATTTTGCATTTTCTTTGACAGTTGTGTCAATGTTTTCCATGGTGTCTTCTGCACATGAAATTCTCTCTTCTATCTCTAGTATTCCGTTGGTAATGCTTGCATCTATGACCTCTGGTCTTTTTCTTAGGTTTTCTATCTCCAGAGTAGTCTCCTTTTGAGATTTCTTTATTGCTTCTACTTCCATTTTTAGATCCTGGACAGTTTTGTTTAATTCCTTCATCTGTTTGGTTGTGTTTTCTTGCATTTCTTTAAAGGCTTCTACCTGTTTACCTGTGTTCTCCTCAAATTCTTTGAGAGTGTTATTTATGACCTTCTTAAAGTCCTCTAACATCATCATGAGAAGTGATTTTAATTCTGGGTCCTGCTTTTCTGGTGTGATGTGGTGTTCAGGTGTTATGGTGGGGGAACTGGGTTCTGGTGATGCCAAGTAGCTTTGGTTTCTCTTGTTTACATTCCTGCGCTTGCCTTTCGCCATTTGGTTAGCTGTAGTTCTACTCGCACTCACTGGTTCTGACTGGAGTCTGCCTTTCCAGTTATCTTGGTTGTATCAGAACTCCTCGGGGTATGGATGACTCTATGATCCTGAGCTCCAGCTGCTCTGGGTTTAGTGGCTCTTCTAGGATATTTATGGAGTCTCCACAGTGGTAGACCAGCTAGGTGTTTGCTGCTCTGAATGTAGTTGCTCCTCTAGGATGCTTCGAGATATGGTGTCCCCTGCTCTGCTGCTCTGTGGGCCGTGTCCTCTCTAGGATGCCTGCAGCTCTATGGTCTTTGACCTCTCTTGGGTGCCTCTGCAGCTCTGTGGTCTGTGCCCTCCCTAGGGTGCCTCCGAACTCAGTTTCCAGAAGGGAGCAGATCGGCTGGGAGACTGCTAGAGCCACTGGTATCCGGCCAGAGGCAGAAGGGGCGTGGTTCTCCACAGGGGCAGTGTCTGGCTGCCAGGTGCCCTCTGGGGGGCTCTCTACTGCCAGATGTGCTTCTAAGGCCTAGGGCTGTGGGCGGGTTCTCCTACCTTCTGCTTTGTGATCCATGCCCTCCCCAGGGTACCTCCGAACTCAGTTTCCAGAGGGGAGCAGATCAGCTGGGAGACTGCTCGAGCCACTGGTATCCAGGCCAGAGGCCGAAGGGCCTTGCTTTTCCTCTGAAGTTATTTACGTCAGTCAGGTTTTCCAGAAGAACGCCCAAATCTTTTCCCATAATTCCTCAAGGAGACAACCTCTTTCCAGTTACTGTTTGGGGAAGCAAGTGCTTTGATGTTTACAAGTCATCATTCCGATCATACAGAAAGGTATGAGCAGCTTCACTGTGAAAGAATTTTATCCTAATTTACATTATGTCTGGAGAAGCAGCTGTTCTATTAGCCGTAGATTGATCTTGGGGTACATCAGGTTGGACCAGGTGCTGGAATCTGAGTGCATCCTGTAGCTGACTCCTATCCCCTGAAATGAAGCAGCCTTCGACTGTGGACTTACCTTCAACTCTCTGGTGGCTCCCTCCCACATTTAACATCCATGCACATATTTGTAAACGCTGAGTTAATTATTAAAACATAGGGCATTCTGAGAGAAGTACGCCATGGTTATTAGCAAACACTTAATACAAGAGTATGGGTCAGTACATTAATAATTAATTTCTTCTTGGGGAATGAGATTGAACCGTTTTCCTTTGGTTACACAGAAAGCCAGTCTCAATGGCACAAGTCCATGATTTTATAGTCACAGCCTTTCCAAAGGGGTTCCCCACTCCCCTATGTAGAATGGAAGGTCAAAGACAGCTTTAAACACTAACGAGATGGTCTCCAACATTAATTCATTCATAGAAGATTCTTCAATAATCTGTTGAACTAGTTAACAATTTGAGTCATTTCTCCTTTAAATTGTGTGTGTGTGTGTGTGTGTGTGTGTGTGTGTGTGTGTGTGTGTATTAGGTAGGGATGAGACTTAAACCCAGGGCTCTACACATGTTAGGCAAGTGTTCTGCAATTCAGTGACAGTCTTATTCTAGCCTTGTTACTTTAGAACATTTTAAGGATGTATTAAGGAATCATTTCAAAAAACTGTAGCTATACTAGTCATCTTAATTTGTTTTGTTACTAAAGATTGAATCCAGAGGCTACATATACAATGTACCATACTATCACTGAACAATATTCCTAGCCCCTAGGTTTTGTTTTAATGTTGTTGCTAAATATGACTGAGGAAAACAGTCTGTGTTGTTTCTGAAATTGATTCTGAAATTTATTCGTGCAAATATAGCAAAAGAACCTGCATGAACCAAGAAGCCCGTAATTACTATGTCATCAATCTTCTTTATAGAAAAACAGCAAATTTAAAACTTCTTTTCTGCTGAGGATTTTGAAAATTACAATATATTATGTTTAGAGGAATCAGGACACACTACCATGCCCCATAACCGAAACGTTTCTTCTCCTAATTTTGGTGGTGTGTACTGATCCATGGGCCCTGATGGGACACTCATTTACAGGTAGGGCATGGTCAGCGCTGAACTTAGTAAAATTATTTGATGGCAGCCAGAGACATCACAACGGTTATTTTAATGTGGCGATTCACCCCCCAAAAAGAGGTTGAATCATGACTTACACTATTCAGAAGTGCAGTTAGTTTGCCATATGTCATGATTATCTTACTTGTCCGCTTGACTCAATTGAGAAAAGCTTAAGAGACTAATGGATTATGGTTGTGGGAGGGTCCATGCCGGCCTTTCCAGAGAAGGAGGTAAAGGCCCAGCCTGAAGGCAGGGGGCGCCATCCAGTCATCTGGGAGACATGACAGGATTGAAAATGGGAGACAGTAAAAGCCTTCTAGCACAAGTAAGCTCTCTCTTTTTTCCTTCCTGGTCACCACACAGTGATGGCTTTGCCTATCACACCCTCCTGCCAGAAGGTTTTTATCTCATCAGGGCCCAGAAACAGTGAGACAGCCAACCATGGGCTGAAATCTCTGAAAATTAGAGAGGAAAACCTCAAAGCTTGTTTTTTTTCCTCCTTGTAAACCATTTCTTCCAAGTCCATGACAAGAACACGGAACGGATACAATACAGAACCTCAGCTCACTGACCAGATTCCTACAAAGTGTTCAGGCTGTTTGAAGAGTTTACAGATGATCCAGGGAGACAGTCAAACTTCAAATAGGTCTATTCTAAATGGCATTCTTGTCAAAGAAAGGATGAAAGTAGCATTTACTACAGAGTGTGTTGTTTTATATTTTCAAGTAAGTATATTACTTCATGGAGTTAAACAGATATATGCATATCTATATACTGCTTCAATTTGGTCTCGTCTTTGTGTTTTGGGTGAGTACTGAAAAATTTTTTATTAGACAGCATCTCAGATTTCAAGTACAATAGGACATCATATGTTTTAATTAAAATTATATCTCCTGGGTATTGAGAAGAACTGAAATTAAGTAAAAAGACTTAAACTCTGAAAGGGACCTCTGGATTAATTTCTATCTCCAAAATAAGAAATGGGGAAAGTAAATCCCACAAAAGTGTGGCAAATTATTCTGTGTAGCACATTAACTGAAATTAGTAAGTTTCAAGATTAAACTTGGTGCTTGACTCAAAGTTCCCTGGTAAATTTATCATAGCCTCTGCTGTATTTGGAAATAACCGTGTAGGCTGATGAGCCTGAATATGTTTCCCTGCTGGTGGCTTTTGGAGGTGGGGTACACTTCCAGAATATCTTAATAAACTAGGGTTTATAGCCTGGCCTACTTCTTGTTATTCTCTGCTTCTTGACTGCTGATGCAGTGTGACCAACTGCTATGCCTTCCTCAACATGGTAGAAGGTATCCCTTTAATTGTAAGCCACAATAAACTCTTTCCTTAAGCTTTCCTTAAACTACCCCTCCTCGGGTATTTTGTCACAGCAACAAGAAAAGTGACTAGTATGTCAGCCTTCTAAAAGATACCCTGCAATTTCTAAAGGTAGGCTATGAGACACTTGATTCTTTGTTTCACATTACCTCATGGCGGTTTATCCTCCATTCTTAGCATCAAAAATCAGTTGCAAAGGTCTAGTACGTGAGGGTGGGGAGAGGTTATGTCCCAAGCTAGCCTAGAACTTGCTGTGTAACTCAGTTTAGCCTTGGGTTCACTGTCTACCTGCTTCAGCATCCTGTGTGCTGGCATGGAATTCTAGCCCTGCACCACCTTGCCTCCTTGAAGTAAACTCCACTTTCCAGTTACTATGTCTACACATAAGGCCATGAGGGAATTGGCATCCTGACTAGACATCACTGTCCCGAGCAGCTCTTGTAGGTGAGAACTCCTATGGGAGAGTAGAGTTTCTCACATTCCCTAACAAAGCGTCAAGTAATAAGGACTAGCATGTTAAACATGATACCATAGGCTGTCAGTGGAAATGTCCTGAGCCTCTCCTCACTGAGCACAACAGGGTGTTCTATCTGGCCCTAGCTCTGAGACTCTAGTGGGTACAGAGTCTTTTTACTGCAGCTTCTTCATCTTTGAGATGGAGTTAATGAAAGTAGCTGATTGAGCTGTTAAGCAAAAGAACCAGAAAACACGTGCAAATGGCTTAGCCTAATCTGTGTTGGCTATGGCAGAAGTGATCAGCAAATTTCAGGTAATGTTATCAATATGATTATCTAAGTTTTATTGCAAGAATCCACAAATCCAGTACTTACGTTGAATATAGAAAACAGCCATGTCTTTTATATAAATAGTTATGTTGAATTAGAGTTTGGAGCCTTTTATCTTAAGGAAAATTATAAAGCAATCACAGCTCAAACGCATGAAGATAGGTTGTAAGAATAGGTACCCAATTTTTTTTGTACCATGAAATGGATTACACCAAATGAAAAATTATTGCCTTATTTCAAGTAGTCTTAGATTTGTTTTGTTGTATCATGGTCCCAGGTAACTTTTATTATAAGACTTAGTTTCTAATATGCATTAATGAGAAGATAAACACAGAGAAATATTTAGAATATTTAGAATTATTTAACCTAGGGTGATGGTATTCTTTAAATATATTCTTTAAATGTATATATGTATATACATATATATGTATATACATATGTATATATATATGTATATACATATATACATATGTATATATGTATATATATATGTATATATGTATACATGTATATATATATGTATATACATATGTATATATGTATATACATATATATACGTATATACACATGTATATATATATATATATATAGAGAGAGAGAGAGAGAGAGAGAGAGAATTTAATTATTTGTTTATTCAAAATTAACTTAGTAATCTTCACTTGAGTGATGAGGTTATTTCCCTTGAAAGTCAACACATGCATCAAAGGCTTGTCACCAGACAATCACGAATCTGATGCTTCTAGATTTTTCTGGTGAGATGAGAGGAACTGCATGGCAGAAATGTTTTCACTCTAAGGAGACATCTGTATCAGGCTCCTGTCAGCATGCACTTCCTTGCGTCGACATCAGATTCTGCCTTTGGTGACTGCACATGGGATGAATACCCAGGTGGAGCAATCTGCAGACAGCCCCTCCTTCAGTTTCTGTTCCACACTTTATCTCCATATTTGCTCCCATGAGTATGATACTCCTTCTAAGAAGAACCGAAGTGCCCACACTTTAGTCTTCCTTCTTCATGAGCTTCGCATGGTCTGTGAGTTACATCTTGGGTATTTCGAGCTTTGGGGCTAATTTCCACTTATCAGTACATGTTCTTTTGTGATTGGGTTACCTCACTCAGGATGATGTTTTCTAGTTCCATCCATTTGCCTAAGAGTTTCATGAATTTGTTGTTTTTAATAGCTGAGTAATACTCCATTGTGTAAATGTACCACATTTTCTGTATCCATTCCTCTGTTGAAAGACATCTGGGTTCTTTCTAGCTTCTGGTATTATAAATAAGGCTTCTATGAACATAGTGGAGCATATGTCCTTGTTATATGTTGGAGCATTTTCTCGGTATATGCCCTGGAGTGGTATAGCTGGGTCCTCAGGTAATGCTATGTCCAATTTTCTGAGGAACCACCAGACTGATTTCCAGAGTGGTTGTACCAGTTTGCAATCCCACCAACAACGAAGGAGTGTTCCTCTTTCTCCACATCCTTGCCAGCATCTGCTGTCACCTGAGTTTTTGATCTTAGCCATTCTGACTGGTGTGAGGTGGAATCTCAGGGTTGTTTTGGTTTGTATTTCCCTGATAACGAAGGATGTTGAACATTTCTTTAGGTGCTTCTTGGCCATTCCAATTTCCTCAGTTGAGAATTATTTGTTTAGCTCTGTACCTCATTTTTAATAGGGTTATTTGGTTGTCTGGAATCTAATTTCTTGAGTTCTTTGTATATATTGGATATTAGCCCTCTATCAGATGTAGGATTGGTAAAGATCTTTTCCCAATCCATTGGTTGCCATTTTGTCCTATTGACAGTGTCCTTTGCTGTCTCCTTAGAGGTCTGCCAGAGCCTGACATATACAGAGGTGGATGCTCACAGATAACCATTGAACTGATCATGGGATTCCCAATGGGGGAGTTAGAGAGAAGACTGAAGGAGCTGAAGGGGTTTGTGACCCCTTGGGGAGAGCAACAATACCAACAAACCAGAGCTCTTAGGGTCTAAAGCACTAGCCTGGGAGCACATAGGGAGGGACCCATGGCTTCAGCTGTATAGGTAGGGGAGGATGACCTTGTTGGGCAAAGATGGGAGAGGAAGTAATTGGTTCAGTGAAGGCTGGATGCCCTGGTGTGGGGGAATTCATGGGTGGGGGCACATCATCATAGAAGCAGGAGGAGGGGGGATGGGATAGGGGGTTCCTGGATGGGGGGAAAATGGGGAAAGGGAAAGGGGATAACATCTGAAATGTAAATTAAATATCCAATAAAATATATATATATATATATATATATATATATATATATATATACAGAAAAAATGTTTTCAATCTAGATTCAGCTGTAGAAATGTCAAGTGAGTGCTTTTCATAGGACGATGATGTTATGCGATCAAGTATCTATTAATGGGCCACGTTATCCAGATACCCAAATGATGGCAGATTTGGACTGGAGACATTTTGGCAGTGTGCTGTGTCTGAACACTCACATTCTGGACACACAACTGGCTTAAGGAGTACTTGTTGTAACTGATATGAAAAACTAAGACAAAAGTAAACAAAAGAACATTTCCCCTTTCTTGAGTCTGATGTTCCTCACTTCCTGGAAATGACCTTCCATTCCATTTCAAGTCTGGTGATTAGAAATAAATCTATCTTAAAAATATATATATATTATATATAATATGTAATATATTATTTTCATTAAGAAATTTGAAATCATCATAAGGGAGAAAGGATGGTGATTTAAAATATATTCAGATTATTAACAATTAATCAACCAAATCCAACTATTACCATTTGATGTCCTGATGAAAATTCATGAGTGCTCCTTTACTGCTTTAGATTGATTGAGGAGGATGTCACCAAAATGTTCTCAAAGAAAATAAGGCTTGTCTGCAAATTAATTCTGCTTGGGACCAAATTTTCATTAACACTCACGAGCTTCCCCAACTCCCTGAGCATCAATAGCTTTGTACACCAAATATTTTCAAATTGTATGAAAAATGATGTACCATATATGTAATGGTATTGTGCTGAGTGGTAGAAGAGAAGACAGTTAGTACTTAGTTTGTTTAGGAAGGCGATTTCATTGAGGTATAATTTGAATAGAATAAGATTTACCCATTAGAACGGAAAATAGTTGATTGGCATTTATCCAGTCTGGGTAATAGGGGAAACAGCAAGAATGAAAATGAAAAAAGAGTCTTCAAGAGGCCATGAGATAGCATTAAGTGTGTGAAGCAGAAAACCTGAAGAAAAAGGAGTTGGAATGTCCTGAAATTTGGTGAAAAATGCAATTGTGCTCATCTAAGGATGTCGAGAGGACACAGAGGAACCAGGAAAGGCACATGCCTAACCACGTTGTAATCCAGTCAACAAGATGAAGAAAATCCTGAATGTCACCCCTAAGGAAGAGATTTCACATAGAAATGAGAGTAGAAGCAGATGCTTCCTGTGCATGTGGCCTATGACACATTCAAAATGCTACAAGATCAAACTGTCCAGATGGAATTCTATGTCCAGCCAAACCATCCTTCAGAGACAAAAGAGGAATTACAAAATCCTTAGGTTTTAAAGATAGGAAAAAATTTTCAAGGTTGACCCATTCTATGGGGAAATACCATCAGACCGCTTCAGTTTGAGATTAACGTTCATTACCTAGTACTTTGATTGTATATACATATAAAAGAGTGTTTGGGTCAAGTTACCTCCACAGTTAAATATATGCTCATCTAAGTGCATTTTTGTTAAAATCATAACTGTTTTCAAAGATAACTCTAAGACAGGCGTGATGGTACATCCCTGTAGTCCTAGCTACTCGGGAGACTGAGGCAGCAGTAGGGGAGGGGGGTTTGCATTCAAGACACAGCCTGGGCAATGCAGTGACATTCTGTTTAAAATAAAACCACAGCAGAAACCCTGAATACAGTAGCAATTATAAAAATATGATTCAGCCTACCTGATGATAGACAGTTCAACTTGCATAGAGATGAGGGATGTACAGCCTTGGAATGACAGGGTATATGATGTACCATTAGACTCCGTTCTTCTCTAACACCCACACTTAAAACAAGTATTCACCGATTTTATCAGATTTAAATCACTTGTGAGGTTCTAGGGTCCCGCAGAAAAGGCTGACGCAATGCTTCTTTTGAACGGATAATTGTAACAAATCATGGAATTTTAAGGATACAGCAAATACCTTAACAGAAAAACGTGTCATGATGGCACAAGGTAGGTGTATCTGCCCAGAACAGGAGATGAGGGGGACCTGCTAATAGAGCCAGTGGGGACAAAGAACATTGTATCTGAGGGCTGAAAATAAGTGTCAGAGTGGGAGAGACAAAGGCTGAGCCCAGGAAGACAGAATGCATAAATGGCATCTTAAGTCATCTAAGGAGACATTTCTAAATTTTTTATTAGATCAATTTTTTATTTTATGTGTTTTTGCCTTTATTTATTTCTGTGTCCTGCTTTGTTCCAAAAGAGTTTGGATGAAGATATTGGAGTCACTGGAACTCGGATTATGAATGGTTGTGAGCCAGCAGGTGGGTGCTGAGGACTGAACTTGGGTCAGGAGGAAGAAGTGCTCTTAGTCACTGAGTCATCTCTCCAGCTCCAAGGAAATTAATTTTGATCCTGCTATCAACAGGCAGCTGTAGATAGGTTACAGAAAATGTTAACAGCAAATCAAATTTATAGTTTAGAAATATATTTGGCGTCAGAGAGAGATGTGGATGAGAAGAGACATCTATAACACTTTGGAGTCTGGATCAGTAATTCGTGGGAAAGAGGATGACATTGTGACCTAACACAGTGCCAATGGAAGACAGTTAGAGCTTCATATGCTCAGAATAAAGAATACACAGGAAGTCATAAAGTCTCTGAAGATGTGTGTTTAAAGTAGAATGTGGAAAACACCTCAGTCCTTTTTCTCTCCTTCCTGGCTTATGATATAAATGGTTTTGCTTCACAAGACCCAGTCATGTTGAGCTCCCTTGACAGAATCCCAGAACAATCAGGCTACCTGATCTTGGACTACAACTTCCACCATATATGCCAAAATAAGCCTTTTTATCTTTAGAAGTCAATTGTCTCTGGTAATTCCTTATAGTGATATGAAGTTCACTGATGCACATTTCTATCATTTTTATACTTACATGAGAACACGTGGTTGGTTTCACTGCACTATGACACTTAGCCATGCAAACACCCTTTTATAACAAAACTGATAATCATGGGGAGTCCAGAAGAAGGAGATTTGCAGTGTGAGTATGTCAGCAGCCATAACGTAGTAACAGTAATAGAAGTCAGGGACTGGATGTGATTGTTCTAAAACAGAGTAACAAAGAGATGTGGAGAAGAGCTAGGACCCACTTAGAGAAACATGAATACCAAAAGCTGAGAAAAAAAAAGCATGTCAAGAAAACCACATGCAGCAGCCAGAGACGGTAAACAATGTGATGTCATAGAAGTCCTGTGGTCACATTGTGCCTCTCAGAAACCCTAGAATACACAGTGTGAGAGAACTTCATTGTATAAATATATCACATTACCCCCCCCATCATTATTGGCTATCAAGGTATTTAAAAATCACACCATGGATTGAAAACATAATCAAAGGATCAGGACAGATTTTTTTTTTCTCAAATGGACAGCTATAGGAGAGAGTAAAGGGAATGGAGAGACATAAGGGAGGGGTGCAGGGTGGTGACAGCGATCAGCACCATACATAGAAGTCAGTGGACACTAAACCGTTGGGTCTGTGGAGTTAGAGGGATTGCCCAAGGTACTGAGATTTAAAAGAAGGAAATACTTTTAATCTTAAGTTTTAAATTTGTGATATAGTTTCAGTTTTATTTAGACATAATCTCACAACATCAAATTCACCTACTTTAAATTCAGTTTTATGATTCTTTTGATAAATGATACAAATAACACCAGTACCCTAGGCAACCACTTGCCTACTTGTAGGCACTGTATTTAGAACTCTGAAATTGTTTAAAATAAGTAGAAGAAGTCAGTGTCTGTCATTTTTGTTTTGTATTTCCTATACTATACATATTTCCATCTATTTATCCCCAAGAATTATAAGGCTTGGGATTTTACTTTAAATAGTTTATTGCCAGCACACAAGAATAGTGACTTAAATGTTTTCCACACTTTACCTAGTGGAACTTCATTGGTTCCTCCATGGTGATAATCTGAGAAACCAGTAGCCTGCTACATCTCAGTATTAATTGTTTTTTTGTTTTTTTGTTTGTTTTGTTTTTACTAGTGACACTCAAGAACACAGTAACCAATGACCCCAGGGATTTCCTGTGTAGTTTCCAAGAAGTACTTATCTGCATATTCCTTTCTTCTTGGCTACTTCAACTACAAATTCCAGCCACGTTGGCAATACCTTCCTGAGACTACCTCCAAGCTGAGAGCCTTAGCCACAGACAGGTTCACCTTTCTTCTGGGCCATCTCCACCTTCGTTATCCAATCTCAAAATGGTAGTGTTTCCTGTGCTTTGCATAATTTCTTCATTGTTTGTATCAGAGGGAAAGTCTTATGGGTAAAGAACCAAACCTCCTATCTTTCCTACCCTGCAGGATTCTAAAGATTTAAAAGCCATTCAGAGGCACTTTTCCATAATAGAAAAACAAGGGAACAGAGGGATGGGCATAAAGAATAATTGCAATTGGAATCCCCCAAGTACTTCCATTGTTACTAATATCCACCTATAGAGAAATATAAATGTAAGCAGTTTATTTGAAGATCCACTTAGCATCCCATAGGCTTGCACGTGCAGGGACTTGGTATTATCAGTGCCCAGGACATATGTGACTTGGTTCACATATGCATATTCATTGGTGTACACACACACACACACACACACACACACAAGATATGTAAGCAAGAATGCCAGACATGTATTAGGGGTACGTATGAATACCTACCTGTGATGGCTATTCCTAGTTGTCAACTTGACTACATCTGGAATGAACTACAATCCAGAAATGGAGGGCACACTTGTGATCCAGATTGTGAGGCATAGTGGCCATGAAAAGCTTAGGCCCAGGCATGGTAGTACATGACTTCAATTCCAGGAGACTGAGGCAAGTAGATCTCTTAATCCAAGGCTAGCCTGGGACATAGAAAGTTCTAAGTCTAGGCACAGACCTTTAATCTGAGCCAAACCTTCTGTTGGAGACCCACATAAGGACAACAGAAGGAAGGTTCAGTCTTCTTTGCCTGCCTGCACTTACCTGCCAGCACATCTGTTACAGTCTACTTCTTCAGGATTCCATCTTATACAGACAACCAGCTGAAACAACTAGCCTTGTGGGTTGAGCAACTACTAGTTTCTTGGACTTCTCATTCACAGCTTCCCTTTATTGGGTTAGTTGGGCTGTAAATCATTACATTAATTTCCTTTAATATAGAGAGACATTCCATATATTCTGTGACTCTAGAGAACCCTAATACACTACGTTTGTTCACATTGCATCTCCTTCCCTTGTTGGTCTTTTATCCTTGAGTTTATATTTTCCCTGTCTATACCAGAAAGAAATAACAGTCCCTAACTCTGCAGGTTATCTGAGGATAACAGGAAAAGGCATAATAACCACAGGCAGGGCAGGACAAAGCCAGAGAACAGGAGCCCTGGAGCTAGACTTGCCTGAGTTCACACCTTGTTTCTACTGTGTTATGGCTGGTTGACCTTGGTGAGTCATCTAAATGTTTTTATTGTATATACCCAAAAAAGGTGGATAATATGAGCCCCTGCCACAGCCAGATATTTTAAAGATTAAACAGGACTACCTGTGTGAAGTGCTTCCAATAGCAGTCACCTCATAAATGCTAAATTCTGAGTAAGCACGCTTGTCCTAATCAAAAGAGCCCAAACCAGATTCCTCACACAGAGAAATGGGAGTTTATCTCCTAACTGAAGCACTCAGTTTAAACTGTAATAACCTGTTACAGTAAGAGAGATGAGCATAGAGAGGGGATGGCAAGGGGTACACATACTCTAGAAACAATAAATATATTAACTGAATGGCTTCCACTAAGACTCTCAGTATTTCCTTCCCTACAACCCAATTGAAGTATAAATTTCTAGTTTCTTTGGAGACTCAGTTGTGTCATGTGACATTTTGCTGAAAGCTGTCTTATGAGAGGATGTTATGCTGAAGCAGACACATGAGAGGATACTTTGCTGAGGCAGACCCTTGAGAGGATGCGTGGTGTTTGAAAGAGTAAGTATAACCCAACAGTCAGTAAATGGCGCTCTTGCATTGGTTCGCCTTGCAATGCTTTGCTGGTCTTCACTTGTCAGGACTTCATAGAAAGAAACACGCCTCATGGTATTCCAGCTGTTTCTTGCTGCTTCCAAGGACTTGTGCCTATTTGGTGAGCCTCACAGTTTCTTCTGGATTGAGACACTGCTACTGATTTCTGTTTGGTGTTTGCAGATTTGCCTGAACTGCCGCTACTGATCGTGTTTGATGTCTTTTACTGGACTGCTGATATCCTGACAATGAAGGTTGGAAGTGCCCCCCCCCCAAACTACTGCTAAACAGGTCCACAAACCCCTTTGCCTATTAACCTCCTTTCTTCTCTACCTCTGGTCGGTGGGCTAGAAAGAAAGTTGAAGCACTTAAGAATCCTGAATAAAGTAGGTTTAGAGAAACATCTAAGCTAAAGATAAAGACATTACCATTCAGAGTTGTTAAATAACATACAACCCATGGCCTCTGAGACCAGCTAGTCCTGGATTAGGATCAGCTCATCCACAGTAGCTCAGCAAATGACAGCTATAAAGGTGGAAACAAAGAAACATGTCACAGATGCCTGCATCACCTAGCAAGCTCTCTTTATTCCTGGAAACAACATGGAAACCAGCTTTAAACATAAAAGGCTTCATGGCCTCTGGGGTTCAGGAAGTGAGTAGTGGTCCAGAAGAACCAAAGTTTCAGATCCATTGGCATGTGAGCTTTGGAAAGTTAGAGATTAACGTCTGCTGTGTTCACTGTTACATCTGCAGACCCTAAATATTGACTCATGAATAGTAGGTTACTCTGAATGAATAATTAGACAGGGACACATTTTACTTTGGGGTCAACCAACTTCCTCTCTGGAAAATACTGGGTAGGCAGTGTCAGAATGTGCCTTTGTGATTAAGTCTTTCTTTCCTTGCATCACTTTCCTAAATATCTTTTGATTGAGAACATTTTCCTTTAGATATTTTCATATATTCAGACTTACATTTTTTACTTGGCTCAGTATTTATTCAGTTTGGGGAGCATATGCACTTACTATTACAAAAAGCTGTATTTTATTTGCCATGTAAGGCAACAACATGTATTTACAACAACAACAACAACAACAACAACAACAACAACAAAGGTTTTATTCTCAAAATACCAAAAAATAAAAAATAATTAAAATGTTACAAAACAACATAACAACACAAAATACCAACTCATATTTTCCAAGGTAAAAGTTACTCTAGAGTGGAATTGTTAATAGTTTTTAAATGTTAAATATAAGGAGGTTGAGTCAGCCTATATCTTCGTATAGCAAATTAATTTCAGCAGCAGCACAGGGAAGAGGAGGTCACTCCTGATGATAGACAGCTAACATCTAGTTAACAAGCCAGCAAGGCAGTCAAATGACAGTGTGGCCACTGGTGGGGAAGCCCTGGAGCCTGCATAACTTATTGATAGTCATAACTCTATTTATTGTTTATGGAAGCAGCAAATCAAAGGAACAACATGTTATTTAAACTTAAAAACTACAAGTCAAATGCTGGCCTCAGTGGGAGAGGATGTGCCTAATCCTGCAGAGAGTTGATACACCAACCAACCAAGGTGGTGGTGGTGGGGATAGTGAGGGGGGTCCACCCTCTCAAAGGGGAAGGGGAAGGGGAATGGTGAGGGACTCTGTGAGGGTGGGACTAGGAGGGGGCAGCATTGGGGGTATAAATAAACAAATTAATTAATTAAAGATTGGAAAGTCACTAATCAAAGGAATTTCAGATTCCCAACCATATCAAAACTAACTTGGGAAACACCCTCTGATATTTTGCAGAAAGATACAGAAGAAGAGTTTCATGCTGAACAGAAATCCCCTACATCCTTGCTCCAGTGTTCTCACGCATAGACACAGTGCTATTGACTATGACAGGGAGAGGGATCACTGGGTAGATATTAATCATTTTGTACATGTTAAACGGTTGCCAGGCATTTGCTCCAGCTTCTGCCCCATCCCTGCTCCAGACTAGAATTTGACAGATATGTGTCAGAAGCTTACAGATGTTCAGGTTTGTCCTATCAAAAGGGGTACCCTACTCCAGATATTAACCTCAATTAATTTGTCTTTCGAAAAGTAAAGTGTGTGATGTGCATGCTCATTAAAACAACAGTTAAGGGACAACATGGGGACAGAGTACATGGTTCCAGAATCAATAGCATATGTTCCACATAGACCAAGTATTTAACGTAGGTTACGCAATAGTGAATGAGTCCATGCAAGGGTAGTGGAGAGTGAAATCCGAAGTAGTCTTAGAAAAATACCTATGTTAATGCAAGTCTTTCTCTGTAGCTAATCCTGCAATGTTCTCCATAGGTTCTCCTCAGTTTTATTGCAATCTGGGCCACTCTGAACACATCTATAAGTCTGTGAGTTGCCCTCCCTGTTCAGGACTTCCTCAATTTCTCCGACCTCCATCCCCTCTTTGACACCTTCAACGAAGCAGCAGAATTGGTTTTGCCATTGCTCAATGCACATAGTGGTTTGTTCTAGTCTACAAATGGAGACCGCTATATTCATTAAAAATATTTATTTAATGCACTGGCACAGCCACTGAACTCTTCATTAGTATTAGAGCACACAATTTGTAGTCCTTTCCAGGCCAAGAGTCTGTGGTCCATGAAGCACCTCTTGAAAAGAAAAAGTCAGTAACTTCTATCACTTGCCTGCTCTGCAAAAGTATTGAGAATATCGATGAAGGGCACTTGAGAGGCTTTGAAATTAGCAAAGGGAAGCTCGGCATAAGCAGTTTGAGATCCATCTGTAGAGCGATGTTATCCTTTCCAGCCTTTCGATGGACACATTATAACTTGCTTACCTATTAACCTGTTGAGGGGATAGTCTTCATTTTTAGCTATTATTTTAAAGACCCGCTGTAGACATTTATGTGCACAGAACTGCGTGGTACAGTGTTTCACAACTTTAAGGATAAACAGAAGTGGATGGTCGGGTCATGTGGGCTTGTATTTTTAACCCTAGAAACTGTCAAGATCACCTGAAGTGATAGTAGCGTTTTACATTCCTGTTGATTGTGAGCAACAGTTGCAGGTTCTTTTCCCACACTCGTGCACACATTCAATATGGTCAGTCTTTCTAAACTCTACCTGTTCAGTCAGCGCCTTGGGATGCTTTGGGATGGTTGTGATCTGCATCCTTCCTCGCACATCGCTCTATGCATTTCTTTGATCTATGCTCATCTTTGATTAAATGTATATTTAAATACTTTGATAGTTTATTCATAAATTGTATTTTAAAAATAGAATGGAATGTATATCCAAGAAGCAAATTATCAGAGTATCTGCCTATCCATTTGTTTTTCTATCCATCCATCCATCCATCCATCCATCCATCCATCCATCCATCCATTTACCTACCCATCTATCTATTCGTTTTGCATTTGAATCCTAGGCTGCAGCTTGGTGCTCCTTCTCTGCTCCTTGGTGCTCCTTCTCTGTCAATATTTGTATGTCTCAGACCTCTTTGCTGTCTTTTGTCGGATGTTTTGGCAAGTGTTATATAGTTTTATTTTTTCACTCACTTGCACTGACACATTCACAGAATCAGCAGCCACAGATGTCTAAAAGCTGCCCTATTGTGCTATCCATCAGCTATTTTTATCACTATAGGAAGAAATCCTGGGAGGTGCTGCCCTAGAGTGTCACTGTGCCTTTGATACTCTCTTCTGTGTAGGTGTCTCTCTCTTCACACACACCGCTAAGAAAAAATTTCTAAGACTATTTTGATATTATTTAACTCAAATTTTAAGGGATATTAAAAAATTCACTCATTTTAAATAATAATAAAACCGCCCCCAAACCCAGAAGTTTGGCTAGGTTAGTTTTCTATTTCAGACCATTGAGTTATGTTTTGATTCATGTAACTATGCTGCTGGTTGGCAGCAAAACTAATTAATTTAGAACTATCAAGAGATTATACAGAGAATATCCAAAGGAAACATCCCTGCACGTTTTTAATGTAATTATACCAAATTTATTACCCTAAAACTCAAGGTATACATAATGAAAAATGATAACTTAGTAAAATTTTTGAGATATTGGAAGTACCCAGCCAATTTTCAACTCAATGCTATAAGAATAATTAAATATTAAAAAAATAATGTATCTTTTTGATGGCAAAAGACATAGTTCACATATAGTGTTTTCTACCAATGCCCACCACCTACTTTTTGATAAGAACTAAGATAAGCCTCAAATTTTCTATTTTAGAAACTCTTGCTCAGAGAATATTGCTTTATAAGTCCCTCAGAACCTGCATTTCTAACCTATACTTACTGATCCTGGTTGAATTTTAACAGGTTACAGCTAATAAGCAACAAAGTTGCTCTGTCAAAATTTCCATGAACCAAGAGCTACTTCTTATGCAAAATTATCCAGTACTCATTATTTAAGAGATACATTTAATAAGTTACAATAATTGGCCAGCTATGTGGTACTGTTGCCCTTTCAGTTAAAGAAGGCCAATTGAAATTTTGAAATTGCTTTTTCTATTAAACGTCTTATGCAGATGGAATGCTGGCATATGCTAGTCACATGACTGAGTGTCCCAGTGAATGAAGGAATGAGAAAACAAACAAGAACTTTGTGAGGCCAAAACTTCATTTCCAACACAGAGTTCTCAAACTCTAATTATATGTCCACCAAAGACCTATAACTCACCTCTTTTCTCAAGAAGTTCATTTGGTTTCACACACTCTAGCTGCTACAGATAATATTTATGTGGCCCAGAAATTATTCCCCCTATAATTTCCAACTATAAGGTCTGGATAATTTCTGCAGAACAGCACTGGACAATCCAACTCTGCCTGCCTAGAAACCATTCAGATATGTGAATTAACATACATGAAGCATTCTGCCCTCTTTTTCACAGTCATGCATGTAAACTCACAGATTATAGATTTGATATTGATATAGATAAATTATTATATATCTATAAATTATCTAGATATATAGATAATAGATATATTAGTATATCTATAAGTTTATAGATAATGATGGAGATAAGTAGATAGATGATAGAAAGATAAATGATAGATGAAATATGAATAGATGATAGATCAATAGATGATAGATGAGATAGATGATAGATGAGATAAATAGATAGATAGATAGATAGATAGATAGATAGATAGATAGATAGATAGAGAAAGTCTTCTCTTTCTTTTGTAGAAACTCTTTACTTTCAGGATTTTTCCTGTTGTAGGCTCTAGGTCTCTCAGAATCTGTGGGATACAAGCTTATCCTATGTCCTTAAAGCATGCATCAGAGACAAAACACAATTCTGCAAATGGCTGGGTGTCAGAGAAGGTTAAGGTGGGACCAATATTCCCTATGCTGTACTAGCCTTGTTCAGGGCCACACTAGCTTTTGCTGTTCTGAGCAACATATTCTGACCAATCAAGGTGATTAATTACCCAGTTCTTGTCAAAGGCACAAAAACACACTAATTAACTTGCTCTGTTCTCTGTGAATTATATTTGTCTCATTACATCTTACAAACTATTATGAAGCCACCCCTTGTTCTTATGTGCTATTTAAATTAGAGAGCTTTAATATTAATTGATTAAAAACCCTGATATTCTGAGGCGGGAGTGACCAGCCTACAACCATATAGCTAAATATGGGCAGATCTGGGACTGGGTCAGCACAGAACCCCACACCCCTGGAATTTTGTCTTCTCTATGACCATCCTGTTTAGATCTGTTGGGAGGTGAACATTAACTATTATATTTTTTCCATGTACTATTTATCATTGTCAGAGTTACTTAGGTTTGGTTATATCATTAGAGTTATTTGAGTATGTTTGAGATTTTTTTTATTGCAACAATAGTTACAATTGTTCAAACTTAAAGTGTACCCCCAAAGACCAACTTATTAGTCGGTTTACTTATTAGTAATTATTAATTTTTATTAGTTTACTTAGTGGTAGCTTTCATAAGAATCACAATTGTGTTCTTATCCACATGATCACTAGAACTATTTGACTTCATGGAACCAGAAAGGAACCCAAGATTTTGGAAAATATCTTATCATAGAGACACAAACTAAAATGTCACTTGCCTGTGACCACACAGCCTGTTGTAATTCCTCCCAGCATGTTCTTCCCCAGATCTCCTCATTCAGCATGCCGCCCTCAGAATCACTGAAAGAACCCAGAGAGCTTTGCCAGCTTCACGAATACAGCAAAATAAGTATCTTCTGATGTGTCAATTATAATATGAAGAGATTTTATGCACAGCCTTGTTATTCTAGGTGCACACTAAAGACAAGTGTATTCAGATGACCTGGGACACAGTAACAATCACAGACCCTCACCTGGATCCTCAACCCAGTAGTGCTGAACCAGAGCCCACAGTTGGATAAGATCTGAAGTGTAAATAAAATATCTAATAAAAAAAAAAAAGAAAAAAAAAAAAAAGATCCACAGCTTGTCTTTCTGCAAAGACAGTTTGCTAAATGGAGCAACTTCATAATGCAGCTAGCATGCTTTATTTCTTTACTGTTACTTTACTAGTATACCCAAAAGAAGCAAACTACCAAACAGTAATTCCAAAGAATAAAAAGAAAAAAAATCCATGAACACTAATTGGAAAAGAGAGGACATGAACTATAAAGATTATAGATAAATGATAGAGATGCCTAGATGGTAGAAAGATAGATGATAGATGAAAGATCAATAAAGAGATAGATGATATATGGGTGATAGGTAGATGATAGATAAATGATAGATGATAGATCAATAGATGATAGACTGATAGATGATAGGTAGGTAGATAGATATAGATTCATAGAAATATATAGTGCAACATGATGTATAATAAATGAAAACTTCAAAGACATAGGAAAAATGGGGATGTGTTAAATACATTGCAGATCAGAGGCTGAGGATGTGGGCAGTTGAGCAGTTGACTAATGTGCTAGGTCTTCTGTTCCATTTCTAGCATCACAAGGAAATGCACAAAACAAACACCCCCATTTCCCATGCTTTAAAACTTTGCAATTCTTAAAAATTCATAAATTGTGAGATCTTAAGATAAATTGGTTAAGTAGGGTCCCTGGGGTTCTAAGTCATGAAATCACTGGGTCACGTGGGCAATTGAAGGACTTGGTGTCTGCTGCTATCCTCTTTGTTTTACCTGACAAAAGCAACTTAAATGAGGAAGGGCTTATCTTGACTCCCAGCATGAGGGGCACTGTCCTTTGTGCAGCAGGTGTTTTGGTGTCACTGGATTGCTTGCTCACATCTCTGCAGAGCAGGGAGCAGGGAAAGGGGTGTGCCTGCACCAGTAGATCAGGAAGCAGGGAAAGTGAAGGTACCTGCACTCTTGTAGTTTTCTTTTTTCCTTTTGTACTCAGTCCTGGACCCTGATATATGGAATAGTGCTGCCCACATTGGATGAATCCTTTCTCCTCAGTTACACTCTCCTGAGCACATTCTCCCAGATACACCTTAGAGATGTATCTCCTAGGTAATTCCAGTAGTCATAGGGAGAGAGAATTTTTCACAATTTTTTTGCTTAATGGAAATATATTTTCAAGTAATACACCCTTTTAGAAGTAGATCCAATTGTGAGAAAATAGCTAGCCACACCCAATATATTACTTCCTTAGGGCAAAGAACTGGGTGTTCAGGACAGAACACATGGAGCTCAAAAATGTACATCTGGGCCTGTACTCTGTAGAGCTGTCATGTCTCTGCACATGGATTTTCTCAAAGAATATTACAGAGACTCAAGGTTCCATTAGCAACAGTCTGAGACACTGCTTATAAAGTCGACTCAGACTGGATTCTATAAAGAGGCTAACAGTAGGTATACTGCCACAAGGGAATGACTCACCCCAGTTGAGAGCAGCAGGGGACACACACACACACACACACACACACACACACACACACACAAAGATAAAAACTTCAATAAGAATTTAGGCTCCTGTGGCACTTTTTCATGACTCAAACTAATAAAATCTTTGATCTGTCTTTTATGTTTCATTGCAGGCATTGTGTTTAAGATGATGCTCCATTATCATCCAAAGTCTACATTGCATAATTCTCCAGGAATCTTCTTTAATGTCTTCTAAATCCCTACATTAGGTAGTCTATAAGCAAGTTGGTATAGAAATTTGATGTCAGTTGTGTGTACTTAGCTGGATCCTTTACTATCATGGGCCTGAATAACCAACACCACACACTTGACATCTGTTAGGAAAATTTAACTATTAACAGATTGTTAGCATAAAAAAGGAGTGATTTTTTTTATCTTTCTTTCCTCTTTCCTTTCCTGAATGTTCCATATCTTCTCAAATGAGTTCATATTGGTTTATTTAGATACACCAGTGGGATTTTGATAATCAGTTCTGCCATAAAGAAATCTATACATTAAAACATACTTAAGAGATGTATTAACTAATTCTAAAATCAGATCTTATTAGAATAATTAAACTATAGTCAATATTGTTTCTGAAATATTGAACATTTTAATGTTATCTGAGTCTTTCAGGCTGTTAAGACCACTGTTTGTATTGAAATAACCATGACTTCATGTTTAGGTTTTAACCTCTATAATTAAAGTTAAATATGCTTTAAAAAGAGATGAAGATCTAAACTCTCTCCAGAATTAATATGAGAAAGAGAGTAAGTAGGTGGACAGAGACCTAAAGAATGCTGAATTCATTATCATGTTGACTGTTTGATGAATGTTGAACCTGGGGGCAGATCTGTGGCATCCATTCTATTATTCTATGTTGGAAAATATTTAATATTTTCCACTAAAATATTTAAAGACAATCCTGAAATAAGTTTTTATATCAATCAAACCACTTTTAATTGTCTTTTAAAAGCATGCTTTTTTAATAACATAATTTTAGAGCTGTAATTCATTTCATCAGACTCGCTCTTCCAACAACTAATATCCTACCTCTGTGAACCACAGAACGAATTCCTTGGGCTAACCATACAAGGTATCCTAAACAGTCCTTTGTCATCTTTCTCCTGATGCAGTTTATAAGACGTTTATTTTTTCTTTCTGGTTGTTTTTCACTGCAAATATTTTCATGTCAATTCATGAATAACACCCAAGAAACACCTAAAGTGATACCTAACACAGCTGCTCTTTTTAGAGTCGGCAATCAGAATCGAAAGAAACATGTGTCCTTAAAATATGAAGAAACAGTAATTTGTCTGGAAAATTACTTGTTGCTTTTGGTCTAAGATACAATTTGACGATCCCCTTGATCACCTTAAACATAATCCTTTTACTTGATGACTGTTAAAAGAATGATAACATGCAGCACACTGAGAGAACCCACTTACAGGCAGGAGTCTGGCACTATCACATTTCTAAATTTCAAATTTTGTTCCTAATGCTAACAGAAAAATTTCAGCCCAAGTCAAAGAACTTTGTATCCCTTAAATAAAAATTTAGCTGCCAGGCAGGCTATGATCTATATCATATACTATAATAGTATATTCTCTAACATATAGTATATAATTATTATATATAGTATTATATGTTATATATTCATATATTATATAATTATATGTAATATATACTATAACTTACAGTATATGATAAGTATAGTATATCGTATATAGTACATAATATAATTTCAGTACTTGAGAGCTGAAAGTGTCATCCTCAGCTTCACAAGTTTGAAGCCAGACTGATATACATGAAGCAAAAAGAGAAGAAAAGATAGCTGACTGTTATTCTTCAGAAATTCTCCAGTCAATAGAAGAAAAAGTTGTAGTCACTTCAACTGTATGTTGCATAAAGATTGGGCGTCATCAAATAGACCATAAGAGTCAGGAAAAGACACTACTGTGGTACAATATTTATTATTATTAAGCTAATATGTTAAGATTTAAAGTTATCTTCCAGGACTACATACAATATACTTTGTTTTATATTAGAATCTTTCATTGAAAAATGTTTATATATTTAATAAATTTTCTTAAAATCCAGACATCTTCTTCCAAAGACATTTTGACCCAAGAATCACTTAGAAGTAGAAGTTTATTGAAGTGGGACATCAGTAAGATGGTGAGATAGGAATTTCTAGAAACATCTCTGTGAATAGTATCCATGCACAGAAATACTTCCACAGTGAATGCAGAATTGGGGTGGGAAATTATAGCACCTGAGTGTCATACAAAACTAAGGTGATATCCATGGTGAGGAAAGACAGTTTCATATGATCTGTGTCATGGTTTTCTCAAGCCCATTCAACACATCAGACAGAGAGACACAATTAAAGGAGGCTTTAGAACAGTTGTTCTCAACCTATGTCATGGCCTCACAGATATCCTGCACATCAGATATTTACATTAGGACTCATAACAGTAGCAGAGCTACCATTATGGAATAGCAACAAGGTAATTTTACCATACCAAGTCCATACCAAGACTGACCTCATGCCCCCCAGCATGAGGCCACTTCTGTGGCCATAGGGAAAGGTTCAGCACCAGGACACAGACCTCCCAGACCCAGATCTGCCCCTAAATGAATAATATTTGTGAGCCACACATCTGATATGAACTACTCTCAAAGTATATAAGGAGTGCATGTTTAAAATATCTAAGAAACAATACTATAGCAAGAAAATAATATAACTGGAAAAATAGATGAGAATTCAGAAAAGACATTTCTGAAAAGATGATGTACAAATGTCAATAGATTTATAAAAAAAAATTCAAAATTGATCAACAGAAAACTACAAACCAAAGCTACAATTTGGTAGCACTTCGCAGTGGTTATGATGAATATGATGAAACACTATGCAGGTAACGAGAAACAATCAAGAAAATGTAAATTGGTACAGACATCCTGAAAATTTATAGAATGCCTTCATTCAAGGCATACACCATAGAACCACTACCTGATTCAAGAATCCCATTTGTGGGTCTAAGGACTGAAGTCAGTATGTCAAAGAGGCACTTAGATATTGATGTTCAAATCAATAACACAATTCACAGTAGTCAAGATACAGACTCAACCTCTTTCCATCAGCAGATAAGAAAGATGTGGTACATATACACAATGGGTTGTCATCTAGCCTTAAAAGCTGAAACAGTGGGGAGAGGGAACCTGAAGAGACTACCACCAGTCGATAGACAGGGCCCCAAGGGGAGCAGGGGTGGGGTTACTCACCCACAGTCAAAATTTCTAATCTGGAATTGTTCCTGACCAAAAGAAATGTAGGGACAAAAATGGTACAGAGACTGAAGGAAAGGCTGTCCAGTGGTCAGCCCTACTTGGGATCCATCTCATGGTGGGAGGGGGCACCAAGGCCTAATACTATATCTGATGCTCTGTTGTGCTTACAGACCAAAACCTAGCATGGCTGTCCTCTGAAAGCCCTACCAACACCTGACTGAGACAGACACAGATACTTACAGCCAACCATTATACTGAAGTTGGGGAGTCCTATGGAAGAATTAGGGGAAGGATTGAAGAAGCTGAAGGGGATGGCAACCCCATAGGAAGACTAACAGTATCAACTAACCTGGAGCCCTGGGAACTTTTAGAGACTAAGCCACCAATGAGTACACGCAGGCTGGTTGAAGCCTATATATATATATATAGAGAGAGAGAGAGAGAGTAGTCCTCTACCATATATATATACCATATATATATGGTAGAGGACTACTTTGGCCTCAGTAGGAAAGAATGTGATGCTCTTAATCCTGTAGAGACATGAGGCCTCAGGGAAAGGGGATGCCCAGGAAGGGAGTGGGGGCGTCCTCTCAGAGGCAAAATGGAGGGGGAATGGGATAAAGAACTGTGGGAGGGGGACCTGGAGTGGGGCTATGTCATGTAAATAAATAAGTAAAAAATTTTTTAAAGTTCCAATAAGACTCTAAGCACAAGTGAATCATGTACATTAAATACTAGATACTCTTTGTCCTCACCCATAATTCTGAAAAAAAGTGTGCTAAGTCCTCAAATGACTCTTCGAAAGCAGAAACAAACAACCAAAAAGCCAAGTTCCCAATTCATTCTTAATATAACTCTGAAACTCATTTTGCCACCAAATATAAATAGTGCATTTCTATCTACCTATCTACGTATCTACATATCTATCTACCCATCTACCTATCATCTATTATCTATCTATCTATCTATCTATCTATCTATCATCTATCTATTATGTACATGGGTGTTTTCCTGCTGGTATCTATGTACTATTTGCTTGCCTAGAGACTGCAGAAGCCAAAGAAGGTGTCAGGATCCCCCAAGACTGGATTACAGACTGTTGTGAGCCACCAAGACTGTGCTGGGAATCAAACCTGGGTCCTCAGGAAGAGCACCAAGTGGTCTTCAACCCAAGCACACAGAAATCATTGCAGCTTCCAGAGTCAGCAGTGATGAGCTCTGAGAGATAAGAAGGCAGTCAGTCCGACATGACTCGGTAGCCATTGTCAGTTCAAAGTTCTGTAGTTTGGCCCTGAGCGGTTTAATTTAGGCATATGTAATTACAGAGTACCATTGGTAAAAATCTATTCTGGTGACAATTAAGTCAATCCCATGTGTACAACAGAGCTTTCATAAATCTTGAGGTACAAAGTAAGTTAAATACAGATCAGATGTGACTACATCCAAACTCTTTGTAAAGTCCATAAAGACAGGTTTTATAGATTTACTGAGAAAAACAGGCTAATGGTAAGGATCTGGGGGAGGGTCCAGTGCCAGAAAAGTCTCTAGCCATGCAGATAGTTCAGAGGTCACCAGGCTAGAAGGCATATCCTCCATACTTCTGGATGAATAATAGGTATTGTTTTCTTTCCCTTGAAGGAACAACCCCATGTGTTTAACATTCCAGGTTCCCCTAGTATTTATCTGTGAGCACAAAGATCTCTGAGCCTGCTACACAATCATAGTTGGTTTGGGTTCGCTTTCCCTATCTGCCTCTGCCTCTCTCTCTCTCTCTCTCTCTCTCTCTCTCTCTCTCTCTCTCTCTCTCTCTCTCTCTCTCTGTGTGTGTGTGTGTGTGTCTGTCTGTCTGTCTGTCTGTCTGTCTGTCTCTGTCTGTGTGTGTGTGTTTTGTTTTAATTTTCTTTTTGTTGAGACAAATTCTCACTACTTTGTTTTGACTGGCTTGTATCCCGCTATGCTGACCATGCTGGTCTCAAACTCATGGCCCTCTTTCTGCCTCTGCTTCCCAAGTGCTAGGGGAAAAGGCAGGGTGAATCACCATGTCCTTCTTTTTCCTCTATAAAACAAAACCAAAATGGTTGTACAATCCCACCAGCAATGGAGAAGTGTTCCTCTTTCTCCACAGGAGATTGCAAACTGGTACAACCACTCTGGAAATCAATCTGCAGATTCCTCAGAAAATTGAAGCTAGATCTGCCTGAAGACTCAGCTATATTACTCTTAGGCATATACCCAAAAGACGCCCCACCATGCCACAGGGGCACATGTTTCACTATGTTCATAGCAGCCTTGTTTGTGATAGCCAGAAGCTGGAAACATCCCAGATGTCTCTAATGGATACAGAAAATGTGGTTCACTTACACAATGGAATACTACTCAGCTATTAAAAACGAGGACATACTGAATTTTGCAGGCAAATGGATAGAACTAGAAAATATCATCCTTAGTGAGGTAACTCAGACCCAAAAGGACATGCATGGTATGTACTCAACTAATAAGTGGATATTAGACAAAAAGTACAGAATACCCAGGATACAATCCACAGAACACAAGAAGTTTAACAAGCCAAAGGGCCCAAGAGAGGATGCCTCAATCCCACTTGGAAGGGAGAAGAAACCAATCACAGGAGGTGGGAGGAACCTGGTGGGAAAGAGGACAGGGAGGGGAAGAGGGGAACATGATCAGGTATTGGGTGGGAGGAACAGAATTGAAGCCCTAAGGGCCAGCAGAAAGAATGGGAAAAGGCAACTTCGGGAGGTAGGAGGTTGTGGGAACCCTCTAGAATGTACCAGAGACCTGGGTGGTGAGAGACTTTCAGGACTTGAAGGGAGGGACCTTAGATGGAATGCCCTACAGTAGGAAGAAGAAACTTGTAGAGTTCACCTCCAGCAGAAAGACAGGTAATCAAGTGAAAAAGATAGGGTTGCCATCCCACAGTCAAAACTCTAACCCAGAATTGTTCCTGTCTGAAATAACTGCAGGAACAAAAATGGAGAAAAGCCTGAGGAAAAGGAGGCCCAGTGACAGGCCCAAATTGGGATCCAGCTCAAGGGGAGAATTCAAGGCCCGACACTATTACTGAGGCTATGGAGCACTCACAGAGAGGGACCTATCAGGATTGCCCTCCTGAAGACCCAGCAACCAGCTAAAAGACTCAGATGCAGATATTTGCACCCAACCAATGGACAGAAGCTACTGACTCCTGTGGTTGAATTAGGGGAAAGCTGGAAGAAGCTGAGGAGGAGGGTAACCCTGTAGGAGGACCAGCAGTCTCAGCTAACCTGGACCCCGTGATCTCTCAGACACTGGGCCACCAACCAGCTGCTATAAAGCCCCCAACACATATACAGCAGAGGACTGCCTGGTTTGGATATAGTCAGAGAAGATGCACCTAACTAACCATCAAGAGACTGGAGGCCCCAGGGAGTGGAGAGCTCTGGTGGGATAGGGGAGGGGTTGGAGTGGGGATGGGGACATTCTCGTGGAGACAGGGGTCAGGGAGCAGGGTATGGGATGTGGAACAGGCAGAGGGTGGACTGTGAGGGGTATAAAATCTGGATTGTAAAAAAAAAAAAAGATTAAATAAAATTAAAAACAAAACAAAACCAAAATCAAAAAATACAAAAACCAAAAACCAACCAAACAACAACAACAACAAAAACCTATTAGACAGGACCTGGTGGTATATGCCTTTAATATTAGCACTAGAAGGCAGTAGCAGGCCAATCTATTTGAGTTGGAGACCACCCTGGTCTACGAGCTAGTTCTAGGACTTTGAGTACTAAGCAGAGGGACCTTGTAACAGATACACACGAAGTTCTATAAAACCTAAATCCAGCAAAAAATTTAATCATGAGTGTCAAGAAAATGAATGCTGTGGTTTTAAAAATAGAAAAGAAAATCTTAGAATTAATACCTAAACAACAAAGTTGAGAAACTGCTGGGGAGAGACGGGCACTGGTTTCCTGTCCCTCCCTTCTCCCCACATTCCACCCACTGCCCAGAACACAGGCTTAAATTTGCCTAATTATTAACTTAACCTATTTTTGGCCTGAGCTAGTCTTTTGAAATACTCACTTTGTTTGATGTGGACTCCAAGATATGTTTGGGCAACAAATGTGATAAATATTTACCCTAACACCACTCTCTCCTACCATGATGTGGGCTTTAATAACCTCAGTGACCTAATTCATGCAACGTTACATTTCTGGTTGGTGGTGCTAATTATTCCATGGCCTGGCGTTGTATTTTCCATCTATCCAACTTAAGGCCATGTGACCTTCACATTAAGCATGATTTAAAAATTGGACACGAAGATTTTCCCCTCTAATCTTGCTCCATGTCATGCTCTGGTGTGTGGGGACATTTTTTAAAATGTCTGACCTACTTTATCCTGTGTCCTGTGTTCTTGCGAAAGTCTGTAATCACAAGAGTTGACTTGTGCTGGGCAAGCCGCTTGTTTGAAATTACAATTTGAGAGTTTTATTTATTTGGGTTCTGCCTGACAATCTATTTGTTGTTGAAAACAGAGGCACAGAACATGTGTTCTTTGTTCCAGGGTCTTTTGCATATTCCTTCTGGCCTTCGCATGCATAGATTTTGCTCATCAGAGACACATGCAGTGGCAACGCCCAAAAAGCCTTCTGTGGTTAGTATAAAATTTGAGGCCTGAAGAAGTGGATTGAGAAACCTCTATAATAAAATTTTCTGATAGAATGGGCACAGTGCAGTAATAGCTGTCCACTGGGGTGGTGACCTTGGGCTATTGGTTCCTAAGTGCTCGCCAAGGATTCTAGTCAGAGATGCATCATAAACCCTAAATACTCTGTGTCCATCCTTCCCATGCTTGAGAAAGTGTGTTGCATCCTCAGAGTGATTTACCCTAAGAAGAAGGCATGTAGGCCTCACTGACTTCCACAGCGAACAAACATCATTCCTCCATGTTCTTCAACATATGCGTTGGATGTTTCTATGGCATAGCATTTTGCAGCCAAGAAGTACAGCTTCGTCAAGTTCATTTTAATATATTGAAGACAACAAACTCTTGCGAATACTTTTGTAGTTTAACATTTTAAACAATCGATAAATAAAAATAAGGTTTCTATTTGCTTTTGAATTTGCAACACATAAGCACAAACAGATCAATAGTGGTAGACTTTTCACAAAATGTATCCATCTTACACTATGGTTTCCAATTTGTAGACTATCTAGAAAATAATAAAGAGGAAAGGGAATGGTGATATCAGGCTAAAGCAATTCCCAGAGAATGCATCTGTTCTGACATATATCCACGTCAGTGCACACACATACTATTTGTGTTATGTGGATCCCTTATGTCTGTTCTTATCATTTGTCTTCTTTGTATAGCTATCCATGTTGCTCCCTGTATGCTTATATACAGGTATAAAGACAGATGTTTAGAATATGGTCAGGTATTACACTGGTTTGGTCACATAGTGATTATAGGTTCTCTTCTAAGATTCATGACTTCACTGATCCTGAGTGATTGGCTAGGTTTTTGGTATCAGGCATGATTTCGTTGAGTGGGTCTTAAGATAATTATAAAGTAGTTGGTAACTACCAAGTTCTATACGCCACTGTTACACCCTTAGGGTTATGCCATGCTGGTCATTGTTGTGTTCATAAATAATTAAAGAAAAGGAACCATAAATTTGAAAGAGAGGAGTGGGGTAAATTGAGGGGTTTTGAGGGACGAAATGGAAAATGATGTAATTATATTTATCTCAGAAAATGAATCTGAAGAGACCACCTCCAATAGATAGACAGGGCCATCAGCTTAGGCATGGGGCCACCCACTCATCTCAAAAATTTTAACCTAAAATTGTTTCCGTCTAAAGGAAATGCAGGGACAAAAAATGGAGCAGAGACATGGATGGAAAGGCCATCCAGAGACCGCTGCCACCTAGGGGACCCATTCCATCCACCGGCATCAAACCCCTACACTATTGTTAATGCTAAGCTGTGTTTGCAGATAGGAGTCTGGCATGGCTGTCTTCTGAGAGGCTTTTCCACAGTCTGACTGAGAGAGATGTAGATACTTAAGCCAACCATTGGACTAAGTCCAGAGACCCCAATGGAACAGTTAGGGGAAGGACCGAGGGAGCTGAATGGGATTATAAGCCCATCAATTAAGAGTATCAATTAACCGGACCACCCAGAGCTCCCAGGGATTAAACCACCAGCCAAAGAGCATACATGGACTGGTCGGTGGCCCCCAGTATATATGTAACAAAGGACTGACATGTCTGGCCTCAATGGGAGGGGATGCACTTGGTCCTGTGGAGGCCTGATGCCCCAGAGAAGGAGGATGCTAGAGGAGGTGGGAATGGGTGGGTAGGTGGGGAGTACCCTCTTAGAGGCGAAGGGGAGGGAGGATGGGGTGGAGAGGCTGTGAAGAGGGGACCTAGAAAGGGGACATTTGAAATGTAAATAAATAATTAATAAAAAAGGAATAAAAATAAATAAAAATTATTGGAAGAAAATTTAAAAATACAAAATTAAACAAAAGAACACATTTGACTTACAATTATTCAACCCCAGAAGGACCATCATCGGCCAGCAGATGCTGAGGACCTCTGAGAGATTTAGATGTGGTGTAAGCCTTTACCTCAGCTAGATCAGAAAGGTCTCAACCATAGTACCTTAGTTCTGTGAAATGCATCTATTCTGGAGCCTCTCAGGTAAATGGTTGTTCCCTAACCATGTCTCATGCTGTCTGAAGCTTGGTAACTCTCGGGAGCCATTATGATAATAAAAGGATAAACAGATAAATAATTAAGGTTGGAGTATGTAATCATCAGCTACAGTCTTAAACACAGATAATTTGATGATATAAGAGTAAATAATTTGGGGAGATATTATATAGCTTAATTATTGTGGTTGTAGGCTATGTTGACCAGTTTTACGTCAACTTGACACAAGCTAGAGTCATTTGGGTAGAAGAAAACTCACTTGAGACAATGTCCCCAGCAGACAGTCAGTGGGCAAGCCTGTGGCTGAGTTTTTGGATTGAGGATTAATGTGTGTGGGCTTAGTCCATGGTGGTGGCGATACCCTTAGGCAAACAGCCTTGAATGGCATAAGAAAGCAGGCTGAGCAAGCAGTGGGTGCCAAACCAGTAAGTACTGCTTCTCCACGGCTTCTCTCCCCACACTCCCCATTCCCGTCTTCAGGCTCCTGCCTTGACTACCCTCAGTGATGGACTTAAAAGCTGTAGAAAATAAACCCATTCCTCCCCAAGTTGCTTTTGATCACAGTGCTTTAGCGACAGAAACCATCCAAGACAGAAATGGCTGCTCAAAAGCAGACGGACTATTTCTGCTGCAATGACCTTGGATAATAAGGCTGCTGAAACAGGACAGATGATGGGGGCTTGAACTGTGAAGTTTTAGAAGGAAACAACATGCAAAACTCCAGCTTTCAAAAGTCTCAGTCTTTGAAAAAAATTACAAAACCTTTTAACAAAAAGCTCATTCCCATTAAAATATCTGAAGTCTCTCTAAAATATCAAGGTCCCTGTGAATCTCCAAAGTGTCTCTCATCTGTCATCTCCTGAAAAGAAAAAAAAAAGTTAAATACATCTTTATTCCAAGAGGAAAGAACCAGGGCATAGTCACAACCAGGTCAAAGCAAAATCAAGGTCTAAAGTGTAATGCTCAATGTTAAGATTTCTGGGACTCAACTTCTAGACTCCAAAGGGCTTGGCAGCATCTCTTATCTATCTTTGCTATCCCCAACACCTGCCACTTGTCCCCTAGGCTCAGGCACATTCCACTCCACAGCTGCTGCTGTCCTTGATGGGCATCCTTGATGGGCATCCTTTGATACTGGCATCATCTTATGGTGCTGAGGTTTTCCCTGGGCTGTACCTCCAGCATGGCCTCCTCTGGGTTCTCTTTGAGGGTATCTGGCACAAGCCTTAGCCTTTCTCCATGATACCTTCAAATCTGGGGTCGTCCCCCCCCCCCCCCCGCTATGGAGGCTGTGCCTTTTACAATGGGCCCTCTTGCCATCGTGGCAATAGGATCCCTAACTGTGACATAGGCAAAAGTGACTCCACTGTTAAATGTGATTAAGGAGGAAGAAAATGATTTAAAATATGTAATTATTATCTATGTGACAAGAGCTTAGAAAAGTGGGTTACAAGAGGACACGGAGGGGTACATGGATGCTTGCAGAAGGAATATGGGGGTTAAATATGATCAGATTATGTTGTATACATGTATGAAATTCTCAAACAATAAAAACTTAAGAAGGAAAGTAAATGGAAGAAGAGTTAAGGTAGAGGTCCAGATTCTCTATCGAAATGATTTTAGTTAAAAGGATTCTTGGAATGGCTGTGAATTCCTTCCAAGGGCTGAGGCAGGAAAGGAGGGTGTAGCTCGGCTTGGCAGAAGGTCCTGTTCTCTTCAAGGAGAACAATTCAAGCATCAATCAACACAATTGATAGGCTGTGCCGAAAGTTCAGAACCACGTGACCATGGAAGCCAGGCTAAGTTGAGCAAACATATGGCAACTAGGATCCCATCAGAGAGGTGAGACAGACTCTAGCGACAGCCTCCACATCAGCATGGATGATAAAACTCTGCTGCTCTCCATCTCAGTGTCTCAGGGAGTTACTTCATCGTCAACAATACCGTTGCCGTTAAATTCAAGAATCTAACAGAAAATTTGGAAAGTACCTTAGGGATTGTGTGATGGGGTTAAAACATGCAATAAATCTTTGCATTTGAGACCAAAACTCTACTCTTGGTATTTATATAACCTTTTAAAAATCATATGTATATGTATATACATATGTATATATATAATTTTAAAGCTTAAAGTGTATTTATTTTTATTTTGATCAGGTTTTATTTTTTTCCACATAGAACAAGTTTAATCCAAGAAGAGAGAGAGAAAGAGAGAGAGAGACAGAGACAGAGAGAGACAGACAGAGAGAAAGTCAAAGGTGATCTCTAGTTCAAACAGCCAGACAACCAGAGAGCTCACTTTAAAGCACGGTGTACAGACTAGTGTTAGCACAGAACTAGGCTCTAGTGGCAATCGACAATGTGGCACCAAATTAGATTATAAATCATTTATTTTCTTCCATTCTTTTGAGGAAAAATAGCAGTTTTAGCTATTGGTTGGATTCACAGAACTAGATCCAAATAAGGTTTTCTTCTTCTTCTAACAAGTACATTTCCACTTTTTCAGAGGTAGTTAGGTAGTGATGTGTTAGGTTCTTTTGTTTTTTAACCATGCCACCTGCTGTGTTCTATACAGTTGTCCTCATTCACCTGCATTTTAGAATGTATAAAAGCATATCAGGCCAGAAGAGATGGCTCAGTGGTGAAGAGCACTGGTTGCTCTTCCCGGGGATTCAATTCCCAGCACTCATATGGCAGCTGACAACCACGTGGAACTCCAGTTTCAGGGGCTCTGACCTCTTTCCACCTTCTTTGAGCACAGACCTATACTCAGATAAAACAATCTGCAAACATTAAATAAAATAACATAGTATCAATCTTGTTTGGAATAGTCCTTATATAGACAGGGCTTGTCTCCTTTTCTTCTCTCTCAACAGCCTTAATGGGGTTTTTTGTTTTGTTTTGTTTTGTTTTGTTTTGTTTTGCTTTGCTTTGCTTTGCTTTGCTTTGTTTTCGAGACATGGTTTCTCTGTAGTCCTGGCTGTCCTGGAAACTCGCTCTGTAGACCAGGCTGGCCTCGAACTCAGAAATCTGCCTGCCTCTGCCTCCCAAGTGCTGGGATTAAAGACATGCGCCACCACTGCCCGGCTTCAACAGCCTTAATGTTCACCTGAAAAAAATGACTTACAAAATACACTGTGGTGGTTTGAATAGGAGTTGTCTCAAATGATGAATGTTTGGACATTAAAGAGTGGCACTACTTGAGAAAGATTAGAAGGTGTGGCCTTGCTGGAGGAAATGTGTCACTGGGGGGGGGGGTTGAGGTTTTCAAAAGCCCATGCCAGGATCAGTCAGTCTGTCTGCCTGTCTGTCTGTCTCACCTCTCCCCACCCCTTCTCTCTCCTTTTCCTCTCCCCCTCTCAGCTTGCTTGTCAGGATGTAGCTCCCAGCTACTACTCCAGCATCAAGCATGCTGCCACGCTCCCTGCTAGGACAATACGAAACTAAACTTCCGAAACTGTAAACCAATCCCAATCAAATATTTTCCCCTTATAAAAGTTGCCATTGTAATGGTGTCTGTTCACAGCATTAGAATGTTGATCAAGACATATACAATTTCAATGAAATAAGATAATTTTTTCCTCAAACATTCAGATCTTCCCCTGGCCTGAAATCCATCAATCTGGTGAAAATCCACAGTGTCCTATATCCAGACAACACCTACTGAAAACGCAATGCTTCTTAGTTGTAATAAATCTACACCATCACCAGATCCAAGTTTATTCTGAACTCAGTTCTATCTCAGACACATCATTTTTAATCTACTGTATCTGTAATGATGAGTTGTTTCTAACACTCATACATTATTTGTGATTCTGTAATAATTATGACATTCAAAAGTATACATAGCATATTAATTACTTTACATGTATAATAGAATGATTCTTTTGTTTTGTCTGTTGTCAGCCCAGACTTAAGAGGTGCACAAGTCTAACTGGAGGAATGGACTGTACTTATAAATTCATTGATTAAGACATAAAGTGGATTTCAGATTGTATTTTTAAAAGAACAACTACACAGAGGTTCTTTCATTCTAAAAATGATGTTGACATCTATAAAGTTTTATTAACCAGCAAACACTGTTCTATATTCCTTACATATTTTATCATGTTATACTTCTGAATATAGTTACTAATTAAGTGCCATTCTCATGATCCTTGTTATAAGAACCATGAAATCAGACCACAGTTTGGTTTGGGGGTTAAGCAATTTGATCATAGCCATAACTTTCTTGTGAAAGTAGGATAATAACACAGATGTCTTGGTGCTGGAGAACAGAACTGGCCAGAGTCCACAACCCTGTTTCCCACAGGCATCCCATCATGAGATGAACACAGAGAAGGCAGATCTGCAATGCTAGCATCTAGAATCTAGCCCAAGGACCAGGGAGGAAGAAAGGAAAGACTCCATTCCTGTCCTCTTCCCCAAGGCAACACTGGCAGCCCTACCAACGGAGGCACAGAGGACAGTGTGCAAGGCTGGAAGGCTACCAATGGAAGCAAACAAGACAGTGTGCAAGGCTGACAGAGCTACCAATAAGAGGCAAACAGGAAAGTGTGCAATGCTGGCAGCCTTACCAACAGAGGAAAAGAGGAGAGTGTGTTGAAATATCTATTGAATCCCTGAGACAACTGGATCCTAGCCCATTGGATTATAAAATCAGTAAGTGGTACAGAATCCAGTACATGCATACATTTCTCCTTTACTGACCTGGTCAGGAGGCTGCAGGGGGGAAAGGAGCTGAATTGTAGAGGTGTTGATTGGGCATAATTTTAAATCTTAGTAAGATCTGAGGAGCTCTGGGCCAGGCATACCAATCTCTGTGAAACACTGGACTGTATCATTTACGCTTGATGTTTAAAGCATAGCACATGAAGATAAAGTTTAGTTATCTTGTTATTATGAAGGTAAATAAACCTGACTCATTGTTAAAGCCCATGGGCATCACATAATTCTGGATGCAATACCAGGGGAGAAAGTTCACACTGAAAGAGGAGACTGCAGGAGAAACCATGATCTGTAAAGAAACCATTCCCTTGTAATGTTGTACAATATATTTTTTTTGCAAGAGAGAGGGAGGGAAAGAGAGGGAAAGAGGATGGAAGACAAACAGAAACACGGAGAGAAGAGAAAGTAAATATGGTTAATTATCCAAAACAAAATCCTCTCAGAAACAACAAAAAAAACTATTTGCATATGAGTTCTAAGCTGATTTCTTGCTTATTCATTATCAGTGACTGATTAGTGGTTTCCACACTAATATTTTAGTTTTTAATAGCTTCTAGAGAGATATGTGATCTGTTGTTTGTATTAATTACAACCTGTAATAGAGAAAATAGTATGGAAACTTTTAGTAAATTATAGTCATGCATACAAGGAAATAGTCTATAGAAATATAAGCCATATTATGCGACTCTCTAATTACAATCAAGTGTTTTCATATAGTACTCCTATGGGAAGAAAAGACAAACAACATGACCTACATTTTGTAAAAAAAAATATATATATATATATATATATATATATATATATATATATGTGTGTGTGTGTGTGTGTGTATAAGAGTGTATATATGTATATGTATATATGTATATTCTTTATATATATGAATATATATTCATAAAAAGAATTTAAAGTGTATTGTAAGACAATATTTGATATCTCTAGATGACTTTATATGTTCTTAAATATTTCCAAATTAATCCATTTTTATTCAATGAAAAGATATGATTTTTTTGTATTAGAAAATGTCTTACTAACCAGGCTGCTGGTGGTTCTATGACAAGGTAGCTCCTGTTGGCTTCCCTACATAAGGGAATTAAGACATGAATTAAGACGTAAGACATGAATTAAGGCTTTGTGTGGTGTTTCTGAAAGGTGAGGAGACTGGCCATTCTGTCCTTTTCTCTACAGATGTATCATGATACATCATGGGATACTCAAAGATTGAAATGTGGCCACCCACTGTGGTCAGAAGTGAGTTCAGGTCATGGTCCCATCCTTCCTACAACATGAGAATCAGTACTGATTTTTCCTAGGATGACTATTAAGTCTTCCACCAGAAATACAGCATTTATTAGTGGATGTGCTGACTTCTTACAAACATGCATATACTACTTTAACTAAAACTTCAAGCACTAAAGTAAATAAAAGCAGAGAGAGTAGTCACCCTTGTTTCATTTATAAACTCAGAAGAGGGACTGGGAAGATGGTGCAGTGTAATGTGAAAGCAAGAAGACCTGAGTCCAAATCCCCAGCCCACACACAAAACTTGGACATGATCAATAATTAATAATTATACAAATATTATAGTTTCTTCCTTTGAGGTGATTTTTAAAAGCTTATCATTTGGAGAAAAGTTACTATCTTAACTTAGTGGTCTGGAACCTCTAGCATTTATTATTTGGCATTATTTTCATTAGTTTAATACATATAGTTAAAACAGATATAACCATAAGCAATGGATTCCTTAGAAACTTGGATTGGGAATACATGGTCGTAGTAGACTTCAAGGATATAGTATGCATGTATGTTGGCACCTGGTAATAAAGGTATAGAATTTTTGTTCTGGGCTGACACAGAAGAGTATAAGGCTATATTTTCTAAAAGCAAACAAACAGGAAAGGATTGATTTTTAACTCATTGCTCTTGAGAAAGTCAGTGTTATTTCCCCTTCTTATCCACAGGGCATTGGCTCAGCGGCATTTTCTTCTAAATCCAAAATCTGCAAATGTTTGAGTCTTGTATAAAAGGACCAAGTATTCACATAAAATGTGAACAAAAAACATTCTCCCACATACTTCAAGACACCTCTAGATTACCTACGGTGAAAAGAACGCTCCTTTTCTTTATTATCGTTCCTTAAGAAATAATGACAAAAGAAATTGTCATCGAGATTGGATAACAGTCCACTTGTGTTGATGCCAGCAAGAGGTGGCCAACAGCTTGTGATTGAGCAGTGTTACAGGACCCAGGACACCTACATTCACACTCTGCCCCACATTCCCACAGAACTGAACTGAATGGGCGACTGATCCTCAATGACCCTGGTGACCAAGTCATCATGCTGAAGCAACCACCAGTTGCTTCTCCTGTAAATACTTGCTCTCTGTGTTTTCTTTCCACTCCAGCACACAAAGCGGCATGGTCCAGGCATCAGTGGGTCACCAGAACAGAGCTTTCATGAGGGATTAAGAGAAGAAGACATTGCTTGAAATCTGTGGGAGATACGTAATATAAAAATTGAGTGTTTCTAATACACTGCTAATGTTACCTGAGAAATTGGCTCAATGATAGATTTCTCAGCAGTGAAGTTCCTACATTCGGTGAACAGTTCCATAAATATGCAATACAAATAATGATTGTGGCAATTGCTGCTTCTAATAAGGCTTATTCCAATCTCTGATTGCTTTTAATAATCCCATAGTCATTCTGAAGATTTGCTCTCCTGCTGCATTTCGAAGGCTGTTCTGTACTTCATAAAAATCAGTTCATATAAAACCACTGAGGTGATTTCTCATTTTGCCTTTTCTGGATACCTGGGGATACAATTGCTACTTGTTATTTATTCTATATGCATTTTGAAAGACAACATTTTAGTACTTTTGAGCTACTGTAAATAAAATGCTATAATCACATAGCTTATAAACAGACAATTGTTACATCCCAATCTAGAGGCTGAGAAGGCCAAGCTCAGAGCCAGCAGAGGTGGTTTCTAGTGTGAGCACATGCTTCCTGCCTCACAGACAGGGCGGTCTTGCTCTGCCTTCTCCTGTCAGAAGGGCAAAGAATGTTCTTGGAGGACCCTTTTATGAGCACAATAATCCAAACCTGAGAGTGAGACCTCAATGTGAGCACTTCACACAGGCTCCAAGTCCACAAACCTCCATATTGTGATTAAGTCTCAACATAATAGATTGGGAGAGGGGATGGCACAAGGGTTCTGAAGGCCATGCATGAATACATGTCATTCAAGTCATTCAATAATAGCTATGATGACTTGTTCCATCTAGAAAGTGCTCTGAATAGAGAAACATCTTGTTGCAACTTCTTCACCATTTCTTGCCTTTTTTGTGACATCACTTTTCTTTATTATCCAGAGAATGCCTTTTTTTTTTTCTTGAGGTTCAGGTTGTCTGTGAGTGAGTTGTATCTTATGTATTGTGAGCTTTTGGGCTAATATCCACTTATCAGTGAAGGAGTAACAAAATACTCACAGGAGCAAGTAAGGTGACAAAGTATGAAGCAGAGACTGGAGGAGGGACTGTCTGGAAATGGCCCCACCTGGGGATCCACCCCATGTGCAGTCACCAGAGAATGTAAGTGGAGGAAGAGCTACTGGACATGGATACACAGAAGAGGAAGTAGGAGCACTGTGATAAATTCTGTTTTCAGATTGAACTGGGTGTTGGAGATCTCAGCAGAGATCTGCTCTATGGACTGGCTGCCTCTTCTGTTGAGGTCTTAAATTCATGTAAGTGACTAAAATCTGTTTTTGATAGACTGACATACCTCAGGGACTTTTAATTCTTTGAGATTCTCTTTCCCCTTGTTTATTTCTTCCTCTTTCTTCTCATTCTAATTTCCTTATTTTTTTCTGACTTTGCTTTTTGTTTTTAAGTCATTTTTTTTTAATTTGTTAGACAGAATCTCACATCATAACCACAAATGACCTGCTCCTCACCATGTGGCCCAGCTGTCTTCAAACTCTCCAGCCTCCTGCCTCCACCTTCTGAATGCTGGGATTACAGGCATGACCCACCATAACTGGCTTTGTTTTAGTTTCAGAGAAGATGCAACCAATGTGCCTCACAAGGGTAAATGGCACATTACCCATCTTATGTTGAATAAAACTATTCTGTGATTCGATCTGTGTATTCTTCAAAGACTAATTAACTACCAACATGTTTTCATTATTTTTCATACAGTATGTTTGATCAAATTCATTCCACTCCCCCAAATCCTTCTAGATTCTCCCCATCTTCCTACCTACCCAAATTCATGTTCTTTTTCTTTCCCAAAATAAAGAACAAAAGAAGAAAACCAACAACAAAAAATGAAAATAAAGTCAAACAAACACATTATAACAACAAAACAAAATAAAAAGTGAAAGTGTGTATGTGTGTGCACATACAAGGACACACACACACACACACCATGAAGTTTATTTTGTGTTGGCCAACCATTTCTATGCATGAAGCCTGCTGCATGAAGCCACTGAAATTTGGTTGATATTTTCTCTCTCCCTGCACTGCTCTTAAATAGCTTCTCTTTCCTGTGCTATTCTTATGAGACTTGGGCACCTCCTGTCTCTGACTCATTCTGTCAAATCTTTCTCTGATTCACCACGTTGTCTGCCCCTCAATGAGATATCACTTTCAAACATGGCTGCTTCCTTCTACAAATTAGTTTTACCTTAAAGATGTATACTAAGAGCACATGTATATTCCAGCCAGAGGTATTAAAAGTGTGTGGAATGTCTGCATTCCAACTGGATCACAAAGATGTAGGTCTTTGGATGTGACCCCTTGCCAGAGAAGCCGCATTGCAAGATTAAAATTTCTCTACAGGTTTTGAGTATCATGTGGATATTTGTAGTGAGTACATTTAGTAAAACAGATGTGAGATAATACACTGGTGAGAAATGAAATCAGAAAGGCAATATTCAGTGTGCCCTCACTAATACCTCTGACAATCATATGCTGTACAGTGACCTATGTACCCAATAGAATATTGTAGAA